>NC_083428.1:47381425-47690618 GCF_020745735.1 Hemiscyllium ocellatum
TAGTCAACATGGCTTTGTGAAGGGTAGGTCGTGCCTCACAGACCTTATTGAGTTCTTTGAGAAGGTGACCAAACCAGTGGATGAGGGTTAAGCAGTTGATGTGGTGTAAATGAATTTCAGTAAGACTTTTGATAAGGTTCCCCATGGTAGGCTACTGCACAAAATACGGAAGCATGGGATTGAGGGTAATTTAGTGGCTTGGATCAGAAATTGAAAGAAGACAGAGGATGGTGGTTGATGGGAAATGCTCATCCTGGATTTCAGTTACTAGTGGTGTACTACAAGGATCTATTTTGGGTCCACTGCTGTTTGTCATTTTTATAAATGACCAGGGTGAGGGTGTAGAAGGATGGGTAGTAAACTTACGGATGACACTAAGGTCGGTACAGTTGTGGATAGTGCAGAAGGGCATTTTGGATTACAGAGGGACATAGATAAGCTGTAGAACTGGGCTGAGAGGTGGCAAAGGGAGTTTAATGTGGAAAGTGTGAGGTGATTCACTTTGGAAGGAGTAACAGGAATGCAGAGTACTGGGCTAATGATAAGATTCTTGGCAGTGTAGATGAGCAGAGAGATCTTGGTATCCATATACATAGATCCCTGAAAGTTGCCACCAGGTTGATAGGGCTGTTAAGAAGGCATCCAGTGTTAACTTATATTAATAGAGGGATCGAGTTTTGGAACCATGAGGTCATTCTGCAGCTGTACAAAACTCTCTTGCAACTGCACTTGGAGTATACAGTTCTGGTCACTGCATTACAGGAAAGATGTGGAAGCTTTGGAAAAGATTCAGAGAAGATTTAAGGATGTTGGCTGGTCTGAAGGGAAGGTCTTATGAGGAAAGGTTGAGGGACTTGAGGCTGCTCTTGTTGGAGAGAAGGTGGTTGAGGGGGTTACTTAATTGAGATGTATAAGATAATCAGAGGGTGAGATAGGATGGATAGTGAGGGCCTTTTGCCTTGGATGATGATGGCTAGCATGAGGGGGCATAGCTTTAAACTGAGGGGTGATAGATATTAAACAGTTGTCAGAGGTAGTTTCTTTACTCAGAGAGTAGTAGGGGTGTGGAATGCACTGTCTTCAACAATAGTAGACTCGCTCAGTTTAATGGCATTTAAATGGTAATTGGATAGGCATATGGACGAGAATGGAATAGTGTAGGTTAGATGGGCTTCAGATTAGTTCATCATAGCAGCACAACATCAAGGGCTGAAGGGTCTGTACTGCACTGCAATGTCCTCTGTTCTATGTCTTTCACTTCTGAAAAGCAAGTACTGTCCTGAAACATTACCTCAGTTGTTCTCAGCCCTGTTACTGCCAGACTGGCTGAGTATGACCAAGATTCTCTATCTTTATGTTGGAATTACATACATTGGAAATAATGATACATAGGAACATGAGCAACAGGAAGAAGAATAGGCCTTTCATCCAGGGAGCCTGCTCTCCCATTTTACTTCATTGCTGATCAGCTTCACCAATTTTCTGACCTGTTTCCCATTGGTTATTATGAATTTAGTGAAAGTCTGATGGTGACTGTATCACAGTGAGATGGTCACTCTCTCACAATGTGATGGCCACTGTCTCACAGTCTGATGGTCTTTGTCTCACTGTGAGATGGTCACTGTTTCATAGTGCGATGGTCACTGTCTCACAGTGCGATGGTCACTCTCTCACAGTGTGATGGTCACTGTCTTACAGTGCGATGGTCACTGTCTCACAGTGAGATAGTCACTATCTCACAGTGTGATGGTCATTGTCTCACTGTGAGATGGTCACTGTCTCACAGTGTGATGGTCACTATCTCACAGTGCGATGGTCACTGTCTCACAGTGCGATGGTCACTATCTCACAGTGTGATGGTCACTATCTCACAGTGAGATGGTAACTGTCTCACAGTGTGATGGTCACTATCTCACAGTCTGATGGTCTTTGTCTCACTGTGAGATGGTCACTGTCTCACATTCTGATGGTGATTGCATCACAGTGAGATGGTCACTGTCTCAGTGCGATTGTCATTGTCACACAGTGTGATGGTCACTCTCTCACAGTCTGACGGTCACTGTCTCACAGTTTGAAGGTCACTCTCTCACAGTGCGATTGTCACTGTCGCACAGTGCGATGGTCACTCACTCACAGTGCGATTGTCACTGTCTCACAGTGTGATGGTCACTCTCTCACAGTGCGATGGCCACTCTCTCACAGTGAGATGGTCACTGTCTCACAGTCTGATGGTTACTCTCTCACAGTCTGATGGTCACTCTCTCACAGTGCGATGTCATTCTTTCACAGTGAGATGGTCACTGTCTCACGGTCTGATGGTCACTCTCTCACAATCTGATGGTCACTGTCTCACAGTCTGATGGTCACTGTCTCACAGTGTGATGGTCACTCTCTCACAGTGCGATGGTCACTCTCTCACAGTGAGATGGTCACTGTCTCACAGTCTGATGGTCACTCTCTCACAGTCTAATGGTCACTGTCTCACAGTCTAATGGTCACTGTCTCACAGTCTGATGGTCACTCTCTCACAGTGCGATGTCACTCTCTCACAGTGAGATGGTCACTGTCTCACAGTGCGATGGTCATTGTCTCAGTGCGATTGTCACTGTCTCACAGTCTGATGGTCACTGTCTCACAGTGAGATGGTCACTCTCTCACAGTCTAATGGTCACTCTCTCACAGTGCGATGGTCAGTCTCTCACAGTGAGATGGTCACTCTCTCACAGTCTGATGGTCACTCTCTCACATTGAGATGGTCACTCTCTCACAGTGCCATGGTCACTGTCTCACAGTCTGATGGTCACTCTCTCACAGTCTAATGGTCACTATCTCACAGTCTGATGGTCACTGTCTCACAGTGTGATGGTCACTCTCTCACAGTGCGATGTCACTCTCTCACAGTGAGATGGTCACTGTCTCACAGTGCGATAGTCACTGTCTCAGTGCGATTGTCACTGTCTCACAGTGAGATGGTCACTCTCTCGCAGTCTGATGGTCACTCTCTCACAGTGTGATGGTCACTCTCTCACAGTCTGATGGTCACTCTCTCACAGTGCGATGGTCACTCTCTCACAGTGAGATGGTCACTCTCTCACAGTCTGATGGTCACTCTCTCACAGTGCCATGGTCACTCTCTCACAGTCTGATGGTCACTCTCACACAGTGAGATGGTCACTGTCTCGCAGTCTGATGGTCACTCTCTCACAATCTAATGGTCACTGTCTCACAGTCTGATAGTCACTGTCTCACAGTCTGATGGTCACTCTTTCACAGTGTGATGTCACTCTCTCACAGTGAGATAGTCACTCTCTCACTCTGTGATGGTCACTGTCTCACAGTCTGATGGTCACTCTCACAGTGCGATGGTCACTGTCTCAGTGCGATTGTCACTGTCTCACAGTCTGATGGTCACTGTCTCACAGTGAGATGGTCACTCTCTCACAGTCTAATGGTCACTCTCTCACAGTGCGATGGTCAGTCTCTCACAGTGAGATGGTCACTCTCTCACAGTCTGATGGTCACTCTCTCACATTGAGATGGTCACTCTCTCACAGTGCCATGGTCACTGTCTCACAGTCTGATGGTCACTCTCTCACAGTCTGATGGTCACTCACATTGAGATGGTCACTCTCTCACAGTCTGATGGTCACTCTCTCACAGTCTGATGGTCACTCTCTCACATTGAGATGGTCACTCTCTCACAGTCTGATGGTCACTCTCTCACAGTGAGATGGTCACTCTCTCACAGTGTGATGGTCACTCTGGTTTATATTGACTATTGCTGTCAGATGTGTTGCCAGTTGGTTTCTGTGATTTTGGAGCAAGATGCCCTCAGTGAGATGAAGCTGGGCTGTGTTCACCTAACTTTGTAATAGAGTTGGACAGGGCGCTATCTGGAAATGCAGTATTTGTTCTGTGGTTATTGTCGAGTTTTATAAAAAGTATTTTTACTTTCTTCATGTTGTGCTGAAATGTGAATGGCCTAATGATATTCCGAGGCCTCTAGCCCATTACTGGTATGGTGGTTGCGTCTGAGTTGACCTGTTAATGGGTTTTTTAATTACTGGTTCGGAAAAAGCGAATTGTCAGACAGACAAGATATACAATGTTCCCCTCCTCACTGCTGTCAACATTGAGGTTATCTCTGAAGGCCCAGCCAGTGCTGACATCACTTCGACCTCATATGTACAGTGAGCAGTTCTTTTCCTTTGCAAATATTTATTCAATTCCATTTTGAAAGTTCTAACTGAAGCTCCTGCCATCAACATTTCCAGCAATGCATTCAAGATTGCCACAGCTCCCTGTGTCAAATCTTCATCATCTCCTTCTGTCCTTCTTTGATCAATTGTCTTTACTACATGATTAGATTACTAACAGTGTGGAACCAGGCCCTTCAGCCCAACAAGTCCACGCCAACCCACTCCCCTAACACTACAGGCAATTTAGCATGGCCAATTCACTTAAACTGCACATTTTTGGACTGTGGGAGGAAACCCACGCAGACACTGGGAGAACGTGCAAACTCCACACAGTCAGTCGCCTGAGGCGGGAATCGAGCCTGTGTCTCTAGCGCTGTGAGGCAGCAGTGCTTGCCACTGTGCCACCGTGCCACCCATGTCCTCCTGTTACTCACCTTCCTGTAACTGAAAGCACTTTTATCTAATTCATTCCATTAAGTCATTTATAACTTTCGGCACCTCCTGTGAATGTGAGGAGTGTAGTTTCCCAGTCTTCCAAATCCACCCATCTTTTTGGCGGTTGATAATAGCAAACCTTAAGGAAGCAAAGCTATTTCATCGGTTTAGAGATAATGGGTGGAAACTTCCCAGGGCCAGGCTGTGGTGAGATTTGTGACAGAATCAGGGAAGTAATTCAGCAAAGCCTCCCTTAACATCAGGAGTGACTCCATGTAACTTTAATGCTTTTTGCTGAGCAGCATTTCTAACTCGGCAGTGACTGGCTGCCAAATAGAGGGGGATTATAGTTTTATTAAACACCCAGAGTCATAGAATCTCCAAAGTGCAGAAAGAGCATGCACCAACCTTGTGAAGAGCATGCCACCCAGACGTTTCCCAGCCCCATCACCCAAAATGGGCAATTTAGATCATAGAACATTGAATATAGCACAGTACAGCACAGGAACAGGCCCTGCGGCCAATGATGTTGTGACAAACATAACACCAAATTAAACTGATTGCTCCTTCCTGCCCTTGGTCCATATCCTTCCATTCCTTGCATATTCATGAGCTTATCAAAAAGTCCCTTCAATGCTCCTATTGTACCTGCCTCTACCACTGCCCCTGGCATCTCATAATTTTATAGGCTTCGATCAAGTCTCCCCTTTGTCTCTGTTGCTCCAGAGAAAACAGCCTGAGTGTTTCTAGCCTGTCTTTATGCTCATACCCTCGAATCCAGGCAGCATTCTTATAAACCTCTTCTGCACCCTCTCCAAAGCCTCCACGTCCTTCCTGTAACGTGGTGACCAGAATTGAATGCAATACTATGAGTGTGGCCTAACCAAAACCTTATAAAGATGACATTCTGAGTCTTGTACTCAATTCCCCAGCCAATAAAGGCAAACATGCCATATGCCTTCTTTACCACCCTATCTACTTGCATGGCCACCTTTGGGGAATTTCCCATGGCCAATTCACCTGACCAGCACATCTTTGGACTGTGGGAGGAAACCCACACAGACACAGGGAGAATTTGCAAACTCTACACAGTTGCCCAAGGTGGAATTGAACCTGGGACCATGGTACTGTAAGGCAGCAGTGTTAGCCGCTGAGCCACCATGCTGCCTAACCTCATTAGCAATGCAACTTGCCTCTATCATATCCAGCTTCTTTTTTTTTAATTCATTCACAGGATGAGGGCATCATTGGCCAGGCCAATATTGATTACCCATCCCTAATTGCCCAGAGGTCAGTTAAGAGTCAACTACATTGTTGTTGGTCTGGAGTCACATGTAGGCCAGAGCAAGTTAGGACAATGTTTTCCTTCCCTGAAGGACATTTGTGAACCAGATGGGACAATCTGCAAAGGTTTTGTGATCGTGATTAGACTCTTCACTCCAGATTTTTATTGAATTCAAATTCCACCGTCTGCCATCGCAGGATTCAAACCCAGGTCTCCAGATTAACAGTCAAGCAATAATACCACTAGGCCACCACCTCCTATCCTAATAGAATGTGGTGAATGAGCTCAACCTTGAGAATTCTCTCCACAGCACAGCGAGTGAGTCCCTGGTGACTCCATCTCACTGCTGGCTGTGAGGAGACCCATGTAGCTCAGCAGACAGCATCTCAGGGCACCAGCAGCACTCATCCATCGTCCATGGGCATTGGCATCCCAATTTGCCAAGCCTTCCTGACCAATGTTCCCTCTAATTCTATTTTCTGCTGCTTAGATCTCTGCTGGATCAGAGTGTGCTTGGAATGTCAGAATGACAGCACGTACAGCTTTGAGGTCTCTCACAGCCATTGTGTAACCTCTCTGATCCACCTGCGGGCTGCTGAGGAAGCTCAGACCTGAATGGCTGGGAATCCCCTTGAACAACAGTGGAAGGGGCAGGCACCCAGCTCACAGACTGGACCAGGTGGCATCTCAGGGCTGTTTGCTTGCTCACTCCCCACCTATTGGCAGTTTCCATGACCTGCCCTGTCCTGTCATGCTGTGCCTGTTGTTGCTTATCAGTCAGGCTCACGCTGTGGTATGGATGGGTTGACATTCTTTCCTGCAGCACTGATGAACAGACAGACAAGGCCCTGAAGAAATGTTAACTTTGTTTCTCTCTGCACAGATACTGCAAGACCTGCTGGGTTTCTATATCGTTGTCTGCTTTTGCAGGTCAGTAGGGATCCATTCAGGGGCGTGGTGTTGGGCTGTCTTTATGAACAGCACATTGAGAGGTCAGTCTAACACTTACAGCATGTGTCAGCGGTCTGGTGACAGGCACACTAAGCATTCAGCACTCATCCTCTTACTATACTGACAACGCATGACTCTGCGGCCAAATTCTGCTCGAATTCCATTTACAAGTTTACTGATGATACCACCCTGTAGTGAGATCTCAAACAATGATGAGACAGAGTACAGGAAAGAGATAGACATCTTAATGGCATAGTGTACAGACAACAATCTCTCCTTCAATGTCAGCAAAATGAAAGAGTTGGTCATCGACTTCAGGACGTGGAATGGGGGCACACCCCTGTCTGTATCAATGGTGCTGAGGTAATAAGGTCATTGAGAGCTTCAAGTTCCTAGGAGTAAAAATCACCAACAATTTGTTCTTCTCTATTCGTGTTGATGCTACAATCAAGAAAGCACATCAATGTCTCTACTTCCTCAGAAGACTAAGGAAATTTGGCACATTCACCAAAAGTCTTTTCAACTTTTATAGATGCACTATAGAAAGCATTCTATCCAGATGCATCACAGCTTGATATGGCGGCTACTCTGCCCAGGACTGTAAGAGACCACAGAGAGTTGTGAACATAGCCCAGTCCATCACGCAAATCAGCCTTTCATCCAATGACTTCATCTATATTTCCCACTGCCTCAGGAAGGCAACTAACATAATCAAGGACTGCTCCCACTCTGGTTATAATCTCTTCCAGACACAGAGGATGTAAACGTTTGAAAACACATGCCAACAGATTGAGGAACAGCTTCTTCCCCATCATAATTAGATTTCTGAATGGTCGTCTCAAATTTTAAATTTAATTTTGATCTCACTCTTTGTGCAACTTCTCTGTAGCCATAACATTGTATTTCTCGCTCAGTTCTATGACCCTAATGCAATTTGTATGGTATGATCTGTCTGCACTGCATGCTAATTTTCACTGTACCTATGAACATGTAAGAATAATAAATCAAATCAAATTAAATCAATTAGGGTTGATCTTTCTCTGAACCTAACATGATATTCTGCATTCTGTTTCATTTATGTAAGGTGTGATTTGTCTGGTTAACATACAAAACAATATTTTTCACTGTAACTCGGTGCATGTACAGTAATAAACCAAGTCAAAAACAAATAGCCATGCTGGATACTGATGGGGCTGGTCAACAGTTGAGTAAGGGTGATGTTGCACTTTGTGCAGGGGATCCTGAGGACACAGCATGTATCATAGGCACAGTCCTCCCACAATACACAGATGTGTTCATGGCAGTAATCTGTTTGGGGCCTTTGCGGTTGGGGATGTATGTGACTACAGTCTGTGGGTTCTGGGCACCTGCTGTTGGAGCGGTTTGCCCTGTAGGGCCTGCAGGGGAATTGTGTACTGTCAGCTCGCGCTCCTGTCCATCTTGTCTAGGGAGCTGCTCATTGAAGGTACTCAGGTACAATATGTTTCAAACAACATCTCAGGGACACATTAGATTAGATTACTTACAGTGTGGAAACAGGCCCTTCGGCCCAACAAGTCCACACTGACCTGTCGAAGCGAAATCCATCCATACCCCTACATTTACCCCTTACCTAACACTACGGGCAATTTAGCATGGCCAATTCACCTGACCCGCACATCTTTGGACTGTGGGAGGAAACCGGAGCAGCCGGAGGAAACCCACGCAGACACGGGGAGAACGTGCAAACTCCACACAGTCAGTCGCCTGAGTCAGGAATTGAACCCAGGTCTCTGGCGCTGTGAGGCAGCAGTGCTAACCACTGTGTCACCGTGCCGCCTACCTGGAGTACCTGGTACCTGGAGCCAATACAGTCCCTGATCATTGCTCATTGATCTTTGTAGGTACAATGAAGGGATCAATGTCAAAAAGGGATGGAGGAGTCAAGACAGGGAAAGGGGGAAGGTTGTGGTGGTTATGGAGATGTGGACCAGGACAGTGATGGGGAGGTATTCTCAAGGTACATGGGTGATATGCAAAGCCATTTCAGAGGGCATCATGGGTTGTGGGAAGGCAGTTTATTTGCAGTGACCACTACCATGACTTCCATAGGACAATGTAGAGGAACAGGGAGGGGTCATCATAAAGGTATAATGTCAGGGTTAAAGAGCAAGAACATTATACTACCATTTCTCTGCATTTGGCACATAGTAACCATATGTATCACCCACTTCTCCCTTGCATTCAGTACTTAATAAGTGAGGCATTTTGCAAGTTCGTCAATATAAATTCAGCAGTCAAATAAAAATATGATGTTGGATAGGCAGTAGCAAATATGTGAAGCATCTAATTCATGGCATTGTAAATTCCTGGAAAGATTCACAATCTGTGACTAACAAAAAACATTGACAATTGTATTAGGTTAAAGGAAGAGGCTTACAATGTTGCCAGAAAGTGTAATGTTTCAGAATTCAGCTAAGGATGATTTTGAAGTTGGTAATAGAAGAAAAAATAGGATGAGAGTGAACCAGCCAGAGACAGAAAAAACACATTGGACAAACTTCTAAAGGGAAAAGATGTATAACAACAAGGAATAGATTAGGGAGAGTAATTCTGGGTCCCTTAGAGGCAAAACCAGGTGCAATTACAGTGAGGAATAAGGAAATAGCTCAGACATGAAACAAACACCTTCTATCTGCCTTCATGCTGGAAGATGCAGACCATTCCAAAAGCAGTGGGAGCCAGTGGACCATTGCAATGAATTAATTTAAGGATAATAGTAAGGAAATATGTTTTGAGTAAAGAATGAGACTAAAAGCTTAATAAATTTCCTGGATTCCTAATGGCCTGCAATTGTCAGAATTAAAATCTCTGAGTTTTTGGAATTCCCTAAGTGCAACAAAGATTACATGGTTTGGAAGGTAGGTAGGTATTGGGTAATTATTACCATTCCACTTGTCCGCTGCTCTGTGAGTCAAGACATGACGAAGAGGGAAAATGAAATGGGGGCGGGGTCAGAGATAGGCAGAAATGTGGATTTGAGGTTACAATTTGATCAACCATGATTATACCGAAGAGCTGGGGCAGGCTCAAGTGCTGAACATAAACTTTTATTCCTTGTTTTTATGCTTGCACATGATTTTAAAAAAGGCACTTGGAAAACCACTCTGTGATTGGGTTGAGACAACACAGATTTTTGAAAAGGAACTTGTGAATGATAAGACTGCAAGAGTTTTTTTGAGACTGAGATTCTCTTATGACTGAACAGCAACTCAAACATGCTCAGAGTACAAGCTCTTTAAATTACTGGTGTAAATGCAGTCAGGCAAAGCAAACATTTAAAGGGCCGTGCACTGGAATAAAGAGCCCACTGCATCAAAAGAATGTTAGTCATAAAGAATAAAAGGGGAATCAATCTTTCAAATATCAAGGAAGGTTGACAGAGAATGAGAGAAAGTGGTCAGTCAGAGAAAAAATGCAAGCTAAGTAGACTGCTTAGTGCTCAGCAAATAAGACCATTGAAACTCTACAGTGTGATAACAGACCATTCAGCCCATTCAGTCCACAGTGACTCTCTGAAGAATATCCCACTCAGACCCAGCCCTCAACTATATCCCTGTAATTCCCATGGCTAACACACCAAGCCTATTAGCTCTGAGCACTCTGGGCAATTTCTCATGGCCAATCCACTGAACCTACACATCTTTGGATTGTGGGAGGAAACTGAGGGAGACACAGGGAGAATGTGCAAACTCCACACAAACCAAGGCTGGTCAAGGCTGGAATCAAACCCATGTCCCTGCTACTGTGAGGTAGCAGTGCTATCCACTGAGTCACCATACTGCCCTATGTTAGCTTAGTGTTCATTTTGTATTATTGAAGCTGACTTATCTGCAGTTTCCTTTGTATTAGACTGTATGACACTTTGTATTAGCTCTGATATTTTTAGCTAACGTTTTGCTGTTTTAATTGCTGAATCTTTCAGTAGCCAGTTTCCTGATGGGGAAGGCATGTGGAACAGCGAGAAACTGGGGGTAGATACGCAAACCAGGGCGAAGGTTGATAACAAGGAGAAAGTGAAGACTGCAGATGCTGGAGGTCAGAGTTGAAGAGTGTGGTTCTCTTTGATGATGGGTGAAAATTCCAATTCAATGGAGATTCAGCCCTTAGCTGAGGGGTTGTGACCATCAGGTTAAACTCGCCATCTGTCATCTTTCTTTAATGAGACAATGGAACTATGGCAATTTTAACGTTACCTAATGCTACTCCACATGTAAAGGGTATCATCAATGTGAAGTTCTATGAGCGTCTAGGATTAGACTGGCACTGGAAAAACACAGCAGATCAGGCAGCATCCGAGGAGCAGGAAAATCGACATTTTGGGCAAAAGCCCTTCATCAGGCCTCAGTTCTATAAGCACTGTGTACTAGTCACAGTCATGGAAAGACACATCTGTGACTGATGGATTGGTGAGGATAGCTCAAATAGGACTTTTCCCTCACCTACTGCCTCATAACAAATATATTCTTTATGACTTTGCAAACTTGAACAATAGTTGTTCTACTAAACTACTTTTAGCAATGGACAGTGAAGTCCTGCATTCATAGTATATTCTGCACTCTGTGCATCTTCCAAGAGATGTCCAACGCAGAGAAGTCCTGATTCATCAGCCGACAGCAGC
Source organism: Hemiscyllium ocellatum (assembly GCF_020745735.1). Classification (NCBI taxonomy): domain Eukaryota; kingdom Metazoa; phylum Chordata; class Chondrichthyes; order Orectolobiformes; family Hemiscylliidae; genus Hemiscyllium; species Hemiscyllium ocellatum. Next base: position 47,392,956 of record NC_083428.1, read on the forward strand.
AATGATAGATGGTAATCAGCTCGTTTCTAAGCCCATTATTGGCTTGATGCGATGGTCCGCAGACAATACTGAAGACTCCTCGGGCAATCTCTGTTGCATGGGAATGTCAGTTCAGAGTGAAGGTTGCAACCAATATTCTCTGAATATGCAGGGTGTGATTGGTCCATTGTAATAGAGAAAATCATTTTTAGTCCAACTAGAAGAGTCTCCCAGATGTTTACAGAACAGAAAGAGACCATTCGGGCCAGGTCATTGAGTATACTTAAGACTTAGATAGATAGGTTCTTGAGTACCAAGGGTTAAGGGGAGAAAGTGGGAGAATGGGATTGAGAAATGTCTCAGCTATGATTGAATGGCAGATCAGATTTGATGGGCTAAATGACCTAATTTCTGCTCCTATGTCTTATGATCTTGTGGTCTTGTCATGTTTGCGCCTTTCAACAAAAATTTGATTACTCTAATTCCAATTCCCAGCTTTTGACCCACAGTTCTGGAGACTGTGGCAACACAAATGAACTTCTAAGTGCTGCTTAGTTTCTGACTCAACCACTCTTTCAGGCAATGAGTTCCAGACTCACTTCATCCTCTGAGTGAAAATATTTCTCCTCAACTTCCCTCTTCTACTTATTTCTTTAAATTTATGTCCCCTGGTTATTGGTTCCACTGCAAAGGATCTGGTCAGATGTACCCGAGAACTCTGTGGGAAGCTAGAGAAGTGATTGCTGGGCCTCTTGCTGAGATATTTGTATCATCGATAGTCACAGGTGAAGTGCCGGAAGACTGGAGGTTGGCAACGTGGTGCCACTGTTTAAGAAGGGCGGTAAAGACAAGCCAGGGAACTGTAGACCAGTGAGCCTGACCTCGGTGGTGGGCAAGTTGTTGGAGGGAATCCTGAGGGACAGGATGTACATGTGTTTAGAAAGGCAAGGACTGATTTTGGATAGTCAACATGGCTTTGTGCGTAGGAAATCAAGTCTCACAAACTTGATTGAGTTTTTTGATGAAGTAACAAAGAAGATTGATGAGGGCAGAGCAGTAGATGTGATCTATATGGACTTCAGTAAGGCGTTCGACAAGGTTCCCAATGGGAAACTGATTAGCAAGATTAGATCTCATGGAATACAGGAGAATTAGCCATTTGGATACAGAACTGGCTCAAAGGTAGAAGACAGAGGTTGGTGGTGGAGGGCTGGTTTTCAGACTGGAGGCCTGTGACCAGTGGATTGCCACAAGGATTGGTGCTGGGTCCTCTACTTTTTGTCATTTATATAAATGATTTGGATGCGAGCATAAGAGGTATAGTTAGTAAGTTTGCAGATGACACCAAAATTGGAGGTGTAGTGGACAGCGAAGTGGGTTACCTCAGACTACAACAGGATCTGGACCAGATGGGCCAATGGGCTGAGAAGTGGCAGATGGAGTTTAATTCAGATAAATGCGAGGTGCTGCATTTTGGGAAAGCAAATCTTAGCAGGACTTATACACTTAATGACAAGGTCCTAGGGAGTGTTGCTGAACAAAGAGACCTTGGCGTTCAGGTTCATAGCTCCTTGAAAATGGAGTCGCAGGTAGATAGGATAGTGAAGAAGGCATTTGGTATGCTTTCCTTTATTGGTCAGAGTATTGAGTACAGGAGTTGGGAGGTCATGTTGTGGCTGTACAGGACATTGGTTAGGCCACTGTTGGAATATTGTGTGCAATTCTGGTCTCCTTCCTATCGGAAAGATGTTGTGAAATTTGAAAGGGTTCAGAAAAGATTTACAAGGATTTTGCCAGGGTTGGAGGATCTGAGCTACAGGGAGAGGCTGAACAGGCTGGGGTTGTTTTCCCTGGAGCGTCAGAGGCTGAGAGGTGACCTTATAGAGGTTTACAAAATTATGAGGGCATGGATAGGATAAATAGACAAAGTCTTTTCCCTGGGGCCGGGGAGTCCAGAACTAGAGGGCATAGGTTTAGAGTGAGAGGGGAAAGATATAAAAGAGACCTAAGGGGCAACTTTTTCACACAGAAGGTGGTACGTGTATGGAATGAGCTGCCAGAGGAAGTGGTGGAGGCTGGTACAATTGCAACATTTAAGAGGCATTTGGGTGGGTATATGAATAGGAAGGGTTTGGAGGGATATGGGCTAGGTGCTGGCAGGTGGGACTAGATTGGGTTGGGATATCTGGTCTGCATGGATGGGTGGACCGAAGGGTCTGTTTCCATGCTTTACATCTCTATGATTCTATGACTCTCAATCTTACTTGATCTTAATGTCCTCCCTAAGGGCATTGTGCGTCTACCTAGGCATGGCGATGAAAAATGCTGCCCAGCCATCATTGCTCACGTCTCACGAGTAAAATTTAAAAAATACTGTTCTGTTAGGTTCCGTTTGAACTTTTGCTGCTCCAAAGAAAACAGCCCCATTCTCTGGAATTTATTAGACTGACTGGTCCATAATTTCCTAGTTTTTCCCTTCCTCCCAGCTTTAAAAGTGGGACAATGTTAGCAATCCTCCAGTCCTCTGGCACCTCACCTATCACTGGAAGGATTGTTGATTTCTCCTCCCTTGTCTCACTCAACAGTTTCAGAGACATCACATCTGGGCTGGAAGGTTTATACACATTCAAGACTACTAAGCTTTCTCTCTCTCTCTGTCTCTCTCTCTCTCTCTCTCTCTCTCTTTTTCACTCTCTCCATTAGTTTTGTTCTCATGTGTCCCAGTCCTCCATCCTGATACCTGTATCCACGTTGTCCTTTTCCATTGAGAAGACTGATGCACAGTATTCATTGAAGCTTAACCCAATGCCTTCCAGGTCCGTACATAGATTACTCCTATGTTCCATACCCTTTCCCCAGTTATTCACTTGCTCGTTATATATTTTTAAAATCCCTTTGCATTTTCCTTTATTTTATTCCCCCATGCCTGCACTATTTATACTCCTCTCGGGACTCTGTTACATTGGGCCCCTGGTATCTGTCATAAGCTTCTCTTTTTTTCTTAAACTGTGTGTGATTTTGGTTTCCGTACTTATAAGGAAGGATGTACCATCTGAACAGGTAATTAAAATTCACCAGACTAATTCCTGAGATGGAGTATCACCCTGTGATTCCCTAGGTTTAAAAATAATGAGTTTTTTCATTGAAATATTCTTTTGAGATTGATGGGGTAGCCACTGAGAGGGTGATCTGCTTGGTTGGGTTATTGGAGCTAGTCGGTGGAGTTGTCTAGAACCAGTGCTCACCATCTCAGAAAGGGTTCGATCATTTAGGACCGATGAAAGAAGAATGTCTTCAATGTCTTCATCTCTGGAATTCTGTCACATTAGATTTAAAGACAGATGACAACAGATTTGTGGCCACAAAGGAATTTAAGGAATGTGGCAATAAGGTGGGAAGGGGTCACTGACCTGACAAACAGAGACCGTTTCCCTCGGCTGGTGCAGTTCAAACTAGGGGGCATGACTTTAAGGTGAGAGGAGAAAGATCTACAAAGGACATGAGGGGCAACTTTTTTTGGCAGAGTGTGTGGAATGAACTGCCAGAGAAAGCGATGGATACAATTACAACATTTAAAAGACATTTGGACAGTGCATGAATAGGAGACGTTTGGAGGGATGTGGGCCAAATGCAGGCAAATAGAAATAATTTAGTTTGAAAATATTGTTGGCGTGGACTAGTTAGACTGAAAGGTTTGCTTCCATGCTGTATGACTCTATGACTCTGATACGTTCATCAGGATTTTCAGGCCTTTGGGCCTACTCTATAGTTCAACATGATCATGCCTGATCATCCAATGCCATCCCCGCTTCCTGCTTTCACCCATATTCCTTAATGCCTCAGCCCTAAGAACTGTATCTATCACCTTTTCGAGAACATTTAATGTTTTGACCTCAGCTGTTTTCTGTGGCAGGAAATTCCATTGGCTCCCCACTCTGGGTGAAGATATTTCTCATCATCTCAGTCTAAATGGCCTACCTCATATCTTTAGATTGTGACTCTTTGGATCTGAACTCCTCGGTCATCGCGAACATCCTCCCTGTGTTTACACTGTCCAGTCCATTTAGTATTTGATAGGTTTCTGTGAGATCCCCACCTCGTTCTTCAAAACTCCAGTGAATTCAATCCCAACCAATTCAATCTGAGCTAGGTCAGCCAAAACGGTATTGAGTGATGGATGAGGATCTGCAGGCTGAATGACTTCCTCCTGCTCTTTATTCTTTTGTACTTTCATCCAACACTGGCCAGCCCCTGTGCACAGTGATTAAGAACATCCAGGGTTCACTACAGAGTGGTACATCAGAATACAATAGCCAAGGCCCTGGGATCTCAGGACCCTGCTGTACTTGTGTTAGAGGTGGGGCCACAGTGCACAATAACCAGATCATTGCATGGAGTGGGTGAGGTGAGCACAACCTAAATACAGAGTGATCTTTAAAAAACAGCACGACATTAGAGTCTGCCCTGGGAGCTGCTTCCCACATGTTGGCTCTTACCATTGCTACAAGGGAAGATGCTGACTAGTGAGTACTAGGAAGTTTTTCTGCTATTCTAATGGTAATAAGGAGCTTTTTAATGTTGGAGGATGGCAGGTCAGCTTGGCCAAGCTCAGAATGTGTGGAAATTGTGGACGCACCATGTGTCTCAGGGCAATGCATGTGCACGAAGTATCGCCAGCTGCACAAAATGGAGGCCTTGGTTTTAGAACACGGGTGGGAGTTTGAATCACTGTCGTACACCCAGGAGATAGAAGACCACATGGAGAACAAGTTTAAGGAGGCAGTCACACCACAGGTTAAAAAAACATACAGTCAGTTAAAAAATGGGCAGGCATTCCAAGACAAGCAGACAGGCAGTGCAGGACTCCCCTGAGACTGTGTGCGTAATAATTTCATTCTAGACACTGATTGGGACATTAGCTCCTCAAGAATCTGTAGCCAAAATCAATTCAATGGCATCATGGGTAATTAGGCTGTGGCCTATGGTTATGGAGGAGGAAGAGGAAAGGAGGAACAACAGAGATATGGGATTCCACAGGCAAGAAATCAGACAAGCATCTTTGCACTTGTCATCGTGACTCCAGGGCAATGCTAAAATGTTGTGGAGTGGCTGTGACCATTCCTCTTGGGAAGAGAGTTCAGTCAGAAGTCGTGGTCCACCTTGGTACCAATGACTCAGGTAGGAGCGGGACTGAGCTCCTGAAAGCAGATTTCAGGGAGCAGGTTGGGATATTGAAAGGCAAGGCATCAAAAGCAGCAATCCCTGGATTACGCCCCCTTCCCCACCCCCCCCCCCCCACTCCCCCCCACCCCGATCCAAGGGGTGCTGGTAAGAATTGTAGTCGGAGAACTAAGTAACTGAACACAGGGCTGGAAAACTGCTGGAGGAGGTTGGGCTTCTGATTTCTGGGCCATTGGGACTGGTTCTGGGGACGGTTGGACCCGAACAATCGGGTCAGTCGTCATGTGAACAGGAACAGGATAAATATCCTCGCAGGGGAACTTTGATGCTGCTGGGGAGGATTTAAACTAGTTTGAGAGTGGGAACAAGAGGGCAAATTCAGAACAAGGAAATAGGAGGCAGAAACTTAATGACTGACTATGAACGTCAGTGAAAGTAGAGGTTAAAAATATAAAAATGTAAGAATGTCACAACATGACATCACTGATATAATGGACACTATACTTAAAGAGGGGAAGGTTGGCAACTCAACATCCCTGGAGATAGTGTTTTCAGCAGGATAGAGAGGGGTAACAAAAGGTTAGTGTACAGCATTATTGGTTAAAAAATCAATGTCAATGGAGAGGAGGGATAATATATGAAACAAAACAACAAACAACAGGATCGGTCAGAGGTTTATAGAAGGGAAATCGTGCATGACGAATCTATCAAAATTTTTTGAGAATGTAATTAGTGCAGTTAGAAACATAAAACCATAGAATCCCTAAGTGTGGAAACAGGCCATTAAGCCCAACAAATCCACACCAAGCCTCCAAAGAGTATCCCACCCAGACCCATTCCCCTACCCTACAACCCTACATTTACCCCTGACTAATGCACCTAACCTACACACCCCTGAACACTATGGGCACTTTAGCATGGCCAATTCACCTAATCTGTACATCTTTGGCCAAGGGGAGCTAGTGGATGTGGTTTACTTGGACTTTGAACAGGCTTTCAATCTGTCCCACATAAGAGATTGGCAAGTAAACATAAAGCACATGGGGTTGGGGGTGGTGTACTGACATGGATTGCTGACAGGTTAGCAGACAGGAAACAAAGAGTAGGAATAATCAGTTCATTTTCTGAGTGCTAATGGCACAGTGGCTAAGTGGTTAGCACTGATATCTCTGAGAGCTAGAGTTCTGGATTCGATTCTCCCTGTGTCCCCAGAGTGGGTTTCCTCCCACAGTCCAACGATGTGTAGGTTGGGTGCATTGGCCATGCTAAAGTGCCCAAGGATGTGCAGGCTAGGTGGATTAGTTATGGGAAATGCAGGGTTGCAGAAATGGAGTGGGAGAGGGTCGGGTGTTCTTCAGAGGGTTGGTGTGACTCAGTGGGCTGAATGGCCTGCTTCAGCACTGTAGGAATTCTATGATGGCATGAACAAGTCAAGATGGAGTTAGATGTAATTCTGAGGGATAAAGGGATCAAAGGGAATGATTTGGGGAGAATGTGGGAACAAGGCACTGAGATGGAAAAGAAGGGCTGAATGGCCTGCTCCTGCTTCTGTTTCCTATGAGGTCATTTGAGTTGAGCTCAACAGTTAAAAAAAAGGGGCAACTGCACTGTAGACCCCCAAATAGTGGGAGAGAGGTAGAGGAGTAAACGACCAGGCAAATTTCTGACTGGAAAAGTCATAGGGCAATTATAGTCGGAGACTTCAACAACCTAAATATCAGTTGGAATACAGACAGCATGAGGGCACAGAGGGCTCACAATTCATGAACTTCATTTCAGAGAATTTTTTGATTAACGTGTAACAAATGACAGAGAAAAAAAAATCAGATGTAGTTTTAGGAAACAAAGCTGAGCAGCTGGCCATTTCAGCAACAATGATCATAATTTAGCTTCAGTATAGAAAGAGACAAAGATAGAAGAGGAGCAAAAGGCCTAAATGGAGGGAAGGCAAACTTTCCAAAGCTAAGAGATGATCTGTCAAAAGTGGACTGACTACAGCTAAAGTGCATCATCACTAAAGTCATGTCAGCACAAAGTAAAAGGGTGGCGCTACCACCTGGTTGTCTTGAAGCTTATAGTGTGAAATAAAGCAGAAAAATAGCTGCGACAATCTCAAACATCAAGTATGTTAGGAAGCTTGGTGGAGTATAGAAAGGGGTGAGGTGAAAAAGGAAATAAGGAAAGCAAAGACAGGCGATGAAAAGTGTTGACCATACTGAGGAGAAGCTAAGGAAAATCCAAAGATATGTTTAAGAATTAAGTTGATGAGTAAGGTAAAGGTTGGGGCCTATCAGATGTATCCGATAACACATAAATGGATGCAGAAGATGTGGGTAGGTTTCTGAATAAGTATTTTGTTTCTGTCTTCACAAAGAAGAGGGTTGATGCCGACATTCAGCTAAAGAGGAGGAAGTAATATAAGGAGAATGAGAAGGGAAATACAGAGGGATCTGACCTCCTTCAAGGTGGATAAATACCAAGGCCAGATAAACTGTATCTCAGGCAGTTAAAAGAAACTGGGGAGGGAATAACTGATACTCTGAGAATCATTTTGTACTGGATACAAATGAGATGATTGGAGGTCTACAATTGTTTTACCATGTGACAAAAAGGGTGAGAGGCTAGGCCAGTGATAGGATTAGCTTTTGTTTGGAGAGACACAGATTAATCAGAATAGTCAGCAAGGTTTGGTTTAAAGGCTGTTCATGTCTTACTAAATTATTTGAATTATTTGAGAAGTTAACAGGGAGGTGGTTAGGCCACTTTTGGAATATTGTGTGCAATTTTGGTCTCCCTCCTATAGAAAGGATGTTGTGAAACTTGAAAGGATTCAGAAAAGATTTACAAGGATATTGCCAGGGTTGGAGGATTTGAGCTATGGAATAGGCTGGGGCTGTTTTCCCTGGAGCGTTGGAGGCTGAGGGACGGCCTTATAGAGGTTTATAAAATCATGAGGGTATGGATAGGATAAACAGACAAAGTCTCTTCCCTGGGGTGCGGGAGTCCAGAACTAAAGGGTGTAGGTTTAGGGAGAGAGGGGAAAGATGTAAAAGGGACCTAAGGGGCGACTTCTTCATGCACAGGATGTTGCGTGTATGGAATGAGCTGCCAGAGGAAGTGGTGGAGGCTGGTGCAATTACAGTATTTAAAAAGCATCTGGATGGGTTGGGTTTGGAGGGATAAGGGCCAAGTGCTGGCAAATGAGGCTAATTTAGGATATCTGTTCTCATGGACAAGTTGGACCAAAGGGTGTGTTTCTGTGCTGTACGTTTCAATTACTCTAATTAATGAGGGCAGTGCAGTGGATTTTGTCTTGCTGGATTTTAGTAAGGCATTTAATAAACACCCACATGACTGACTAGTTAGAGAAATTAAAGCCCATAGGATACAGGGGAATGTGGTGTCAGTGACAGGAAGTGAAAGGTCGATGAAAGTTTTTGCAAATGGAAAGCAGTTTTCCGTGATGTTCCACAGGGTTCCCATAGGGTTTTCTAGTGTTTGTAGGAGACACCTACAACTCTTCCTTAAATATGGGAGATGTCACTGGTGAATATGCAGATGGAGGGAAGACCTGCTACCCCTAACGAATAGGCCAATGATCGGGGGCATAGATTTAAGGTAATTGGCTGAAGGGTTAGAGGGATGTGAAGCCGAGGGTGGTGGGGATCTGCAATTCACTGCCCAGTTTGCTGGTTAAGGCTCTGGGGATCAGACTCTGTGCCTCAGTGGGTCACACCTGAAGGAATTTCCCTGTGACAGTGCACCCTTTCTGAGGAGGGGAATTGTGGAGGGAAGGTTGAGAAGGGTGTCAACTGATCAATTGCTTACCTTGACATTGTGTAGTTGTGTTCCCAAGACTCAGATACATGCTTTTGAATGTATTGACCATATATATTCAATAGATTCATGTTCCAACATTCCCGAGGGCAGGGTTCAGCTGTGTGGAGAGAATGAGGTTGCTTCTGATTTGTCAGTCAGTAAGCTGGCAGAGCGTAGTTTGTCTGGGTATCCTTCAGGCCATACCATGACTTGTGGAGTTCAGGATAGAGCTGTACAGTCTGTCATTAAAGTGCATTCCCACATGAGGAGTACTTTTCATCCTTTGCATCTCAAATCTATTAGGAAAGCTCAAAATGGCATTTATATTAATCCGAGACATTATTGCTTCTAAGTCTCAGTCTGAGGCCAGCTGCATCTTGGTTAATGCATGAGTGAAATGCAACTTGTGTGAAGTGAGGGGATTTCCTTTGGTCTATGTACCAGTGGTTTGGTTTGTGTGTATGTATGAGAGGTAATGTATGTGGGTGTCCAGAATGTGCCAAAACCCTGTCATTGCATTTTCCAATAGGGTAGCATCAAGTATGCAAATACAGGAGATTACCTCAGTCCCTGACTGAATTGTTCAAATCATCGCTTTACATTCATTGCATTCACTTATATTTGCCTTCCAAACAAAGGCCTTCACATGAGATTATCACATCTACATTGTGTATTTGACACATCATGGAGATATACAGTAATGAAAAAGTTTCTTGTTAACTCGATTTTAAGGAGAATAATTTTACATGAATTTCTGAACTGTGAGCATTTTAATGTCCATCCCTAATTGCTTCAGAACTGAGTAGATTGCTGGGCCATTTCAGAAGGTAGTAAAGAGTCAACTACATTGCCATGGCTGTAGTCACATGCAGGCTAAACCAGGTAAGGACTAGAATCCCAACAGTATGGAAACAGGCCCTTTGACTCAACAAGTCCACACTGATCCTCTGAAGAGTAACCCACCCAGACCCATTCCCCTATCCAAATATCCTATATTTATCCCTGACTAATGCACCTAACCTACACATCCTGAACATTATGGACAATTTAGCATGGCCAATTCACCTGACCTGCACATCTTTGGATTGTGGGAGGGAACTAGAGCACCCAGAGTAAACCCATGCAGACACTGGGAGGATGTGCAAACTCCACACAGTCGTCCGAGGCTGGAATCGAACCCGGGTCCCTGGCAGCAGTGCTAACCACTGAGACACTGTGCTGCCTAGAGCCAGTGTGCCACCCTAGCAAGGCAGATTTCCACCTTAAAGGGGCATGAATGAATCAGATGAATTTTTATTGCAGGCAATGATAGTTTCACAGTCATTAGCATTCAACACTGGATCTTATTTAAGTTGCAGTGGTAATTGAACCCACCTTCACTGGAGCATTCTGCTGGGAGACAATCTGGGAGAAAGTAACACATCTGGAAGATTTTGGATATGGAGGCTCAGCTCAAAGGCAAGGTTCCAGTTAATAAATAAAACTTCTAGAAGCCTTGCCTGACACCTGATTCGATTGAGAGAGGCACAAAAGGTTGGGACAACTTTTGTAAAGGCTCACTGGGGAAAGGCAACCATCTAAGGCTCTCCCATGACAGTATGAGAGGGGAACAGTGGCTCAGTGGTTAGCACTGCTGCTTCACAGCTCCAGGGATATACATGGATTCAATACATCCTCAAGCGACTGTGTGGAGTTTGCACATTCTCCTCGTGTCTGTGTGAGTTTCTTTAGGGTGCTCTGGTTTCCTCCCACTGCCAATGATGTGCAATTTAGGTGGATTGACAATGCTAGGGATATGTAGGTTCAGTGGATTACCCATGGGAGATGTCGGGTTATGGGGGTGAGGTGAGTCTTGGTGGGATGCTCTTTGGAGGGTCAGTGTAGACTCAGTGGGCCGAATGGCCTACTTCCACACTGTAGGAATTGTATTAAAAATATATATATATATGGTTGGGTTCCAATGTGTGTAGATATTCTCAGACTTTTTGACATAAAGTGCCAATCTACACTGAATATAACCTGTAATGACAAGCATAGTCACCACCTGAATTGAAAGAAATTAATCTTTATGCAGGGTCATATGTAACTGCTCTGTAATGTACTTTTGCAAATTATATGAATAAATTTATTTTTGGGAAGAAGAAATATAAGCTTTAGTTTAATGTAATGAGTGGGCTAGAGAGATGAAGAAAGAATATGGCTGGTGTCTGGGCTCAGTTGCTCAGATTATTGACCCTGAACTTCACTTCATAACTGAAGCAAAAAACACTGACCAATAAAGGAAAGCATACCAAATGTCATCTTCACTATCCTACCTACCCTGCAACTCCATTTTCAAGGAACTATGAATTGCACTCCAAGGTCTCTTTGTTTAGCAACATTTTCCAGGACCTTCCCTGTAAGTGTATAAGTCCTGCCCTGATTTGCAATGAAAAAGATTGATTAATTTTATTCAGTTTTAGGCTGTTTCCTTAGGCTCAGGTGCCAGAGTAACACAGTGAATAGAACCAAATCTCATATTTACAAAGTGTCTTTCACATCTATAGTACAGTCTGAAGCACTTTGCATCCAATTAATAACCGTTGAATTGTAGCCAAACACTGGAGCCAAGCTATGCACAGTAAAATCTTGCAAAGTATTAACGATATAAATTAAATGTTGGCTTGTTCATGGTGACTGAGCACTCAGCGTTATCCAGGGTTGCAATGTCGAGTCTCTGTGATCGTCTTTGGGAACATTCCCATCCACATCTGGGGGCCATGTATAAATAGATTCCTGCTTTACCTCTTAACTCCTGGTGTCATTGGGCCACACATACTTTCCTCAACATCCTGATTTCTTTTTTTACATCACATCAAGAGATGTGAGTGACACTCACTTGGCCTGCATTTATTGCCCCTCGATGATTGCCCTGAAATTGAATTTGATGGCTAGGCTATTTCAGAAGACAATTTTTATAAAAAAATCCACCATATTGATGTGGGCCTGGAGTCACATATAGAGTCACAGAGATATACAACATGGAAACATACTCGTTGGTCCAACTCCTCCATGCCAACCAGATATCTTAAACTAATCTCGTCCTATTTGCCAGTACTTGGCCCATTTCCCTTTGAACCCTTCACATTCATATACCCATCCAGGTGCCTTTTAAATGCTGTAATTGTACAGATGAGACCAATTAGGGATGAGAGATTTCCTTCCCTAAAAGATATTAGTGAACCATATGGGTTTTTACAACAATTGACAATGTTTACAGATTGTCATCAGGCCAGTTTCTTTTATATTCAAACTGCTCTTAGATACCACTAAACATCATCTTCCCACATCTCCAAATAACCATGGTTTTCTTTTCATCTTTTTTTTAATCAGGTTTCCCCTTCCAGAAAAAAGGGAAGCAGAAACTAACAGTAACATACTGACTGTAGTACCAACCAGCATAGAGTCAATCCCCTAAACTGAAGAGACTCTGAATCTCCTTTTTTTTTGTTCTACTTGCACAAGCGCACACACTCTCACAGATCCAGCCCAAGTGATAGGGAAAACACCTGAGTGGTCCAGTGAACACGCCTGTTTATTTGTTTTTCTTAACCCCCAACACTACCGCCTAACTGCAGTAGTGCTTATTTTTTCCCCAGCACCCATGTTGTGTGTGTGCAGGTGTGAGACACAGTGAGAGACACAAAGTGCACAAATCTTTATTCAATTTCCACCACCAGGAAGATAGGAAACACCCGAGTGGCAATCTCCTGTTTATTTTTTCTCTTTTAATCAAAGGGCAATCCCCTGTTTATTTTTTTTTCTTCTTTTTTTTAATTTCCCCCACACTACCGCCTAACTGTGGTAGTGCTTATTTTTTTCCCCCAGCACCCATAGTGTGTTCTTTTCATCTATTTATTTTTTTAAATAGAGTTGGAGGGGTCTCCTCCTCTTTTTTTTTGCACTTTTTTCTTTTTTTCTTTTTTATTTATTTTTTTATTAACCCCCACACTACCGCCTAACTGCGGTAGTGCTTATTTTTTTTCCCCAGCACCCATTGTGTGTTCTTTTCATCTATTAACCACTGGCAGTGTTTTCCAATTGGTTAATTTATGTGCAAAACCTGTTAATGGCCATTTAAACCATCAAAGGTGGGAGAGGGGGGAAGGGGCGAAATCAAAATGGAGATGGAAGGAGAGATAAAGCGCTGTATCTCGAGTGGGGTCTACTTCTCTCAAAAGGGATTGAGAGTATTGCTGGATACTGGGTGCCCCCTGTCCCAGGATACCCTGTCACAATCATACTCGTGGAGGTGGGGCAGGCAGTTAGGAGCTGTTATTCCCCCTCCAAGGCCATTTTCTCATTCCTAATATCTTTATTGAATTCATCTGCCAAAGTAGGATTTGAATATATGTCCCCAGAGTATTAGACTTGCAATTCAGAGTCTGATAAGGCAGCTTGTATACCACAACAGGAATTTATAAACCTCTAGTTTGCCCTCACCTGGAGTATTGCATTCAGTTGCAGGTCCTGCACTTTAGAGTCATAAAGATGTCACAGAGTCACACAGTACAGAAATAGACCCTTTGGTCCATCCAGTCCATGCTGATCATGTTCCCAAACTAAATTAGTCCCACCTGCCTGTGCTTGGCTCAAATCCCTTCAACTTTAGAACATAGAATATAGAACATTACAGCGCAGTACAGGCCCTTCGGCCCTCGATGTTGCGCCGACCTGTCATACCAATCTGAAGCTCATCTAATGTACACTATTCCATGTACGTCCATATGCTTGTCCAATGACGACTTAAATGTACTTAAAGTTTTCTTAATCATGTAGCATCTTTTAGATGTTGTGAGTGTACCTGCATCCATCACTTCTTCTGGAAGTTCATTCCACACATGAGCCATTCATTCTCTGTGTAAAACATTGCTCCTCGTGTCCTTTTAAACCTTTCTCCTCTCACCTTAAAAATATGTCCCCTAGCCTTGAACTCTTCCACCTTAAGGAAAAGACTTATACCATTCACCTTAACTATGGCCCACATGATGTTATAAACCTCTCTCAGGTCATCCTTCAGCCTCCTATGCTCCAGTGAATAAAATGTCCCAGCCTTTCTTTATAACTCAAACCCTCAATCCTGACAACCCTCTGGTACATCTTTTCTGAACCCTCTTCAGTTTAATAAGATCCTTCCTATAACAGGGAAAATTTACAAAAGGGATCTACTGGAACAGGGTTCTGGGTGAGTTGTGTGTGGAAACTGGATGAGTTCATGTCAATCTCATCAAGTTAAAAGGAGAATTGAAAACCATGAATGTTATGTGAGAGGATGCTGGCAGAAGTGTTAATACATTTAATGTCAAGTGACAAAAAAAAGGAAGTGATATGAGGAGATTTTTTTTTCCAAACTTTTGTGCCCTGGAGTGTTGCTGGAAGCAGATTCACTCTTAATATTGACAAGAGAATGAGGAAAAATAAATAAGTGGAAAAGGGTAAGGGTACAGAATGAATTAGATGGGCAGAACATACTCCCTTTCTATAAGTCTTGTGTCAGTTCCACTGACTCACAGGCGGCCAATTCTACCCTAGACCTCATGGCGAAGCTAATTCAGCAGCTTATCATTGTTGGTGTTAAACTTTTGACCTTAAAAATGTGTTGCTGGAAAAGCACAGCAGGTCAGGCAGCATCAAAGGAACAGGAGAATCGACGTTTTGGGCATAAACCCTTCTTCAGGAAAGAAGCTCTGATCCCCAGCATCTGCAGTCCTCACTTTCTCCTAGTTAAATTTTTGACATCTCGCATGGAAAATTCTGTGTTGCTCTTGCTTTGTTAATGCGGCAGTGGTTTGCTCTGCACTTGGTGGGATTTGGCCATCTGGTGGGGTTTTATTTCACCCCTCCATGCTCCGGGACAGGGTTCCGCTGTTGATGTGGGGAGATGTTACGGGAGGTTGTGGTTCATCTCTCAGCTCTGTGAACGCTCCAACTCGGAACCTCACGCCGAGCACACTTCACAACTCCTGCTCCAGCTAACCAGAAACACAAGATGTAAACCAAAGAAACACACGTGACATAGAAAGCGAAAGGTAAAACGAACACAGAGGAACAGAAGTATTGTATTGTTTCGTTAAAATCCACGACGGAGCAGGATCTCTTGTCAAATACCGTTTAGTAAAATTCCTCAACACTTTCCCCTGAGGTATCGTGGGGAGGTGAGCAGTGAGGAGTGGAATCCAACCCTAGGCAAACAAAATCTGGAGTAGAAAGCGAATTGATAGAACAACCATGCTTCTTTGTCAATATTTGTAAAAACCTATCTGGTTCACCAGTATCCTTCAGGGAAAGACATTTATCATCCTTACCCCATTATCCTTGCCACCCACAGCAGTGTGGTCGACTTTTAATACCCTCTGGACAATGGGCTGGCCAAGCCAGTGATATCCACACCCCATGAGTGAATAATAAAGTATTGTGTGCAACCTTAACCTTTTTAAAATGTCCTTTAAAGTGTGTTTATTTTCTCTCCCAACTCCTCACCTCCACAAAGTGGAATGCATCGTCTGAGGAGCCAGTGGATGCAGGCCAGGGTGTGATATGGGAGGGTGAGCAACAGGAACAGCATACTTTCAAAGGGCGGCTAGTTACACAATGGGCCGAACAGTCGCTTCAGCCTATGAAAAGAGCCGCTGGTTGTCAACCTTGGGGATGTGGAATTGGTTGTCAGTAGGGCGTTGGTGTCACCTACAGATGGGGGTGGTGATAAAAGGGGGAAGTGAAAAGCTTCAATAACATCTCCCCACTTTCACAGCAGCTAGAAGAAACAAGAGTTACATGTTTAGAGGAAGGGGAGTGCGTTTTGAAAGCAAGTGCTTTAAGAGTGCCAAATATAATTTCTCTTTGTTCTGCTAAGAGGGATGGGAGATTTCCAGGTCCATTAATATTTGAATATTATCTCGTGGCTCTCAATTCAGAGAAATCCCGTACTCACTTCGCATTAAGTTTGTCTGGACGTTTTTAAAAGCTTATTATTTTCAGTTCATTTACAAAACGGGACAGCCTAGTGACAGAGTACATGACTGGTAGCGGCTCATTTGGAGCAAAAGTTTAGAAATCGGTTGATTTTCTGCCGTCTTGAGTGTTGACTGAGATGGTGGGGGCAGAGTTCTCATTTCCTTTTGGGTTATATTAGCCCGTTTCAGTTTGCTCTGAAATGTGCAAAATACAAATCCTCCCCGCAATCCCCTGCCTCCGATACAAAACATCAACAACCACCAACGGGATTCCGTTTTCAGGTCGAAAATATTGTTCTTATCTCTCTTTTTTTCGCTGTGGGATTCCGAACCCTTTGCATCCTTATTATCTTAACTGACCAGCGATATGTTGTTTCTAACGAACCGAAAAACCCAACTGACTCAACGGCTATAATATGTTTGCCGATTAAAGAGCAAAAAACACCTCACAAGGGAGACCGTTCTGCCGGTCGCGTTGGTTCTATGAGCGTGCCGCCCTACTATAAGTTTCGATGTTCCTTCTGTGATGTGGAGGGACCAGTGTTGGACTGGGGTGAATAAAATCAGAAGTTACACAACACCCGGGTCTAGCTTTCGGAAAACTGGTCACTTCAAATAAACCCTTTGGCACGATACCCTGGTGTCGTGTGACTTTTGACTGTTTCTATGGTTTAGCGAATCTCATTATCATGAAGTTGCCTTGCGCCGTTAGAGAGTGACACCTTACAGACTCAAATAAGCTCTCAGTTTAAAATAAACACAAAAAGGCAGCGGTTTGAAATTCATCCAGTTCCTTTATATTTACATAATACAAATAACTTTTATTACAAAATATTATATACATTTACTTCAAGATCAAGTCAGATAAAATACAATTATTAACTCCAAGACATCTAGCCTTGTCTAGTGTAACTCCGAGATGGGACAGACATTGCGTGTGAGCTATTGCACCTCAGTCACTGTGGGATCTATCTGTGCTCTTCACCGGATTGAGGGTGGGGGGGGGGGGGGGGGGGGGGGAGAGGGGGGGGAGGAGAAAGGGGACCTTCACCCGGCTGTCGTCGGACAAAAAAAACGCGACATTCGCTCGGACCCATCACCGGGTCCACAACTCGAAAAAAAAAGCGGACACAATAATAAAAAAGATATTGATTCGATTCAAGGCTTGCTGATACAAGGCTGCAACTGTGGGCAGTGTTAACTTAGCCGCGTTCCGTACATCGACTGAATTCTCTCAGTTACTAGAAAGCGCCAAGAAACAGACTCCGGCAACTTTCTCTGTGTAACCTCGTCCCGTGTTCAATCTTTTTTATAAAACAAATGACAGGATTTGTTTTGTCTGGCATCGAACACAAACATAGCGCCAATGTAAACTGTATACATTTGACCCTGTCACTAAAATCAGTCTTTCACGCAGTGAGTCAAGGGACACTAATTTTCATAACCAGTTCCTGTGTCCAGTCTCCTAGGCTGGAGTTGTCCCATCCCCTTGTCTCTCCATCGCCTGTTCCAATTCGCCCACTGTCTTTGGTATCTTCCTTCGCTGCCCATGTCCCAGGGCGGTAGTTCCAGCTACATTTCCCCAATCATCCTTGGTATTTTATTAAATAATTGTCTTTGGTTTTGAGAAACAGTTTTTGTTTGAAAACATTCTACCATTGTTATCGGAAGTCTTATGAGTGAGAGAGAGGGGCTTTGCTGGGTCAGATGTGTCTCTTCATGTGCAGGGCGAGGTGGTCTGATCTGGAGAACGCTCTCTCGCACATATGACACTGGAAAGGTCGGTGGCCGGTGTGCTTGCGGTAGTGACGGGTCAACTCGTCGGAACGGGCGAATTTCCAGCCGCATCCATCCCAGGTACAGTGATATGGCTTCTCACCTAGAGAGGGAGGGAGAGCAACAAAACCTGGTCAATATCTCATTCCAACACTCAAAGACTCACAACGTCGTTTAAAAATCAAAATTGCTCGTCTTTAACGCAATTAAACGCGAACAACTCATTGGCTGGGGAGACGCGACCGGCGCCACAGCAATGCAGCTCTGCAGATTTTGTTTTAAAAACGCAGATCGAATTTCCCAAAGCAGGAGTTGGCTGCTGCTTACCTGTGTGTGTCCGGAGGTGTGCCTTCAGGTGCGAGCTTTTGGTGTAGGTCTTGCCACATCCCGCGTAGCTGCAGGTGTGGGTAGCGGTCCTCTTCCTGGGCCAGGAGCGCCGCCCTCTCTTGGGCTTGTTGTCCAGCAATTCGAGAGGGGACGACGGCGGAGTCAGCATCACCCTCTGAGCCGGGGAAGGCTGCAGGGGCACCGGGTCATCGAACAGGCCGTACTGGTTGGGGTAGTGGAGGTGCTGGTGGGCGAACGGGTAGCTGGGTTGGTATAGCATCCTGTTGGGGTGGCAGAGAGGAGGAGGGGGCTGCTGCTGCTGCTGTTGGCAGTCTCCGGAGTTCATCAGGTCTCCGGGGCTGAGGGGGGGTGTCACACTGCCCCCGGCCAGCGGGGAACTCCCCAGGCGCTGCTGCTGCTCGTTATATGCCACCAGGCAAGAGACCGTGTCCTCCCGTTTGACCCGCAGGCAGGCCGCCTCTGGTTCCATGCTCACTCCCCCTTGCCCATAACCATCCAGAGCCGCCTCACTCTTGGTCGCTTTGGCTAACTCTTCGCTGGGGTAGACCGGGGTGAGCAGGAAGCGACCCTGCACCGCGCTGTAGTCCGTGTCCGAGCACATCAGCTCGGCCATCATACTGTAGGCGGGAGGGTCTCCGGCCTCGGGCGCGCTGTACACCGGACAGTTAGCCTTCTCATAGAAAGGGGTGACATCTCCTCCTCCTGCAGGCAGAGTGTAGTCCGCTCCCCCGGCAGGCTCGGTGGTCATGGTGTTGGACAGAATAAAATCCACATCCAGCAAGCTCAGGTCATCATCTGTGTCGCTGGCCCGCGTGAAATTCTCCAAATATTGTATAAAATCCGTCATGGGGCAGTGATTCTGAGGCTGCTTGAGTCCCGGCTCGTTTTTCCATTTCTGTGCAAGGAAGAAATTAACAACAAGGAGAAAAAAAAACACACAATGATTATCAGACTCATCTCGCAAATACAGAGTTAAAATAAATCTGAAACACGTTCACGAAAATCCCTGCGCTTCAAGGCAGGTGTCTGTCTGCATCCTTTGTGAGAAAAGTTATAGAAGTCTCCTTACGTTGCAGAACTCCTGCCTGTCCCAGGTCTTGGGGGCTGTGAATGTGGAGATAGACGGCAGGATGGTGCCGCTCAATGCCATGTCTGCCTGTCGGAACTGGTGGACTTCAGCAGGAGAAGGTTTGCATGGATCAAGCGGGGCTGCCCGGCTGCTACTCGTTCGCAGAACAGAGTCTCCAAAAAGTTCTGAGCTCGGATTAAGTACAGTACTGGTTTGAAGTTGTGCAGCGGGAGCCTGCGATTGGTAGGATATCAGCAAGTTAGCCGAGAACTTGAACCAATTGCAGTTGCCTCAGGAAACACGTCCAGGATGAGAACCGTACGCGAGTAAATGGCCTAAATTTAGCAGTAGTATATAAAGCGAGCTGGTCGACAGAGCGAGTGAACCATCTCCAAGCGCCTTCCCCGTTTCTTAAAAGCTGTCAGGGCTTCCTGCGTCTCCATAGGGACGAACCAAACAACACACACACTTCTTACAAAGCATGGACTGACGCCAGGCTGACGCAGGAACTATCCAGAGAACCGAGAGTTTTTTTCTCTCTCTCTGCATCACGCCCACACCCAGTGTTAGAATGCAAAGAGGGAAGAATGTATGAATCAAAATACGAGAGTCCTCCCCCCCCCCCCCCCCCCCCTCACAATACTCCACTCCAGGCTGCTGTTTGTAAATAATCTGGTGTGGCAGCTACAGCTCACACACACGAGTCTAATCGTGTTTTTCTTTGTTTTAAAACAGCGAGACTATTGGAATAAATGGGAGAGGGGAGGGGAGGGGGGTGTTCCAGTCTGCAAACGCATCTCAGACACAACACCGAGTGCAGGGAATCCCGCTCGGACTCCCAATGTAAACCCAGGTGGAATTCTGCTGCTTGTCCCTGGGTTTGTTTTAATTTCTGTCTCTTTGGATCGATCCTCCAAGCACACAAAAAAAAGTTCGATTTTTTTTGTGTAGTATGCGGTGCCTGGTTATGGTTAACTGAACGGCTCTGGACATGTTCGGGGGTCTCTTCAATTTGTATCCATTGCTGTGACAGAGCGTTTCAGTATTGAACAGGAATCTAGAAGAAGATTTAATACTACATTCCATCTGCAGGGGGCGCCTCCCATCTATTTCCAGGTAGAGATCAGCACAGCTTTCTTCAGTATTCTGTATCATCTTCACACACTCTTTAGTCACACATACATTCTCATATTAACATATCTTCTCACACGCTGTCACACACACATGCATATTCTTAACCACAAACACACACACACACACACTCACATACACACATATTCAGCAAAGAGGCTGGGTATTTTCTGGAAAGTAACTCACCTCCTGACTCCCCGATGTCTGCCCATCACCTACAAAAGCAGAAGTCAGGAGTGCGATGGAATATTCCACACTTGCCTGGATGGGGACACTTCATGAAGCTCGACACCACAAAGCGACCTGCTTAACTAGCACTAGATTCACCTCTTTTAATATTCACCCCCACCACTGTTAATGCAGCAGGTCCCAGCATTGCCCACTGCAAGGCATATTTCAGGAGCCGAACAACGCCACTTGGATACCACCTTCCAAACAAGTCACACCTATATGACAAGAGTAGCAGATACATGGGCATACTACCAACTCGAGGTTCCCCTCCAAGTCACTCACCATCCTGACTTGAAAATATATAGCGGTTCCTTCATATCCTGCTGATATCTAACCATTACTGGACAGTAGACATACAAGAAGGCCACAAGAATAGTGATGGGCAATAGTGCTGGTCCAGCCAGTTACACCCACATCCCCAACAAAATAAACAAATGAGAAACAATCCGTCACCAGCCACATTCTCTCTTACACACATACATTCCGATACACATTCTCACTACTCATACACTCTGATACACATTCTCTCAAACAAACACACACTCCGATACACATTCACTCATACACACATACACTCTGTTACACATCCTCTCATGCACACATACATTCCGATACACATTCTCTCACACACACATACATTATGATACACATCCTCTCACACACACACACTCTGATACACATCCTCACACACATATACACTCTGATACACATCCTCTCACATACACATACATTCCGATACACATTCTCTCACACAAACACACACATTCCGATACACATTCTCTCACACACACATACACTTCGATACACATTCTCTCACATATACATACACTCCGATACACATTCCCTCAGACACACATACACTCTGATACACATTCTCTCATACACACATACACTCCGATACACATTCTCTCACACACACATACACTCCGATACACATTCTCTCAGACACACATACACTCCGATACACATTCTCTCATACACACATACACTCCGATACACATTCTCTCACACACACATACACTCCGATACACATTCTCTCATACACACATACACTCCGATACACATTCTCTCACACACACATACACTCCGATACACATTCTCTCAGACACACATACACTCCGATACACATTCTCTCACACACACATACACTCCGATACGCATTCTCTCAGACACACATACACTCCGATACACATTCTCTCATACACACATATACTCCGATACACATTCTCACACACACATACACTCCGATACACATTCTCTCAGACATACATATACTCTGATACACATTCTCTCACACACGTATGCAGTGCAATACACATTCTCTCACACGCATACACTCTGATTCACATTCTCTCACACACACACTCCGATACACATTCTCACACACACACACTCCGATACACATTCTCTCTCACACAAACGTACTCTCCGATATACTTTCTCTCACACACACATACACTTCAAAACACATTCTTTCACACACATATACACTTCAATACACATTCTCTCTCACACACAAACACTCCGATACACTTTCTCTCACACACACATACACTTCAATACACATTTTTTTCACACGCACATACACTCTGATACACATTCTCTCACACATGCTCCTATACATGTTCTCTCTCACACTCTGATACACATTCTCTTACACACATAAACAATCTCCTTGGTCAAGAGTTTAGTGTCACAAGACACTATCCCCCCACCTTTACCTCCCTCAGAGGATGCACCAGTAGGGCTGCCTCCTACACCCTCCCCCCCCTCCGTCCCTCAGACCTCACTGAAATGCGAATCTGGAGCACACTGCCATAGCTCAATAGCTTGTTCAGGGAGAAATGCTGAGAAAGTGGAGAGTGTACACCCGCTCAGCCCCTGATAGGTGGGGAGCTCCACGGTGCCTGCAATTCGTGACTTCATTGAGATAAACAACAGACACAGGAGTAGCAAGCAGCATCATTGGGCAATGGTCAATCTAAATTAATGAGCGCAGCGGGAACCCTGCTGCCCCAGGCACACAAGTGGCCAACTGCAGTGATGGACAGGCTGGTCTCAGAGGCAGTGTATTACCCACAGTCCTTCACTCCAGAGTCATAGAGTCATAGTGATGTACAGCATGGAAACAGACCCTTCGGTCCAACCCGTCCACGCCGATCAGACATCCCAACGCAATCTTTCAGCATCACTAATCCAGAATGCACAAACATAGTGTATTGGAAATTACTATGTTGGTGCAGGGAGGCTGGTACCTATCAGATGCCATTGTCCAGAGAGGTCTAGTGAGTACAGCTGTTGCCCATGGAGTGTGCCCTGTCATATTAGTGCATAGTGTGCAAGACTGGGTGTGCAAGCATTGAGCTGGAGACCCCAGGTATCTGCTCTGACTGTTATCTTGGGAATTCTCCGTTTCTATTCAGTGGATGACAGAATGGGAAGATGCACATTAACGAGGTGAGATTAGCTAATAATGAAAGTGATAATTCATGCAGGCATGCCTCTTACTGCTCACTACAAAGACTCCCGTCTTCCCATCCCAACATTTGGTTAGAAAATGGGACTTTCTGATCTCGACATCAGGAAGACTTTTGAGGGGCATCTCACCCAGTTTCCTCAAATTTCCCATCATGGCCACGTCATTCAGGGTTTCTTACTCACACGGATACACCCCCTCCCAAACAGTCTTGTACAGATTCACTCACCCGCACACTCACATGCCCACATATACACAAATGCTCACACTATTGTGGACTGTTAACACAATCTCACTCTTCTTAAACATAAACATGTGTGCACACTTTCTCTCTCTCTTACACACTCACATAATATCGATTTCACAGAGAGGCACTTATTCTGAGTCACAATCTAGAATGATAGAATGTCAACAGCACAAAAAGGAAGCCATTTTTCTTTGTTTTTGTCTTTGTTACCTCTTAATAAGAGCAGCTCAGGCCATCTCATTCCTCCTCCTTTCTTTCTTTCCTCTTTACTCTTCAGGGGCTTATCCAGTTTTCATTTGTACCTGACTTCTGCACTTCCAGCACCACTTGCCAGAATCTGGTTGCCAGCATCTGCAGCCATTGTTTTTACCTTCTCCATTCTTGGTCAATGCATTCCACATTCAGACACATTTTCACCCGACTGTACAGCTGGGCTTCTGTTTATTGCTCTGACATAAAATTAATGAGTCACTCCAACAAATATAAGATTGAGCAAAAATTATTTCACTAAATCTGCCTGACTGGGAGTACGTGATGTATGTCATGTATGTGTATATATGACAGAATCATCACAGAATCATAGAATCCCTACAGTGTGAAAACAGGCCATTCAGCCCAACAAGTCCACACCAACCCTCTGAAGAGGAACCCACTCAGACCTATCCCCTTATCTTATCACTCTACATTTCCCTTGACTAATGCACCTAACCTACACATCTCTGGACACTATGGGCAATTTAGCATGGGCAATTCACTTGACCTGCACATCTTTGGATTGTGGAAAGAAACCAGAACACCTGGAGGAAACCCACGCAGACACGGGGAGAATGTATAGACTCTACACAGACAGTCACCTGAGGCTGGAATTGAACCCGGTTCCCTGGCGAGTGATGTAATTGTACATGTATGCATGTGTATCTGTATAAGTATGTATGTGTGTGTGCATATAAAGTTGGACACTTTCTTTATTTCTTCATTTTTCTGCCTTTATATTGTGAATTTTAATTTATTTTTAAGATGACACTGAAGAGTGATGAGACTAGACACACTGTATTTTGTAACAAGATACACATGACAGAAATAAATAAAACATCTGAGTCTTCACTAACACTGTTTACTTTCATCTCCGCACCATCCAGTCTGTCTCTGACTCAGCTCAGCTTAACTGAAACTCTCATTTATATTTTGTCATTGAGACTTGACCGTTCTCCCTTCTGCCCTTCATGTTCATAATCTATCCAAAATCTCTGCTGCTGTCACACCCTCTCCTGTTCACCCATCACCCCTGCAATCACTGACTCTTACATAAACAAAGGCTTGATTCTAAAATTCTCACCCTTGTTTACAAATATCTCCATCAGCCCTCCGAGATTTCTGTCTGACTCCTGCCTCCAATTCTGGTCCAGTTAGTGCTTTCAGCTGTCTGGGTCCTAAACATCTCCATCGCACCTTCTTATTATAAATATAGAGTCACAGAGATGTACAGCACGGAAACAGACCCTTTGATCCAACTCGTTCGTCCATGCCCACCAGATATCCCAAACCAATCCAGTCTCATTTACCAGCATTTGGCCCATACTCCTCTAAACCCTTCCTATTCATGTACCCATCCAGATGACTCTTAAATATTGTAATTGCTCCAGCCTCCACCACTTCCTCTGGCAGCTCATTCTATACGCACACCATCCTTTGCTTGAAAAAGTTTTTCCTTAGGAACCTTTTAAATCTTTTCTCTCTCACCCCTTAAACCTACACCCTCTAGTTTTGGACTCCCCTACACAGGGAAAAGGCCTTATCTATTTACCCTATCCATGAACCTCATTTAGATTAGATTACTTACAGTGTGGAAACAGGCCCTTCGGCCCAACAAGTCCACACCGACCCGCCAAAGTGCAACCCACCCATACCCCTACATTTACCCCTTACCTAACACTACGGGCAATTTAGCATGGCCAATTCACCTAACCTGCACATCTTTGGACTGTGGGAGGAAACCGGAGCACCCAGAGGAAACCCACGCAGACACGGGGAGAACGTGCAAACTCCACACAGTCAGTCGCCTGAGGCGGGAATCAAACCCAGGTCTCTGGCGCTGTGAGGCAGCAGTGCTAACCACTGTGCCACCGTGCGGCCCATTATGCTCATGATTTTATAAACCTCTATAAGGTCACCCCTCAGCCTCCGACGCTCCAGCCTCTGCCTGTTCAGCCTCTCCTGATAGCTCAAACCCTCCAACCCTGGCATCATCCTTGTAAATCTTTTTCTGAACTCTTTCAAGTTTCACAACATCTTTCCTTAAAAGATACTTCTTTGACCAAGCCTTTATGGGAATGGGCATCAAACCTTGTTGGATAATATATCTGTGAAATGCCGTGGGACGGTTGATTGTATATAGATTTTTTTTAGATGTATATTGCTGTATGTGTTTCTGTGTGGTCTGTTCCTCTCTGTGAACTGAGTGGAGGTATAATTCAGGTGGAATATAGAATACATCTAGCCTGTAAAACTTCAAGGCCCGCAGTTAATATCTGGCTCTGAGCCAGAAGTGCAGTTTTCCTTAACGTCAGCTCTGGGCAAACAGAGAAGGAAAATGTTTAGGTCAAAACATTGGTAGCTAGCGAGTAATCAGCTGCGCATGCGAGAAACTAAAACGTTTAGCAATCGTTTGCAAACTTTTAAATGAGTTTTCAGTTCCGTTTGGCAAACCCTGCAGAGCCTGGTTAAAGTGCGAGATATTGCAGTAGGTATGAGAGACAGTTAAGAACTCAGTGCTCATACCCTGGATCGCATACAGTGGCTGAAAGACTCCTTGTGCCAGCTTGCAAAACACTACACTCTGAGTCACCAACCCTTCTTAAAAACTGAATAAAAATGCAAGTCATTCAGGCCCAATGCAACCGTTAGTTTCGTTGTATTTTTTTAACAATATTTTTTGCAAACAGAACGTGCTTGCTTCAGAGTTTTTCCCTGTGTAAACTTAGCAGATGAAACCGACAGAAAATGGGAAGAGAGATGGGGGGTCGGAAATTAGCTCGATGACAACACGAATATTAGATGTAAATCGGTGCTTTTTTGACAGTCGTTATTAACGCTTTGTTTGCCGAGAGGGCCCTCCGCTCACCACATCAGAGCCTAGGCGCCACACTCAGGACTTTGTAAAGTTAGTGATACAATCTCGGCTTGAATGACAATGAGCTTTATCACGTTTCCTAACAACACACAGCGGGCAGCTAACTCCAGCTGGACGTGACCAGACCCTGTTACATTGTCCTCACAAAGCGACTGCCAGGCTCCACATTCTTACCGTGCCTTTCTGCAGACTCAGTATTGTTTGAGCACAAGTTGCATAGACGTCACTTGGGTCAGCATCTTAATTGTTACATTGTGATGCATGTGCAGCCCTCCCCCATACTGTAGAGCCACGTCAAGTTCAGTTCCATCAGCTCAGTGTTTAGAAATTAATTGTATTTTCATTTTAAATTCTTTACTGACCCTGGTAAGGCCAGCAGGTTAAAAAAGTTTCAGGGTAAGGGGCAGGAGATTCAGAGGGGATTTGGGGAAAAAAAGCTTTTCCATTCAGAGGGTAGAGCGAATCTGGAATGGAGTGTCTGGGAAGGTAGTGTAGGCTAGGAACCTCATAATCTTTAAAAAAATATTTGGATGAGTAGTTCAAAAATCATAACATTCCAGGAATGCACATCCTTGGACTATGGGAGGAAACCAGAGCAGTCAAAGGAAACCCATGGGGGGAGAATGTGCATAATCCATGCAGGAGGCTGGATTCAAACCCAGCTCCCCGGCATTGTGAGGCAGCAGCGCTAACCACTGAATCACAGTGCCTCCCATTATTGGGTAATAGTTATGGAGTCATAGAGATATACAGGAAGGAAATAGACCCTTTGGTCCAAGTCATCCATGCCAACTAGAGATCCTAAATTAACCTAGTCCCATTTGCCAGCACTTGGCCCATATCCCTCTCAACCCTTCCTATTCATATACCCATCCAGATGCCTTTAAAATATTGTAATTGTACCAGCCTCCACCACTTCCACTGGCAGCCCATTCCATACACACGGGTAAAAAATGAGGTCTGCAGATGCTGGAGATCACAGTTGAAAATGTGTTGCTGGTTAAAGCACAGCAGGTCAGGCAGCATCCAAGGAATAGGAAATTCGACGTTTCGGGCATAAGCCCTTCATCAGGCCCAAGGAATAGGAAATTCTAATGAGCCTGATGAAGGGCTTATGCCCGAAACGTCGAATTTCCTATTCCTTGGATGCTGCCTGACCTGCTGTGCTTTAACCAGCAACACATTTTCAACCACATTCCATACACACACCAACTTCTGTGTGAGAAAATTGCCCATTCGGTGATCCTGCGTTGATTTTTACTTCAGAAATGTAAATGACCAAAGCAAAAAGCTAAAGCTCTGGGGTAGTCTTCGTAAGCCCTCTAACACTGGGGGATAGATTGGTGATCCAACAGCTATGACCTTCCTCAAAACTAAAATGGCCATCACTCAGCTCCAACTGGGCAGACCATGGGTTTGGAACCAAGGTGGTGCCAGAGAATGGTGACTCTGTACACTTTTCATTAGAGATAGGAGCAGGGATAGGCCATCTGGCCCCTCAAGTCTGCTCCGCCATTCAGTAAGATCATGGTTGATCTTTTCGTGGTCTCAGCTGCCCCTACATGCACTCTCACTATAATCCTTTCCTGTTCAAAACGTTATCTTTGAAAACATTCAATGAGGAGCCTCAACTACTTCACTGTCCTCTTCTGTGTTGATTCTAATTCTGAATGTAAGGAAACTCCCAGGAGGATAGACAGCTGAAAGAATTTAAGGGTGTCCCCGAAGAGGTCACACATCCCTGAGACACGAGTGGTATGGGCTGGTGACTGACTGAAACAGGGAGGGCTCACCGAGGACAACGCAGAGCTCATTGAGAGATGGCCTTGGTGATACACAGAGATGGAGTGGAGATGTTGGAGGCTGCATTTGAAGCCACCAAAAAGCTGGGACTGGGCAGCCCTTCATGCATGTGCTGCCTGTAGGGTGCAGAAAGCCATTGAGTGAGCGGGAAAAGCTGAGCAAGGAAATCCCAGAGTGATTCAAATCGGTGATGTTCAAAAAGCCAGAGCTAAAGAGGAGCAGGGATCCTGGAGGATTGAGGGATTGCCAGAAGTTCCAGAGATACGGAATGGTGAGGACAAAGAGACATCCGAAAACAAGAATGAGAATGTTAAAGTAGAGAAGGTGCTTACTCCGGAGTGAGTGTAGGACAGGGAATATGATGGTAGTGTCCCTACCTCTGAACCGGGGCGGGGTGGGGGGGGGGGGGGTTGGGGGGAAGGGGGCTGGACTGACCTGCCAGAGGTGTATCATAACGTCCTGAAACAGCTTGATTTGAAACTATCTCGGCTGGGGAGTAGGAAAGGATTTCTGGTTGGGACAGGAAGAGCAGGAATTCAGCTGCAGCTTCAATGTGGGAGGCTGCTGATTGCAATGGATGTGACCTTAAGGTATCATTGTACAATGTCCTAAACCAGAGGTCTGGCTGAGAGCAGGGAGTGGGGAGCAGAGGGCAGAGGATAGTTCTTGTCTGTCTGAGGTCAGCTTTTCTGTCTAACCATTGGGCCTTAAATATCACCCTCACACTTCCCCTCCTCTGGGCTCACTGAAAGAAACTTTGCTGGATTTTGTGGGGCTGTTCCCCACGATGTCTCTGAGGAAGGTTACCTTTTAGCCTAGTCCTTGTCTGGGTGATCATTAACTCTCTGTCACTGAAGGTGAAGATGTTCCTGTCAATGTATCCCCAGTTTGATTACTGACGGAACTAACAACTTCTCTAATGAGAACTCATCTAACCACATGTTTTCCTCTCAATGTATTCCTTTTTTATAGTTAATATTAAGAAGGACTTCAATGTTAACTATTAATTCATTTCTTTATTTTTCTACTTATTCTATGAAGGTAATGCTTAACGTTTTAAACTTGTCTTTTTTTAACTACCTAAGTTTTTTGTACTCAGGTACCTTCGTACCTAAGTTGGAACCATGTGTGGTGACATATACACTTTTCACTGTACTCCTCAACTTGAGTATATGATAATAAAACCTAAATCTAAAAATGTTAAGGTCAGAGAGCAGCTGTAGACTCCTCAGGAATCCTGATGCACTCACTCTCTGCAGTAACTCTCCAGGGAAGTCAAAATGATCAGCTGGTGTCTGGAATCATCAGTGAGTCAGTCACGGACTTGAGAGGTTTCCAACTGATTTATCTGGGCAGTCCCCCAGGAAAAGTTCATGGAATTAAAACTTACTCTATCCTCTTGCTAATTAGAAAACTGACCAACTCTGACCCAACATCTGACCTCTACCCTCCTGTTCCCCACTAGACAGCACACGTCAATACCCATTGTCATCCACTCAAACACCTGAACTCTCTCCTGGATACCTGACTCTCCCACACTCCTACCTGACCCCCTCCCCTCCAAGCTGATCTCATATTGACACTTGGTCAGTTTTACACACTCACTCACAGCTGGGATTATACCCCTTCACGTACCACCAGCCAATTCACCTGGTACTCTCCTCCCCATGCCCACTTCCCAGCTTCAACGTGCCATTACCTGCTTTGCAGACAATGCCCTTGCCTGATTGCCTTATTCATTTGCCTCCTCTGCCAAAACTTTTAGGATCTTTAACCTGTCTTTGTTTACTGGGATACAACAGTGATTGCCTTAAAGGGGATGGTTTCTGTGGGCTTGCTGGACTCCAGCTAAGGGGGTTAGATCTTGCATTGGAAGTCAGACCTAAAAATTCCTGGGAAAATTCCTAACTAAGCAACTCTTTGTCTGAAATAGGGTTTCTGGCCAGATCAGAAGATTTGGGTTAAGGACAATGGGATTTTAGGGAAATAAGTGATTTTTAAGGAGTGTGTTAAAGGAGCGAGGGGTTTTGGAGAAATGGAGAAATTTACAAGTTTGTATCCAGCTTTCCTGGGACTTTATATCTGAATCCTCCAATCATCCTCCAATCCTTCTTGGATGCTGCGAGACCTGCTGTGCTTTTCCAGCAGCACACTCTCAATGCTGAACAGGTCTCTATGTGACCTCAGTGTTGTCTCTGGCTCTTGAGCTAAGTCATGCTACCATAAAACCATCTAGTTCGACCTCAGTGATATTGTTAAAGATTCTGGTTAAAGTCACAAATGACATCCTGTGTAACTGTGATAAAGGGAAATATTCACCCCTTATCTTTCTCAACCTGACTGCGAATGACCATCATATTCCGCTGTCATTGTGGCTCAGCTCATTGGGCCTGCTCTCATCTACTTCCAGTCTTTAATTGGAGCCAGGGAATCACCCAAATGACTTCTTTTACCCATCATTCTATGCTCCCTCCCGTGTTGCCTCAGTATCTCCCTTTGGTCCCCGTTCACAGAGTCATAGTCATAGAGTCAGACAGCACAGTAACAAACCCTTTGGTCCAACTAGTCAATGCCAATCATGTTCCCAAACTAAACTAGTCCCATCTGCCTGTGCTTGACTCATATACCTCCAAACACTTCCTATCCATGCACTTATGTAAATGTTTTTCAAACATTATAACTGTACCAGCATCCACCACTTCCCCTCTCTGTGTTAAAAGGTTGCCTGTCATTTTCTTTTTAAATCTTTTTTCCTCTCACCTTAAAAAATATGCCTCCTAGTCTTGAAATGCCCCACCCTACAGAAAAGATACCTGCCAGCTACCTTATCTGTTAATTTGATAAGGTCAAGTCTCAACCTCCCATGCTCCATTAACAACAGAGACTGGCCTATTCAGCCTCTCCCTACAAGTCAAACCCTCCATTCCTGGCAATATCCTGGTAAATCTTTTCTGAACCCTCTCCAGATTTTTAATATCCTTCCTATAACAGGGCGACCAGGTCTGGACACGGTTATCCAGAAGAGCCCTCAGCAATGTCCTGTATAACCTTCACATAATGTCCCAACTCCTCTACTCAAAAGATCTGAGCAGTGATGTCTCATATTTCATTTTCATGCTGCTGTTTGGTGCCATCATTTGGAAACAGTATCAGTTCCTATACAGACACTGATGGTATGTAATTACCAAACTGCATGTCCAATACTTGAGTAGTAGATATTTTTCTCAGTTTAGTATTGGGAATTAAGGGGCAGCCATTATTTTTGATCACACACAACTCCCTCTCCATTCCAGCTGCATGTCTTTCCCTGGAGCAGTCTGACCAGTCTCTTTATGATCTCAGTGTTGTATTTGCCTCCTGAGCTGAGTTTCTGACCTCGTATTTAAATTGTCATAAAACCACTTATTTCGACCCTCTGTGACAGTCTGCTCACATTATTGTGCTGCTGGAATCCTCATGAATGCCTTTGTTACCTCCAGACATGACCATTCCAACACGCTCCTAGCTGGTGTCTCACACTCTACCCTTCACGTACTCGAGATGAGCCAAACTGCTGTGTCCAGAACACGCAACAAGATCTGTTCACCGACCACTCTCGTGATCTACACTGACACCTGGTCAAGCAATACTTTGCTTTTAAAGAATGTAATTCTTATTTTCAAAATCAGGGTGGCACAGTGGCTCTGTGGTTAGCACTGCTGCCTCACAGTACCAGGGACCCGGTTAGGATTCCAGCCTCAGGTGACTGTCTGGGTGGAGTTTGCACATTCTCCCCGTGTTTGTGTGGGTTTCCTCCGGGTGCTCTGGTTTCCTCCCACAATCCAAAGATGCGCAGGTTAGGTGAATTGGGAGTGCAGTGTGGATACAAGGTTTATATATTGGGGTGAATATGGAGTGGATACAGGGTTATATATTGGGAGATTACAGTGTGGATACAGGTTTATATATTGGGGTGAGTTCAGTGTGGATACAGGTTTATATATGGGGAGAGTACAGTGTGGGTACAGGGTTATATATTAGACTAGATTAGATTAGATTACTTACAGTGTGGAAACAGGCCCTTCGGCCCAACAAGTCCACACTGACCCGCCGAAGCGCAACCCACCCATACTCCTACAATTACCCCTTACCTAACACTACGGGCAATTTAGCATGGCCAATTCACCTGACCCGCACATCTTTGGACTGTGGGAGGAAACCGGAGCACCAGGAGGAAACCCACGCAGACACGGGAAGAACGTGCAAACTCCACACAGTCAGTCGCCTTAGTCGGGAATTGAACCCGGGTCTCAGGCGCTGTGAGGCAGCAGTGCTAACCACTGTGCCACCGTGCGGTGAGTACAGTGTGGGTACAGGATTATACCTTAGGGTGAGTACAGTGTGGATACTGGGTTATATATTGGGATGAGTACAATGTGGATACTGGGTTATATATTGGGGTGAGGACAGTGTGGATTCTGGGTTATATATTGGGGTGAGTACAGTGTGGGTACAGGGTTATATATTGGGGTGAGTACAGTGTGGATACAGGGTTATATATTGGGGGTGAGTACTGTGTGGATGCTGGATTATATATTGGGGTGAGTACAGTGTGGATACTGGATTATATATTGGGGTGAGTACAGTGTGGATACTGGGTTATATATTGGGGTGAGAACAGTGTGGATACTGGGTTATATATTGGGATGAGTACAGTGTGGATACTGGGTTATATATTGGGATGAGTACAGTGTGGGTACAGGGTTATATATTGGGGTGAGTACAGTGTGGATACAGGGCCTATCGACTCAATAGGGAGAATCTGGAATTTGGGTCATCCTTTTAAATAAGGGCTTGATGATTTAAGACAGAGATTAGGAGTTTTATTTTCCCAAATGAATTTGAGGCTTTGGATTTGCCTTTCTCCTCAGGCAGTGAGGTTATCTTTAAATATTTTTAAGACAGAGGTGGGTAGACTTTTGATGATCAAGGGGATCGAAGATTATCAGGGGGTATGCAGGAGTTGTTTAGAGTTTCAATGGACCATCACCATATGGATAGACACTCTGTATTAGATAAAACGTCTCCCAAAAACTGCTGAAAGAACTGTCCATCAGGGCTCTGTGCAAAGGTTTGACAACAAGATTTGGATTTACTTGAGTAATTGCTCTTTGATCTTCCTCTTCAATGCTTGATGTTAGGGGAACTACATGTGGCTGATAGAATAGAATTAATACAGAGACCTTTGTACACACACGGTTTTAAACCAAAACCTCAGGTCTCTCAGTGGTGAATCGCTCACCTCAATATGATGTTCTGAGGGTGGAAATCCTGTATTCAGCTTCAGCTTTGTATGCAAAAGATTTGCTCTGTAGCTCACTTCAGTTAACTCCCGGTAAATGTACGCCTGATCAAAATCTGGAACCTATACCGAACAAATCCATTTGCGTGATGGATGTTCAGTCTTTTCAATCTTCCTCCACCCATCAGGAAGGTCTGAGATCTGTCTGTTTCCCCCAGTACTCAGGTCCAATTAGACCTCATCTGAGAGTGGTCACTTCTGCATTTCAGGAGTATTGCACACTCTCCACCATCAAAGCCCACTTAAATATCCAGACTGATGTATTTAATTAAATTGGCCACTTTAACTAAATCTGTGTGCTGCAGAGTGTTTTATTATCTGCTGTCTGCAAACAATTTTGATTGAATTTAATTGAAAAGAATAATTGGTCATAAACTTAGTGATTTAAAACCAATGCAACCACCACAGGAATGACAAATTGGATAAACTTCGAGTGTCATTAGAATATACATGCAGATACACCCTATGAACACATTTTAAACTGATATTGACGTGAAGCAACAAAGATTCAAAGTTGGATGGTCACTGGGGAAGAACATTTGGCCATCGTCAAAGGAAGGGTGGGATTGGCGTTTGGTGCTGATGCTCTGTAATTTGGCCAAAGATGAGGCTGAAGGCTTCTGCTCCTTTGAGGAACCTGAGGAGAGAACTCCAGTTCAAGCTGACCCACAAGGAGTGCTGGAAAAAACATTTGGATTTGAGAGACTTTCCACTCAATTTGTGTGTTTGTGCGTGTGTGTGAGTCAGTGTGTGTATGTATCTGTATGTGTGAATCTGTATATGAGTTTGTGTATGCACACGTGTTTGTGTGTCTACGGGTCAATGAGTGTACACGTGAATGTAGCGTTGAATTTTTGTGTGGGTGTACCTATGTAAATGTAGCTATGGGTGTGGGTGTATATGCATATGTGTGTGTATATATATATATATATATATATGTATATGTGTGTGTGAGTATGTGAGAGAAAGTGAGGACTGCACATGCTGGAGATCAGAGCTGAAAATGTGTTGCTGGAAAAGCGCAGCAGATCAGGCAGCATCCAAGGAGCAGGAGAATCGACGTTTCGGGCATGAGCCCTTCTTCAATTCTGAAGAAGGGCTCATGCCCGAATTGTCGATTCTCCTGCTCCTTGGATGATGTATGAGTATGTGTACATGCATATTTATACGTCTATAAAGTGTGGTGCTGGAAAAAGCACAGCAGGTCAAGCAGCATCTGAGGAGGAGCAGAGACGATGTTTTGGGCAGGACCATTCAGCAGGATAACTGTGGGATTACGACACCAGGAGGGGCTCCTGATCTGAATTCTAGCTGGAACCTACATGGAGACCATCTCCAACAGTGCAATGCACTCTGGCAGCAGCCCCATTGTGCATAGTCCTGATGAAGGGTGCTACCTGAAACATTGACTCCCTGCTCCTCGGATGCTGCCTGACCCGTTGTGTTTTTCTAGTGCCACATGTCCAGCATCTGCGGTCCTCACTATCTCCTATGTATATGTCTACATGCCTATGTATATATGTATGCAGAGTCCTAGAGATGTACAGCATGGAAACAGACCTTCGCTCCTCCGTGTCTATACTGACCAGATATCCTAACCTAATCTAGTCCCACCTGCCAGCACTTGGCCCATATCCCTCCAAACCCTTCCTATTCATATACCCATCCAGATGCCTTTTAAATGTTGTAATTGTACCAGACTCCACCGCTTCCTGTGGCAGCTCATTCCATACACGTACCATTCTCTGCGTGAAAAAGATGCCCCTTAGGTTCCTTTTAAATTTTTCCCCTCTCACCCTAAACCTATGCCCTCTAGTTCTGGACTCTGAACGGAAGCCTCGTGGCTCAGAGGTATGGACAATACCACCACACATTTCTTAAACAACCCAGCCAATTTCCATGTTCATCTGTTCACAGGATGGCCAGGTGATTCTGAAACACACACATTTCCCAACTTTTATAGAGTCATACAGCATGGAAACAGACCCTTTGCTCCAACTCATCCACACTGACCAGATATCCCAATTTGACCTACTCCCATTTGGCAGCATTTCACCTATTTCCCTCTCAACCCTAGTCATCTCTCCATCCAGATGCCTTTCAAATGTTGTAATTATATCAACATCTACCAGTTCCTCTGGCAGCTCATTGCACACATGCACTACCCCTTGTGTGAAAAAGTTGCCCCTCAGGTCCTTTATAAATCTTTCCCCTCTCACTCTAAACCTATGGTGGCTCAGTGGTTAGCACTACTGCCTCACAGCACCAGAATCCCACGTTCGATTCCAGCCTCGGACAACTGTGTGGAGTTTGCACATTCTCCCCGTGTCTGCGTGGGTTTACTCCGGTTTCCTCCCACAGTCCAAAGATGTACAGGTCAGGTGAATTGGCCGTGCTAAATTGCCCATAGTGTTAGGTGCATTAGTCAGAGGGAAATGGGTCTGGGTGGGTTGCTCTTCCGGGGGTCGGTATGGACCTATTGGGTCGAAGGGCCTGTTTCCACACTGTAGGGAATCTGATCTATGCCTACTAGATTTGGATTCCCCTACCTGAGGAAAAAAACCTTAACTGTTCACCCTATCCATGCCCCTCATGATTTTATAAACCTCTATAAGGTAATCCTTTGCCCAATGCTCCAGGAAAAATGGCCCCAGCCAATTTAGCTTCTCCCTGTAGCTTAAACCCTCCAACTCTGACAGCATCCTTATGAATCTTTTCTGAACCATTTCAAAACTCACAACATCCTTCCTATAGAAGTGTTACCAGAATTGTATGCAGTATTCTAGAAGTGGCCTCGCCAATGTCCTATATAGACGCAACATGACCTCCCATCTCTTATATTCAATGGTGTTTATATCCCGTCTTCAATGATAAAGAGACTGGAAGATTTGGGTAGAACTGCTAAAGCTCATTGTAAAAGATTTGGATCGCCTGTAAAATGCTTCAGAGCATATCTGAATGTGTGAAACACTCTGAATAAATAGAGTCATAGAGACATAGAGGATCTTAGTCGGCCTATTCACCAAGAGAAAGGGCCTGAGGGTTCACTCATCTTACTGCCTGTGTATGGTGGCTACAGGATCCACAGGGAAAAGAGGATTAAAATAAAAGTCAGATCTTATGCAGTGTGCAGTCAGAAGCAAATTTCTGTGCTGAGGGTGTTGGGTTTGGAACTGATGACTGGCTGGGTTTGAAAAGAACAATGTCCCAACTAGTTCAAGAAAGTCATCTCCAAGTATTCTGCAGGACATGTAGTGCTGGAAGTGACAACACACTGATAGGAATAGGAAAAGCACTGGGATTCCAGGGAATTACTTCAGAAAAGGGAAAATAAAATCATGACCATACAGAAAGCTCGTGAAAAATCTGAGTGTACTGAAAATTCTTAAATTGAAAGCAATTGCGAGGTAAGAATTTGTAGGATTACAGGAGGGAGGTGGGGGAGTGGAATCACAGTACAGTTTCAGCAAACTGCACGACAGAACGGTCTCAAGCGGCTGAATGGCCTCTTCCTTGCCTCCGATTTCCATGACTGTGGGTTGGGAAACCTTTACTCGTCTGTTTAAATCAGTTCCTTACTGGACAAATCCAGGGGCTGTGGAAAGGCACATCATTTGGAGTTGTACAAAGACAGCATTATACGAGGTGGTGTTGGACTGAGCTGTTGAGCTTGCTGACATTCAGGCAGCGTTTCACAGTGTGTTGAGTGTGAACGTTAACTTGAGGGGTGATCCAATCACTGCTGCAGCACATTATCTCTCATTTAACCTTCCAACATTCTTATAGAGCTTGACAGGGTAGACGCTGAGAGGATGTTTCCCCTGCCCTGGGAGGTAATGAAGTAGGGGGGAGGGTGCAGACACAGTCTCAGGAAAAGGGAGTGGGATAAAGAATTTCTTCAGTTAGATAGTTGATGCATCATTGGAAGCCCTTGGATTAAAGCGAAGACCTTTTAGAACAGAGAATGGTGAATCTATGGAATTTGTTGCCACAGGAGGCCAGGTCATTGAGCATATTAAAGACGGAGATAGATAGGTTCTTGATTGTCAAGGGGTTCAAGGAGGTTGAGAAACCTATCTGCCATGATTGAATAGTGAAGCAGACCTGATGGGACGAATGGCCTGTGTCTTATGGTCCGATGGTAGTGGGCTGGAGAAGCTCAGCCTCTATAAACTCAAGATCAAAAATCACACAACGCCAGATTATAGCCCAACAGATTTATTTGAAAACATAAGCTTTCAGAGTGCAGCCCTTTCCTCAGCGATGAGTTTAACACCTGGTGTCGTGTGATTTTTGACTTTGTCCAACCCAGTTTGACATCAGCACCTCTGCATCATCTATGCGCTCAAAAAAACCAAAAGAACTGCAGACGCTAGAAATCAGAAATTACTGGAGAAACTCAGCAAGCCAGTGGGCAGAAAGCAGAGTTTCCGTTTCCGGTCCAATAACCCTCTACAATCTCAATTTCTCAATTCTGTAGAGGAGTGTGCGGCTGAAAGACCAGCTATAATCTAGAATGCGGTAGCAGGCTTGAAGGGCCAAATGGCCAGCTCCTATGTTCGCATTGCCCTGCCTCAGCAGTGACTCAGTGGATATGCAGCACTACTGCAATATTGAAACAGAAGGATGTCAGTCCAAGTCCTGTTTCTGAGTTTAGGAACAGAAGCCTCCGGTGGAGTACTGCACTGTCAGAGGCACTGATTTTCAAAAGTGATGTTAAACCCAGGGCCAGATCCTTCCCTCTCCCTCTTCTACTGCTGCTTAGTTATCACTCATTATCTGCTGCCTCGTTATCTGTGGGAACTTCACGACTGCTTTAATCTTGTCAAGAAACGTTAAACGTCACGAGAAGTGAATATAACTCTTTCCTTTCTACTGACTGTGGAATTATTTCTTTTGACAATCGGTCCTCTCGGTCCGACTCGCAGTTAACATGTCGACACAGTCAGAGGTTCTGAGGAACTTGCAGATTGCAGAGAGTCGCTGATCGAGTGCGTGCACAGCAATGCTCCATAGCCTGAGACTCAGTGTTCACCCAGCAGCACAAAGTGTGTGTGAAAAGGGGATTCTCTTCAGCTCTTATATACCTGGGTTATTTTTAACCAAGGGCTCCCTGCTCATTAGTGCGTTTCCTCTATTTTTCTCAGCTCAGGAAACTGACTTGGGCCTGTTTCCTGCTCACACATAACAGAGGCTGAAAGAATCTCTGAGAAGCACCAGTCTGAAGCAGCTCAGCCCTGGAAAGTAACCTTGGCAACGTTACAAAGTTGACAAAAAAGAAAGAGAAAAAAAGAAACCATTGAAGGGATGGAAAGTTTCCCAATCCCTGTCGAGAGGTCTGAAATATTATTAACACCAATTTCTTGGTAGAATTAGCACTTTAAAGACTGGACAGAATATTCCGCCTGACCACCATAAAGAAAGCTACAGCACTGCCAAAGGGGGCACATCAAGGGAACTGTAGCGACAGTGTGATCGCCAACTTATATCCCTGAAAAGTTCCTCAAATTATTGTGTTGTGTGCCAAGAACATTTATCTTGTGTTGAAATTGAAATCTGATTTAAAGTCAGGTTTAGTCATTGGATTGAGCATTACTGGTAGGCATCAGCGAAAATATCCTCCATAAAAGGCCGAGCTAACTGTTGGGACACACAGTCACACACACACACTCATTAAACACACACTGACACACACAATCACACACACTCACTCACACACACTCACACACAGTCACACACTTACACACAGACAAATACAGATACACAGATGTGTGCACACACAGATACACACACATACAGATGCACACTTTCACTCACATGCACATATACACACTCATTAAATACACACAGACACACACACTCACTCACATGCACATACACACACAGTCACACAGAGTCACACTCACAGTCACACACAAAGTCACACAACAACACAGTCACACGCATACACACAGTCATACACACAGTCACACAGTCTCACACACACTCATGCACTTACATACAGTCACACACAGAGTCTCACACACACACACACTTACACACAGTCACACTCACACACAGTCACACACAGTCTCATACAGTCACACATTTACACACAGTCTCACACACACTTGCACACAGTCACACACACACACAGACACACACACTTACACACAGTCACACACACACACACACACTCAGAGATGCACATAGAGACACACACACACACACACTCTCAGAGACACACATAGAGACACACACATACACAAACTCACAGAGACACACAGAGGGACATACACACAAACACACTCACAGAGACACACACACTCCCAGAGAAGCCTACACAGAAACACATGCACACACGAATCACAACACACACTCCCAA
The DNA here is from genome assembly GCF_020745735.1 of Hemiscyllium ocellatum. NCBI lineage: Eukaryota > Metazoa > Chordata > Chondrichthyes > Orectolobiformes > Hemiscylliidae > Hemiscyllium > Hemiscyllium ocellatum. The sequence continues at coordinate 47,432,843 of NC_083428.1, forward strand.
ATAGACATATCCACACACTCATAGATAAGCACACACACACATACACACTGAAATACACATACAACACACTTGCCTGTCTAAACACATTCAGCTGTGAAAATAATGTCAGCAAGTCCAGAACACAGCTTCTTTCAACTGCACTTGAAGGTTTTTACAGCTCTGATGTTGCCTTGGTTGTTTTCATTGTATCTGAGCAGTTTATAGAGAGAGGGACAAGCAGCTCGAATTGAGGGAAAGAGATTGGCAATGATCAGTCAAAATAATTCTAATGATGAAAATAGAAATTTACACCCTGTTCAGACAGCCTGAAAGGTTTAATTCTTCCTTTCCCATGCTTACTCAGACCTGGGTTGTGTCACCTGAGGCAGCTTCATACTTAGGCAAAGTGTGGCAAACTGCAACAACAACTTACATTTTTAAAGCACCCTTAACATCCTGAGAGACATTACAGAGATTAAGGAGATACTTGGAAGACTGAGCAAGCACAGTATTTCAAAAGAGAGATAGGTCGACGGGTTTAGGCCAGGAATTCAGATGCAAGAGTCTCGGTGGGTGAAGATTGGTTGACCTTTGGGGAAGGGTTGAGAATTAGGACTGTTAAGGGGCCAGAATGAGAGGATCTGAGAGGTCTAAGAGGATTGTAGGAATGACAGTTGTTATTGAGATATAAAGGAGAGAGAGAGAGCGAGACCATGGAGGGATTGGAGCAAGAGGGTGATATTTTTAAATTGAGGCATTGCTGAATCAGGAAACAACTCAGTGAATGAGTACCGGAAAAGTGGGTGGATGGGATTCATTGAGCCGTACAGCATGGAAACATACTCTTCGGAGCAACCAGGCCATGCCAACTGAAATAAAAACCGAAAGTGACTGTGGATGCTGTGAATCCGAAACAAAAGCAGAAGTTGGATACAGAACTGGCTCAAAGGGAGAAGACAGAGGGTGGTGGTGGAGGGTTGTTTTTCAAACTGGAGTCCTGTGAAAGTGGAGTGCCACAAGGATCAGTGCTGGGTCCACTACTTTTCATCATTTATATAAATGATTTGGATGTGAGCATAAGTGGTATAGTTAGTAAATTTGCAGATGACGGCACGGTGGGCGGCACGGTGGCACAGTGGTGGGCGGCACGGTGGCACAGTGGTTAGCACTGCTGCTTCACAGCACCAGAGACCTGGGTTCAATTCCCACCTCAGGCGACTGACTGTGTGGAGTTTGCACATTCTCCCTGTGTCTGCGTGGGTTTCCTCCGGGTGCTCCGGTTTCCTCCCACAACCCAAAGATGTGCGGGTCAGGTGAATTGGCCATGCTAAATTGCCCGTAGTGTTAGGTAAGGGGTATATGTAGGGGTAGGGGTATGGGTGGGTTGCGCTTCGGCGGGTCGGTGTGGACTTGTTGGGCCAAAGGGCCTGTTTCCACACTGTAAGTAATCTAATCTAAAAAAAATGACACCAAAATTGGAGATGTAGTGGACAGCGAAGAAGGTTACCTCAGATTACAACAGGATCTTAATCAGATGGGCCAATGGGCTGAGAATTGGTAGATGGAGTTTAATTTAGATAAATGTGAGGTGCTGCATTTTAGGAAAGTAAATCCTAGCAGGACTTATATACTTAATGGTAAGGTCCTAGGGAGTGTTGCTGAACAAAGAGACCTTGGAGTGCAGGTTCATAGCTCTTTGAAAGTGGAGTTGCAGGTAGATAGGATAGTGAAGAAGGCGTTTGGTATGCTTTCCTTTATTGGTCATAGTACTGAGTACAGGACTTGGGAGGTCATGTTGTGGCTGTACAGGACATTGGTTAGGTGACTGTTGGAATATTGTGTGCAATTCTGGTCTCCTTCCTATTGGAAGGATGTTGTGAAACTTGAAAGGGTTCAGAAAAGATTTACAAGGATGTTGCCAGGGTTGGAAGATTTGAGCTATAGGGAGAAGTTGAGTAGGCTGGCACTACTTTCCCTGGAGCGTCCGAGGCTGAGGGGTGACCTTATAGAGGTTTATAAAATCATGAGGATAAATAGGATGAATAGGATAAATAGACCAAGTCTCTTCCCTGGGCTGGGGGAGTCCAGAACTAGAGGGCACAAGTTTAGGGTGAGAGGGGAAAGATATAAAAGAGACCTAAAGGTCAACTTTTTCACGCAGAGGGTGGTACATGAATGGAATGAGCTGCCAGGGGTGTGGTGGAGGCTGGTACAATTGCAACTTTTAAAAGGCATCTGGATGGGTATATGAATAGAAAGGGTTTGGAGGGATATGGGCAGGGTGCTGGCAGGTGGGACTAGATTGGGTTGGGATATCTGGTCGGCATGGACAAGTTGGACTGAAGGGTCTGTTTCCATGCTGCGCATCTCTATGACTCCATGACTCTACGTCATGTGTCGGCACAGGCTTGGTGGGCCGAAGGGCCTGTTCCTCTGCTATAATGTTCTTATTCTTTGAAAAGGGATCAGTCACAATTCACATTCTAGTTGGTGTCTGACGTTAATATCTACACCCAATCTGAACGGTGTACAACCGATATACCTCCAACCAATCTGATTGGTGTATGCCCCCAGTATTCATACCCAGTCTGATTAGTGTATGATCCCAATATCTACAGCCACTCTGATTGGTGTCTTATCATGAATTCTATAATCTTAGTGGTGTGAGAATTTGAAGTAACCTGTTATCAATCTCCACGGAATTGAGCTCAAAAGAGCACAGCAATTCCATGCGTAGACTTATGTTGCTCTACGTAAATTTACATTTCCAATCTTGTGGGGTCTGCGGCTCACCATACCAGCACGTACTCTGTTTTCCACTCGGTAATTTGCAGTAATAATGAGGGGAAATACCATAAAAGCAGGTCACATTTTAGCTGAGAAATCAGAACTTTTGTTCCACCAAAGCAAATCTTTCACAAATTGCTAAACAAGGCGATGGCACGAGTAACACTTGAACCTGTTTTGGCATTGTCGGGTTTGAAAATACAGACTGACAGTTACATCCCACCAGCCTCGCCATTCTGCTGCCATGTTTCCTCAGGGGTAACTGCTTTTGTGAAATTAAATTCAGTCGCTGCTTCTCTCAGACATGAAGCTCTCTCTAAGTAAAGATACTGTGGTCTTCCCTGTGAGGGCTCAAATCTAAGAATAAACCTGCATTTCTGTAGCACCTTACATGCTATTGGGACATCCCAAAGCACTTCAGAGCCGATGAAATGCTTCTCAGTGCATAGCCGTTGTTGTAATGCAGGAAATACAGTAGCCAATCTGTACACAGAAGGATCCCACAAACAGCTTTTGATCTTGGCTGAGGGATGTGCTGGTTGGGAGACCTGCCCTGTAGTTCCTTAATTAGTGCCATGAGATCTTGTAAGATAGAATAGATAGAGCTTTGTTTTAACACGTCATCTGAAACACGGCACCTGTTTCAGAACTACACTGTTTGAGTACTGTCAGAATGGGAGCTACATATGTAAACATTGGTGAACAGTTTAAGGTTAATCTTGTTTCTTTTTTTTCCCCCAGGGTTAAAGTGTGTGAATTCAAACCAGCGAGGGAGATGGGGAGTTCCACAAATTTTTATTCAGCTACTGAAGCAAGAATAAGAACATGTTAGCGGGATTGTCTAACTTGACCACAGTGTTCAGGGATGTGTAGGTTAGGTGCATTAGCCATGGGGAATGCAGGGATGGGGATGGGTCTGGGTGAGATGCTCTTCAGAGGGTTGGTGAGGACTTGTTGGGCTAAATGGCCTGTTTCCACACTGCGGGGACTCTATGATTCTGTGATTAACCAGAACATTGGAGGAAGTAACTATACACAGACTGGGGGCGAGCTCCCAGAACACAAGGTTCTGGAAAGTTTCATGAAGAGTGGAAGGTAGTGAATATAACCCTGATATTTAAAAAGAAAGTGAGAGGGAGAATGGAGATCAATAGCCTATGAGTTGGACTTTAAAAGGGCAAATATTAGAGTCTATTATAAAGGATAATTGTGATAGCTTCAAAAAGAATGAGGACATTCGGGAGGGTCAGCATGAATTTATGGAAGGGAAATCATACACGACAAACATGTTGAAATGTTTTGAGGATATTGGTGGAGAAGTGAATGCGGTGAATGTGGATTCTCAGAATAATTTTGCGAAGGTCCCACAGGATGTTAGTAAATAAAATTATAACTCAGGGGACTGAGGGGAGCTGTTCCTGATTGAAAATCTCCTCAATTCTGGGACTGACTCCAAGCTGGTTGGTCACAATCAGTGTGCTGTGCACAAGTAAATAAAGGAGAAAGTGAAGGCTGCAGATGCTGGAGATCAGAGTCAAAACGTGTGGTGCTGGAAAAGTACAGCCAGTCAGGCAGCATCCGAGGAGCAGGAAAATCGAAGTTTCGAGCATGGGGTCTTCATCATGACTCATTCCTGATGAAGACCTCACACTCAAAACGTTGACTGTCTTGTTTCTCAGATGCTGCCTGACCGGTTGTGTTTTTCCAGCACCACACTTTTCAACAATTAAATAAAGGGTGACTTGGCAACAGGATAATGGCTTCTATGTAGTTATTTTGGGAGACCAACGACATCAAATTGGAAGGATGTTGTGAAACTTAAAAGGGTTCAGAAAAGATTTACAAAGATGTTGCTAGGGTTGGATGGTTTGAGCTGTAGGGAGAGACTGAATAGACTGGGGCTGTTTTCCCTGGTGTATCAGAGGCTGAGGGGTGACCTTGTAGAGGTTTATAAAATCATGAGGGGCATGGATTGGGTAAATAGACAAGGTCTTTTCCATGGGGTGGGAGATACAAAACTAGAGGGCAAAGGTTTAGGGTGAGAGGGGAAAGATTTTAAAAAGACCTAAAAGGCAACTTTTTCATGCATGTTTGGAATGAGCTGCCAGAAGAAATGGTGGAAGCTGGTACAATTACAACATTTAAAAGGCATCTGGATGGGTATATGAATAGGAAGGGTTTGGAGAGATATGGGCCGGGTGCTGGCAGGTGGGACTAGATTATGTTGGGATATCAGATCGGCATGAATGATTTGGACCTAAGGGTGTGTTTCTGTGCTGTACATCTCTGTGACTAAGTGATATAGAGGCAGTGCGAGACAGTGGTGTTGAGGTAAGAGACCAGCCACTGTTGAATTGATTGGTGGAGCAAGCTCGATGGACTAAATGGCCTACTCCTGTTCTATTGTCCCTAACAACTTGTATCTGTATTGCACCTTCAAATATAGAGAACCATATATAGTGCAGAAAGATGACATTCAGCTCATCAGGTTCGGACTGACCGTATGAAGGGCATCCCAGCCCATTCCTGTAGCCCTGCATTTCCCATGGCAAACCCACCTAGCCTGGATACTACGGACACTTCTCCATGGCCAATCCATCTCACCTTCAGTCTAATGGAGGACTGGATGAAGACACTAGGAAAATGTGCAAACTCTGTACAGACAGTCGCCTGAGGGTGGAATTGAACCAGGATCCTGCTGTTGAGAGGCAGCAGCACTAACCATTGAGCCACTGCGTCACCTGGAAAGCTTCTCCAAGGTACTTCACAGGAGCACGGTCTGAGGAAAAGAGAGATATATTAAGAGATGTTAGAAACTGAGAAAAGAAGGATGATCTGATGGTTTCATACAAGCCTTGGTCACACCTCAGTTACCTTTGATCTCCCTCCAGATTTATAAATCTGCAGAAGAGTTTGACTGAAATCGAAAACAGCAAGCCAGAAACACATCACATAAAAGCAAAAAAATGCATATGCTGCAAATTTGAAATAAAAACTGAAAATGCTGGAAGAACTCAGCAAGTCTGCTGACAACTGTGGAGAGGGAAACTGAGTTTATGTTTCAAGTATGACTCTCCTTCAGAACTGAGAGAGGAAATTACCGTGCACATTAACACCATTTCAGAATGATTCTGAAGGCTTTTTCTTTACAGCTTCTCAAACTAAATATTGTGTTCATCAGCTTCAGAGCATGAGTTCTGTCCTCCATTTTGATAATAACCCCTCCCTGCCTCCCACAGCAGTGTCTTGTTGTGTCTTTTTGACTTTTCTCTCAGGAAAGAGGACTCATTTTCTCCTGTTCAGACTTATTATTTGCACTCTATCTCTCCTTACCATCATTTGCCTTTTGCTTTTGGCGCCTTCACCATCTGTCCAAGTCGTTGCCTCTCCCCCTTTATCAACAGCATAGAAGAACAACATTTCCCAGCTGCTTTCAGTGCTAAAGGAGAGTGATGTCAGTCATTAACACTGTTTCTCTCTCTCCACAGATGTTATCAGTCCTGCTGAGCTCCTCCAGCACCATCTGCCCTTTAATGACCAATTGATATTTGATGCATTGCAGAAATTCACCCAAGATCTTTGGATAGAACCTTCCAAAGCAACTCCCACTTCCATCTAGAAGGACAAGCAGATACATGCACTATGGGCTCTGGATAAATCTGCACTGTGGGTCCTGGGTAAATCTGCACTGTGGGTCCTGGATAAATCTGCACTGTGGGCCCTGGATAAATCTGCACTGTGGACCGTGGATAAATCTGCACTGTGATGTGCCTGGATAAATCTGCACTGTGGACCCTGGATAAATCTGCACTATGTGCCCTGGATAAATCTACACTATGAATCCTGGATAAGTCTGCATTGTGGGCTCTGGATAAATCTGCACCATGGGCCCTGGATAAATCTGCACCGTGGGCCCTGGATAAATCTGCACTGTGGACCCTGGATAAATCAACACTGTGAGGCCTGGATAAATCTGCACTGTGTGTCCTGGATAAATCTGCACTGTGGGTCATGGATAAACCTACACTATGAATCCTGGATAAATCTGCATTGTGTGTCCTGGATAAATCTGCATTGTGTGTCCTGGTTAAATCTGCACTGTGGGCCCTGGATAAATCTGCCTTTTGGCCCTGGATAAATCTGCACTGTAGGCTCTGGATAAATCTGCACTGTGGGCCTTGGATAAATCTGCACTGTGGGCCGTGGGTAAATCTGCACTGTGGGTCCTGGATAAATCTGCACTGTGGGTCCTGGATAAATCTGCACTGTGGGCCCTGGATAAATCTGCACTGTGGGTCCTGGATAAATCTACACTATGTATCTTGAATAAATCTGCACTGTGGGCTCTGGATAAATCTGCACTGTGGGTCCTGGATAATCTGCACTGTTGTTCCTGGATAAATCTACACTGTGGGCTCTGGATAAATCTGCACATCCATGGAGAGTAACCAAGCTTACGTTTTGAGTATAGATGTTTCTTTACCAGAGCTGAATTGAAGTGTGGAGGGGGCAGCATTTATGCTATTGTTGGGTGTGGGTGGGGGGAATTCTTTTTTAGTGCATTATCCTGACAGTGCTGTATTGTGACAGTGCACGATTGTCACAGTGTATTATCCTGACAGTGCTGTATTGTGACAGTTTTTAGTATTTTATTTGATGGAACATAATGTGCAAGAACAAAGAGTAATGCTGACCTTGTGTAAGGCATTGGTTAGACCTCAGCTGGAGTATTGTGCGTGGTTCCTGGGAATCCCACTTTTGAAAGGACATGAATGGATTGAGAGTGTGCAGAAGAAGTTGATTCCAGGGATGAGAAGCTTCGGTTCTGAGGACAGATTGAAGAAGCTCTGATTGTTTTCGCTGGAGAGGAGAAGGCGAAGAAGAGATTTGAGAGAAGTTTTCAATGTCATGATCGGAGACAATGGATGGAGAAATTGTTCCCACTTGGGAAGAAGAGGGCACAGTTTCAAAATGTTCTTCAAAAGAAACAAATGTGAGTTGAGAATAAACTTTTTCACACAATGAATTGTTAGGGTATAGAATGCACTGCCTGGGAATGTGGTGGACTCAATGACAAATAAAGTATCCAGAGGATTTTGAATAGAAACAACAAGCAAGGGAAAAGGCAAACATCTGTCAAATTGCTCAGGCATGATGGACTGAATGGCCTCCTTCTACACTGTAACAATTCTGCGATTTTGGGTTCAAGACTCACCACAGAGAGATAAGTGCATAACCCCGGTGACAGTGCACAATTGTTACGGTGCATTATCCTGACAGGGCTGTATTGTGACAGCGCACGATTGATACTATACATTATTCTGACAGTGCTGTATTTGTGACAGTGCACGATTGTTACAGCGCATTATCCTGACAGTGCTATATTGTGACAGTGCACGATTGTTACTGTGCATTATCCTGACAGGGCTGTATTGTGACAGCGCACGATTGTTACGGTGCATTATTCTGACAGTGCTGTATTGTGACAGCGCACGATTGTTACGGTGCATTATCCTGACAGGGCTGTATTGTGACAGCGCACGATTGTTCCGGTGCATTATTCTGACAGTGCTGTATTGTGACAGCGCACGATTGTTATGGTGCTTAATCCTGACAGTCCTGTACTGGGACAGTGCACGATTGTTATGGTGCATTATCCTGACAGTGCTGTATTGTGACAGTGCACGATTGTTATGGTGCTTAATCCTGACAGTCCTGTTACTGGGACAGTGCACAATTGTTACTGTGCATTATCCTGACAGTGCTGTATTGTGACAGTGCACGATTGTTACAGCGCATTAACCTGACAGTGCTGTATTGTGACAGTGCACGATTGTTACTGTGCATTATCCTGACAGGGCTGTATTGTGACAGCGCACGATTGTTACAGCGCATTATCCTGACAGGGCTGTATTGTGACAGCGCACGATTGTTACAGCGCATTATCCTGACAGGGCTGTATTGTGACAGCGCACGATTGTTACGGTACATTATCCTGACGGTGCTGTATTGTGACAGTGCTGTATTATGACAGTACACGATTGTTACATTGCATTATACTGACAGTGCTGTATTGTGACAGTGCACGATTGTTACGGTGCATTACTCTGACGGTGCTGTATTGTGACAGTGCACAATTGTTATGGTGCATTATTCTGACAGTGTTGTATTGTGACAGTGCACAATTGTTACGGTGCATTATTCTGACAGTGTTGTATTGTGACAGTGCACGATTGTTACGGTGCATTATTCTGACTGTGCTGTATTGTGAGAGCGCACGATTGTTACGGTGCATTATCCTGACAGTGCTGTATTGTGACAGTGCACGATTATTACAGTTCATTATTCTGACGGTGCTGCACTGTGACAGTGCACGATTGTTACAGTGCATTATTCTGACACTTCTGTATTGTGACAGTACACGATTGTTACGATGCATTACCCTGACAGTGCTGTATTGTGACAGCGCACGATTGTTACAGCGCATTATCCTGACACTTCTGTATTGTGACAGATGAGGTATTCTTCTTCTAGTTATCGGATGGCTTGGATTTGATGGTGGAGGCGGCCCAGGACTTGCGGGAGGGGGAGAAGAAGAGTTCAGTCACAGGGTGGTGAGGTTGTTTGGTGCGTGTGTCCCAGAGATATTCCCTGAAATGCTCTATGGGTTGGTGTCCTGTCTCCCCAATGTAGAGAAGATCGCATCTAGACACATTAGATAAGTTTGGTGGATGTGCAGGAAAGTCTCTGTTGGATGTGAAAAGATACTTTGGGGCCTTAGACGGAGGTGGGCGCAGGTATTACACCTCTTGTGGCAGTAAGGGAAGGTGCTGGGTGTGGAGGGTGGGTTGGTGGGGTATGTGCACCTAACAAGGGGGTCATGGAGTCAGAGGTGGGAAGAGAAATATGTCTCTGGTGGTGAGGTCTGATTGTAGATGGTGGAAATGGTGGAGGCTAATGCATTGTATCCAGAAATTAGTAGGGTAGGAAGTCAAGATTGGGGGTTGGTGTTGTATCCTTGCTGTGGAGGCCTTGGAATTGGAGGACTTGTGATGGGGAGTATTGTTAATCATGTGGGAGGGGAACTGGTGGTCCTAGAAATAGGAGGCCACCTGCGATGTCCTGGAGTGGAATTGATCCTCCTGGAAGCAGATACGGCAGAGGCAGAGGAATGAAGAGTAAGGGACCATGTTTTTACATGAAGGGGGGGTGGGAGATGGTGTAGTCCAGGAGTCCAGGTAGCTGTGGAAGTTGGTGGGTTTGAAATAGATGTCTGTGTTGAGTCGATTGCTGGAAAAGGAGACGGAGAGGTCCAGGAAGGAAAGGGAGGTGTCGGAGATGGTCCAGGTGAACTTAAGATCAGGCTGGAAGATATTGATGAGGTTGATGAACTGTTCAACCTCCTTGTGGGAGCATGAGGTGGCGCCAATACAGTCATCAATGTTGTGGAGGAAAAGGTGGGAATTGGTGCCGGTGTAGCTGCGGAAGATGGACTGTTCCATGTATCAGATGAAGAGGCAGGCATAGCTGGGGCCATTGCAGGTGCCCATGGCTACTCCTTTGGTGTGAAGGAAGTGGGAGGATTTGAAGGAGAAGTTGCAGAGGGTGAGGACCAGTTCCATCAATTGAATCAATTGTTGGTGGAAGGGTACTGGTTTGGGTTGGTGGGAGAGGAGGAAACAGAGGGCTTGAAGGTCTTCTTCATAGCAGATGGATAAGTATTGGGACTGAATTTCCATGGTGAAGTTGAGGAAACAAAAGTCATGGAGGAAGTGGAGGGCATCGGTGGTGTCCCAACTGTATGTGGGGAGTCCCTGGACCGAGCGGGATATATGAGGAGGTAAGTTTGGTGGGGCAGGAGCAGGCAGAGACAATAAGTAAACTGGGACGGTCAGGTTTGTGAATTTTGGGGATCCTGGACTATGAGGTTGGAGGCTGTGGATGGGAGATCCCCTTTAGGTGATGAAGTTGTGGATGGTCTGGGAGACGATAGTTTGGTGATGGGAGGTGAGGTCGTGGTCGGGGGGTGGGGGGAGCAGTAAGAGGAGGTGACTGAGTTGGCGCCTGGCTACAGCAGTGTAGAGGTCAGTGCCCCCCCACCCCCCCCACTTCCCCCCATCTGCTGATTTGATGGTCAGGTTGGGGTTGGAGTGGAGGGAGTGGAGGGCTGCACGTTGCGAGGGTGAGAGGTTGGAGTGGGTGAGGGGGATAGACAGGTTGAGGCGATTAATGTCATAGCGACAGTTGGATATGAAAAGATTGAGTGCGAGTAAGTGACAGTACACTATTGTTTGAGTGCACTATGGAGGGACTGCTGCACTGCCAGTGGTGTGATATTTTTGGATGAGATGCTAAACCAATGCCCTGCGGACTGACCTTTCACCTGGATGTAAAAAATGGAACTACTTTGAGGAGAGTGAGGCCACCTCCCTGAGTGACCTGACCCAGAGAACGACTGGGGACAGCAAGTGGGCGCTGAGTGTTTCACCTTGTGAGGCAAAGAGTCACAGGGCACCCATGTGTCAAGCTCTGTTAGTCTGTAAACTGGGGTTTTGAGAAATGGTGTCCAATAAAAAGCGGTTAACACCATTCAGCTTTCCACAGCTCCTCTCCCAGTGTTTCTCTCCTGCAGCTCTCAGGCCCAATGTTTACTTAGTGCGATGGTCAACCCACATGGGCCCCTCCATATTGAGCTAATACCACCTTCCAATCTGGGTCCTGGGCCATTCTCCTATTGTTTCTGTCTAAGTTACTGATCTCTGTCTGTCTGTCTGTCTGTCTGTTTGTCTCTCTCTCCTGTTGGTCCCTGGCCTTGTATCAACTAGGTTCTTCTCACTTCTGTGCAACTCTCAGTCACCCACCCTTTCCACTATCTGTTACCTCATGGGTCCCTGATCCCAATGTCTGGCTCCTCGATACCTCATGGGTCTGACCCAGTTTCTTTGTGTCTGTTTGCTGTGGGTCCCTGACCCTGGACTTACTCTGGCTCTTTGTCCTCTTCATGTTATAAGCCCAAAGGTTTGTGACATAATCACTGGTCGGAAACCTTCACCCTATTTCACCCATTTCAATCCTGGCCGTTCTGGGTGGGGGGACAGCTGCCCTCTCACTCCAGGCTCATGCTGGATGCTCAGTGTTGGTGGGGTTGCACTTCAGAGATGATACAAGTGAAGCCCACCCAGGGGCATCAATGTTGTCAGTGCTTTGATCACTTTGACCAGTTTGTGTCTGAAAAACACTTTGCCCTTTGGTCTGTGGTTCAACTTGATTTTATTAACAAACTATCCCTTGTTAAAAACATGATGTGAGCCTTTCCTAAGTTTTCATAATATTTACTTTCTATCTAGCTCTATCTATCTGAGGAAGGATATTACCTGCATTCATCTGTGTGTTTGAGCTGGACCAATGGAATTTCCTTCCTGTCTGATACTTGGGAAGGCTTTTCCACGTAGCTGGGCTGACAGGTCAGGACGGATCTTCTCCTGGGTCTCTTTGGGTTGCTACAGTTTTCTGCCACAAGTCTTCCTTCTGAGTCTTCACTGTGAGTCTTCAACCAGTCTTCATGTTGTCCAGGTTGGTGATCTTATCCCCCCTTATCCCTGACCTCCCAGAATGTTGTAGGACCCTTAGCCACTTAGATCGGGGTTCAAATCATCTAATGGGGTCACGCCAAGCCTTTCACTATTGCCATGGGGGAGCTGTAAAATGCACGTGCTCAGGTATGGGCTGAGAGTTAAGGTTCCATAAGGCCCGATCAGTGCTTCTCCAATATACAGCCATCGGGCTGGTTGTAACTGGTTCCCCCTGAACCTTTGGGACCTCTTTGACTTTATTATGTACTGTTGCTGATACCTGCTGGCTGCTGTTTAATTTAGTTTAGCCAATTTTCTGTCAGGCCCAATATCTCCGGCTGAGGGCCAATTTAGAATGTCCAATTTTAGGCCCACTGTTGCTTGCCCACAAATACTATGTGCATGCCAAACAATATCCACAACAAGCAGACCAATGTGATCCCACAACCAACAGATCCAAACTAAGCTCTGCAGTTCTGCCACTCCCAGTTGTGAATGATGGTGGACAATTAAACAACTCACTGGAGGAAAAGGTCCAGAGTATCCCCAACCTCAATGTTGGAAGACCTAACGCATCAGTACCAAAGATAAGGCTGAAGCATATGCAGCCATCTTCAGCCAGAAGTGCTGAGTAGACAATCCATCTCGGTCTCCTCCAGTGGTCCCCAGCGTCACGGATACTGTTGTGGAGAAAATATAGAGAATCACCAGGAGACGCAGAGAGTTCCTCAAGACGTAGGTCTTTTATTTGCAAACAAAAAACCGTGACACTGAGAAAGCAGATTGTCAAATGCCGCCGAACCTCAGGGTCCATGGATTTTTAAAAATCATGTTTCTGTTAGCCTAATAGCATATCCAACTATATTCATCGAAATACCTCACTCTAGCTACACAATAAACCAGTGATGTTAGTTCCCATTATCTTTTTAGTTGTACATTCTACTTAATGTCATTCTAATGTCACGGTTAGATATTTTTTGCTAACTCTGCTACAGTGATCTACCATTCCTGTCATGATAGATTTTTAGCTATTCCATCTATTACAATAGTCTCCTGTCTCAAGCTGACTCTACTAACTATTAATTAGATATTTTAAAGTCATGTCCCAAATATTTATTGTCCAAATCTTGCCATAATGATACTTAACAGAGAAACTTGCTTTATTACTCGTGTTATCTCATCTTGCCATAGTGACCTTTCAGCCTTAACCTTACTCTGCTAATTGGTGTAAGAACATTCCATTGTTCTTATCCTATCCTGTCTTCCACAGACCACAGAATGCCAGTGGTCTTCATGCTTTCATGTTCTTTATTTTCCATAATACCAGGCTTCAGCCAACTTGATTCACTCCTTGTGATATCAAGAAACAGTTGGAGGCACTGGATACTGCAAAGGCTATGGGCCCTCACAACATTCATAGAAAATTACAGCGCAGAACAGGCCCTGGATGTTGCACCAACCTGTGAATTAATCTAAGCCCATCCCCCTGCACTATCCCATCATCATCCATGTGCTTATCCAAGGATTGTTTAAATCTCCCTAATGTGGCTGAGTTGACTACATTAGCAGGCAGGGCATTCCACACCCTGACCACTCTCTGAGTAAAGAACCTGCCGCTGACATCTGTCTTAAATCTATCACCCAACACCCGCCAATTTGTAGCTATGCACCCTTGAACAAGCTGATGTCATCATCCTGGGAAAAAGACTTTCACTGACCATCCTATCTAATCTTCTGATCATCTTGTACGTCTCTATTAAATCCTCTCTTAGCCTTCTTCTCTCCAATGAAAACAGACCCAAGTCTCTTAGCCTTTCCTCATAAGACCTTCCCTCCAGACCAGGCAGCATCCTGGTAAATCTCCTCTCCAGCTTTTCAAATGCTTCCACATCCTTCCTGTAATGGGGCAACCAGAACTGTACACAATATTCCAAGTGTGGCCACACTAGCATTTTGTATAGTTGCAGCATGATATTGCGTCTCCGGAACTCAATCCCTCTACCATTGAAACCTAACACACCGTATGCCTTCTTAACAGCACTAACAACCTGGGTGGCAATTTTCAGGGATCTATGTACATGGACTCTAAGATCCCTCTGCACATTCACACTACCAAGAATCTTTCCATTGACCCAGTATTCTGCCTTCCTGTTATTCTTTCCAAAGTGAATCACCTCACATTTAGCTGCATTGAACTCCATTTGCCACCTCTCAGCCCAACTCTGCAATATATCCAACACCCCTGCAACCTGCAACATTCTTCCACACTGTATACTACTCCACTGATTTTAGTGTCGTCAGCAAATTTACTAATCCATCCACCTATACCTGGGTCTAAGTCATTTACAAAAATGACAAAAAGCAGTGGTCCTAAAACAGATCCTTATGGAACACCACTAGTAACCAGACTCCAGGCTGAATATTTTCCATCAACCACCACCCACTGCCTTCTTACAGAAAGCCAGTTTCTAATCCAAACTGCTAAATCCCCCTCAATCCCATGCCTCTGCAGTTTCTCCAACAGCTTACCATGTGGAACCTTATCAAAGGCTTTACTGAAGTCCATGTATACCACGTCAACTGTCCTCCCTCATCTACATGGTTGTTCACTTTTCAAAAAACTCAATGAGGTTTGTGAGACATGACCTGCCCTTGATGAAACCATGTTGACTATCTGAAATCAAATTGTTGCTTGCTAGATGATTATAAATTCGATCTCTCATAATCCTTTCCAAAATCTTTCCTACAACAGAAGTAAGGCTCACTTGTCCATAATTACCTGGATCGTCTCTACTAACCTTCTTGAACAAAAACACACCATTTGCAATCCTCCAGTCCTCTAGTACTAAAGCTGTAGACAATGACGACTCAAAGATCAAAGCCAAAGGCTCCAACACCTCCTCTCTAGCTTCCCAGAGAATGCTCGGATAAATCCCATCCAACCCAGAGGACTTGTCTACTTTCGCTCCTTCTAGAATTGATAACACCTCCTCCTTATTAACTTCGATCCTTTCTAGTCTAATATCTCGTATCTCATTCTGGCAATAGTACTTGAAGGCTTGTGCTCCAGAACTTGCCACTCCCCTCGCCAAGGTGTCCCAGTACAGTTACAACACTGGTGTTTACCTTACAATGTGGAAAACTGCCCAAGCATGTATGTAAAAAGCAGGACAAATCCAACCCAGTCAATTATCACCCCATCAATTTACTCTCCGTCAAGTGTAAAGTGATGGAAAGGGACATCAATAGTGCTATCAAGCAGCACCTGCTCAGCAATAACCTGCTCAGTGACGCTCAGTTTTGGTTCCACCAGGGCCACCCAGCTTCTGACCTCATTACAGCCTTGGTTCAAACATGGACAAAAGAGCTGAACTCGAGAAAGAAGGGGAGAGGGACAGACCTTGATATCAAGGCTGCATTCAAGGAACCCTAACAAAACTGGAATCAATGGGTATCAGTGGACAAGCTCTCCGCTGGTTAGATTTATACCTGGCACATAAGAAGATGGTCATGACTGTTGGAGGTCAGTCAACTCAGCTCCAGGGCATCTCTGCAGGAGCTCCTCAGAGTAGTGTCCTAGACCTAACCATCTTCAGCTGCTTCATCAAAGACCTTCCCTCTGAGATAAGGTCAGAAGTGGGATGTTTGCTGATGAGTGTACAATGTTCAGTGCCATTCGCTCTTCCTCAGATACTGAAGCAGTCCATGTCCAACTGCAGCAATGCCTGGACAATATCCAGGCTGGGGCTAACAATTGGCAAGTAACATTTGCACTATACAAATGCCAAGCAATGACTATCTTCAACGAGGGGAGAAGAGGTCGAACTTTCTAAATATTACCCCTTGACATTCAATGGTGTTACCATCACAAAATCCTCCACTATCAACATCTGGGGGTTATCATTGACAAGAAATTGACCTGGACTTGCCACATAAACATAGTGGCTACAAGAGCAGATCAGAGGCTGAGAATACTGTGATGAATAATCACCTCCTGACCCCTCAAAGCCTGTCTACCATCTACA
This sequence comes from Hemiscyllium ocellatum, assembly GCF_020745735.1. Classification (NCBI taxonomy): domain Eukaryota; kingdom Metazoa; phylum Chordata; class Chondrichthyes; order Orectolobiformes; family Hemiscylliidae; genus Hemiscyllium; species Hemiscyllium ocellatum. Next base: position 47,449,206 of record NC_083428.1, read on the forward strand.
AAGCAGCATTGTGATGGAATACTCCCCACTTGCCTAGATGGGTACAGTTCCAACAATACTCAAGAAGCCTTACACTATCCAGGCCAAAGCAACCCACTTGATTAGCACTGCATCGACTGCCAATGTAATTCATTCCCTTCATTACCAACTCACAGTGGTAGCAATGTGTACAGTCCAGAAGACGCACTGCAACAACTCCCCAAAGCTCTTTATGCAGCACTTCCGAAACCTTTAAACCTCTACGTGGGTAGCACATGCTTGGAAATACCACCATCTACAAGGTCCCCTTGAAGACACACATTGTCCTGGCTTGAAAATATATCGCTGTTCATTCAGTATTACTGGGACAAAATCCTGGAATTCTAAAAACACTAAAACTCTAAAATGGGTGTTCCTATACTACATGGACTGCAGTGATTCGAGAAAGCAGCTCACCACCATCGCCTCAAGGGCAATGAATTCTGTGGGTACGTACCATTGTGGGTACCACTCCTAGAATGAATTTAAAAAAACATTAATGACCCCAGGACCGTCCTATGTTGATGCAGCCATTTTAAAAACCTGGCGATAAATGAGCTATGATCAGCACTGAATAATGTACAACAGAGAACAGCATGGTAAACTAGTATTACAACTCCTAGTACATTCAGTGAATTCATTAGTAAGAAATTGGCCTCAGAAATCCTTGTTTTCTGAGCTCTATGAGCACCTTTAGCATCGAAATAGAATTGCGTAGAAATTTATTGTGACGTTTAGTTTCACATGAAAAATTCAATGAAAGGTTTTATAAGCGGTCACACCACTGAACCTATATTGAAGACAGAAGTCATTCATAATCATTTTTTAAAAAGTATAGTTAAGACAAAGTTCATCACAGTTAATGGCTCCTGGGCTCAGGGGAAGCCAATTAAGGAACAATGGAAAACCCTGAAGACACAGTTAGAATTAAACCAGATTGCCGGGATGCTGGAACAACTGGGATACTGTAGATGAAGTTGATCCCCACACGAGGATGAGACCTCCACACAGGGAGACTAACGTGCCAGGCCATGAAGTCCCTGCTTCAGACACCCAGGCCTAGTCACAGACCTGGAACCTCAGCCTAGCCTGTGAGTCCAGGCCAGATGGCAGTCAGCCCTCGCTGGGAGATCTCGGGCCTGGGGTCCAGCCATGTCTGGCTCGTCCTTGTGATAATGCCACCAAGGGCTTGCTCCTTCACCTGCCATTCTTCAGGCTTAAAAGAAAAGAAACCAAATAAAAATGGGGTCTGCAGCACATGTGTAGGTTTGTTCAGTGAGTTGTGCTAAACAGTAGATAGGTGAATAACCGCATGAAGATTCAAGGCAGAGGGGGCACGCGGTGCCAATCACTAACTCCAGTGCAATCATGGTGTTTACACCTCACAAGTGAATATCCTCTGTTTGTGTGACAGCGAGGAACAGGTTCTCAGCGGTGAAGGACCCAGCACCAACATTCCCTGTCCGCTGCACAATGACCTCCTGAGACCACAACAGCCACAAAGAAGGTTAGAGGGAACGCTGCTCAGCAGAAATATTTACAGGGTTTGCCGAACTAAGGAAAACGCGAAATTAGTTTACGGGACTTTTTCACTGTGGCTTCATTTCGCGATGAAGCCACAAAAGAAAGTAAGATAATGGAAAATCGCACAACTTCCTGAAGGCCAGCCTTCCCCATTAACGGAGATTCCGGGTGCGCTTGAGCATCTTCAGAAGGCAGCTACGACACTGGAGTCATGTGGGTATAGGGATGTTTGATTCCCTCCTACTCAGGTCATTAGAGAAGCAGAAGGATTTTATGGGATGTCAGCAGCTTCATCATTGCCAGTTCAAAGAATCTCATTTCCAGATCCTTTAAAACTGTATCCAAATCCTCAATCTGATGCAGCCAGTTAGGGATTTGAACTAATGGTCTCCACGTGATTAATCAACACTGTGATCTGAAAAACCAGGATTGCCATATAATGGTAAGGTCCTGGGAGTGTTGCTGAACAAAGAAACCTTGGAGTGCAGGTTCATAGCTCCTTGAAAGTGGAGTCGCAGGTAGAAGGTGTTTGGTATGCTTCCCTTTATTGGCTAGAGCATTGAGTACAGGAGTTGGGAGGTCATGTTGCGGCTGTACAGGACATTGGTTAGGGCCACTTTTGGAATATTGCGTGTGATTCTTGTCTCCTGCTGTAGGAAGGGTGTTGTGAAATGTGAAAGGGTTCAGAAAAGATTTACAAGGATGTTGCCAGGGTTGGAGGGTTTGAGGAAAAGGGAGAGGCTGAATAGGCTGGGGCTGTTTTCCCTGGGGCATCAGTGGCTGAGGGGTGACCTTATAGAGGTTTATAAAATCATGAGGGGCATGGATCAGGTAAATAGAAAAGGTCTTTTCCCTGGGCTCGGGGAGTCCTGAACTACAGGGCATAGATTTAAGATAGGTGCGGAAATAATTAAAAAGGGACCTCAGGGGCAACTGTTTCACTGTGTCAAGGGATGTGGGCCAAGTGCTGGCAAATGGGACTAGATTAATTTAAGATATCTGATTGGCATGGATGAGTTGGACCAAAGGGTCAGTTTCCCTGCTGTATACCTCTATGACTCTATACAGTCTGTTCTGCTATAACACACGTTTCTTCAATGTGAATTGGCTACAGCATGATTGAAGAATTTAGACCATTATTTGTAGAATGCAGGAATGTAGAATCAGGAATGAGGAAGGGCTCATGCCCGAAACGTCGATTCTCCTGCTCTTTGGATGCAGCCTGACCTGCTGCGCTTTTCCAGCAACACATTTTCAGCTCGGATCTTGCTGTGTGCCCATTAACAATAGTGGCTGCAGGTGGCACAGTGGTTAGCACTGCTGCCTCACAGTGGCAGAGACCCGGGTTCAATTCCCAACTCAGGCTACTGACTGTGTGGAGTTTGCACGTTCTCCCCATGTCAGCGTGGGTTTCCTCCGGGTGCTCCGGTTTCCTCCCACAGTCCAAAGATGTGCGGGTCAGGTGAATTGGCCATGCTAAATTGCCCGTAGTGTTAGGTAAGGGGTAAATGTAGGGGTATGGGTGGGTTACACTTCGGCGGGTCGGTGTGGACTTGTTGGGCCGAAGGGCCTGTTTCCACACTGTAAGTCTAAGTCTAAGTCAACATTACACCGTTGGCTGTAAAGCATATTAAACTGTCCCGGGGTTGTGGTGGGTGCCAAAGCAATCTTTTTTATTTCATTTGGATAGCTACTTGGAGATGACATGTTTGTTAGCCAAAGACATTCATGGGCTCGGAATCTGCTGAACTTGCAGGTAATCAGCTACGGGGTCATGCAGGTCGGGTAAGAGAAATACCAGTTACGCAGTCTATCGAGTCAGGCAATGATGAGAAATATGATTAAATATTTTCTTATCATCTGAGAGCAGGCACAAACCCTTCCTGTTTCAACATGTCAAAATATTTTTGTCTCTTTCGAATGGGAAGAGATACTCGCTGATTAAGAGCTGTGAGCAAACTCAGCAACAGCCAAAGTGGGTGAGCTTCACTCTATTGTCACTAAGTCGTGCCCGCCCACCAATCGCAGGAGGTGGTCTCCCCACTACAATGCTGTTTACGTCACTGAACTAATGATCAGAGGAGGTGGGTGAGGCTGGCAGAATGTGATTTGTTTTCTATCCCTTATGGCCTGAAGGACACATTGAGGCACTCAGCAGGTTCATACTGAACAAGCTCCTGCCCCAGGAGTACTCACAATCCAGAGATTTGGATTTCCACAGCCAGCCCACAGGCCTGAGGCCCAGGTAGATTGAGTGGGCCTGGAGTACCCAGATCATCGGTATCTATCTGGGAGGTATCTTCTCCCAACTCCATGATGTTACCTGGACATGAGCAGCCCCAAAATCCCAGGGGTGTTTCATGCCCCTCTTCCGCCTCGCCCACCCCCTTCACTGATAGGCCTGAAGCTAGTGGGGGAGGGGAAAGATGAGAAGTGACTGGTCAGTCTCCAGGCTTCCTGCACATACCCACACAGCTCTGAGGCAGTTCACCTGCCTACTTGTAGGCCCATTCAATCTACCTGGGCCTCAAACATGTTGGTCTTCCAGAGCAAGGAGTTGAACCTAAACTGGGCGTTACACATTCCAAGGTCCAGGATTACATGCTAAGGGACGCACTAAAGTACGGGGCAGCTGCTGCTAAGGCACAGTGGGGGAAGACCACCATCTGAAGTCTTCCTGCTGAAATGAAATGGGGGTCTGTTCAGCTACTGGGCCCTCCCGGTGCTTGAACTGTGTACGAATATACTCTTGCATAAGGCAGAAATGTCTTGGCTTTGTTTGTTCTACACATATTAGATTACTTACAGTGTGGAAACAGGCCCTTCGGCCCAACAAGTCCACACCGACCCGCCGAAGCGCAATTCACCCATACCCCTACATATACCCCTTACCTAACACTACGGGCAATTTAGCATGGCCAATTCACCTGACCCGCACATCTTTGGACTGTGGGAGGAAACCGGAGCACCCGGAGGAAACCCACGCAGACACCGGGAGAACGTGCAAACTCCACACAGTCAGTCGCCTGAGGCGGGAATTGAACCCAGGTCCCTGGCGCTGTGAGGCAGCAGTGCTAACCACTGTGCCACCGTGCCGCCCTAATATAAAGACTGTGTACAGAGCCAGACTGCTGGACTGACTATGTATGTGTGTGAAGATGTTTTATGAATAAAGTATATTTCTGACATAATACAAACCTGGCCATCATGCAAACTCCTCCCACCGTTTCTTCAGGGGGTGGGAAAGGCAGGAGCGGGGGAGGGGAAAGGCAGGAGCAGGGGGTGTGGGGAAAGGCAGGAGCAGCGTGTGGGGGGAAAGGCAGGAGCAGGGGGTGGGGGGAAAGGCAGGAGCAGGGGGTGTGAGGAAAGGCAGGATAAGGGGATGGGGAAAGACAGGAGCAGGGGGGTGGAGAAAGGCAGGAGCAGGGGGGTGGAGAAAGGCAGGAGCAGGGGGGTGGAAAAAGACAGGAGTGGGGGTGGATAAAGAGCAGGAGCAAGGGGTGGGGAAAGGCAGGAGCAGGAAGTGTGGGGAAAGGCAGGAGCAGGGGGTGGGGAAAGGCAGAAGCGGGGGTGGGGAAAGCCAGGAGCAGGGGGTGGGGAAAGACAGGAGCGGGGGATGGGGAAAGGCAGGAGCAGGGGGTGGGGAAAGGCAGGAGCAGGGGGTGGGGAAAGGCAGGAGCGGGGGGTGGGGAAAGGCAGGAGCGGGGGATGGGGAAAGGCAGGAGCAGGGGGTGGGGAAAGGCAGGAGCGGGGGGTGGGGAAAGGCAGGAGCGGGGGATGGGGAAAGGCAGGAGCGGGGGATGGGGAAAGGCAGGAGCGGGGGATGGGGAAAGGCAGGAGCAGGCTGCATAGCATTGCCCCCACTGTCTGCTCTGGAGCAGGAATTCAAGTGGGGCCTGCCTCCGATGATAACCCCACCGCCCCCAGGAAGGGGGCAGTGTAGGTGAGCAGTAATGATGGAGACTCTACAGATAGACATCATAGTGGCCTCAAGCGAGACTCCAGGAGGCACATTGCCAACTTGGTGCAAGGGTCAAGGATGTTTCTGAAAGGAGAGGATAAGCAGCCATGTTGGTACTAACAACATAGGCAAAAAGAGAGATGAGGTCCTGCAAAGGGAGTTCAAGGAGTTAGGTCAGAAGTTGAAAAGTTGGACTTCTAGGGTTGTAATCTCAGGATTATTCCCCATGCCACATACTAATGTGGACAGAAATAGAAAGGTAATAGAGTTGAATGCGTAACTAAAGAGCTGGCATAGGAAGGAGGAATTCGGACATGTGGATCATCGGGATCGTCTCCAGGGCATGTGGGACTTGTACAAGAAGAATGGGTTGAAAAAAAGGATTCTGGGTAATCCAAGATGGAGGATGGGAAAAAATTATGGCTGTAAGAGCTGCTCCTTTTTTGAGGTATTTTAAGTGTTGGGGAGGATTTCTTTGAATTCAGTATGACTGTTTTATATGCTGTTGCATTGTTTTGGAACTTTGGGGGAAAAGAGATCAAAACAAAGGCACTTTAAAAGGAGGGAAGGAGAAATGGAGAGAGAGAGAGAGAGAAGTATGTGGTTTTTAAGTGTAACCTTGCTATTTTTTTTGTAAACTACAATAGTGAGTAGACTAGGTACTTTTTGATTATATGTTTTATTGAGATCTGTCTCTTGATTAAAATTTAAAAATATAAAACATAGATACTAAATTAGCCTGGAGAAGTTTTTTTTAAGTAATAGGACAGTCACACAGTCAGGGCAGGCAGGGACAAAACAGAGAACAAGGTAGGACTGATAAATCAAACTGCATTTATTTCATTGCAAGAGGCCTAACATGAAAGGCAGATGAACTCAGGGTATGATGCGGAACACAGGACTGAGACATGTATGGAATGAGCTGCCAGAGAAAGTGGTGGAGGCTAGTACAACTGCAACATTTAAAAGGCATCTGGATGGGTATATGAATAGGAAGGGTTTAGATGGATGTGGGCCGGCTGGGCTGGGATATCTGGTTAGCATGGATGAGTTGGTCTGAAGGGTCTGTTTCCGTACTGTACATCTCTATGAGTCTATGATTCTGTAATCATAGCAATTACAGAAACATGGCCCAGGGATGGGTAGGACTGGCAGCTTAATGTTCCAGGATACAAATGCTACAGAAAGGACAGAAAGGTAGGCAAGAGAGGAGGGGAGTGGTGCTTTTGGTGAGGGATAACATTATGGCCGTACTTAGGGAGGATATTCCTGGGAATACATCCAGGGAAGTTATTTGGGTGGAACTGAGAAATAAGAAAGGGATGATCACCTTATTGGGATTGTACTATTGACCCCCAATAGTCAGCGCGAAATTGAGAAATAAATTTGTAAGGCGATTTCAGTTATCTGTGAGTGTAATAGAGTAGTTATGGTCAGGGATTTTAACTTTTTAAACATAGACTGGGACTGCCATAGTGTTAAGGGTTTAGCTGAAGAAGAATTTGTAAAGGCAGATGTACAAGAAAATTTTCTGATTCAGTACTTCCACATCCTTTAGAGATTTACCTGCACTTCCACACACGTTATCTACTGTAACCATTGCACCCGAATGTAGTCTCTTATACATTGTGGAGGCAGAATGCCAACTTGTGGGTTGTTTCACAGAACATCTTTGGGACACCCGCACTGACCAACCCACTCTCCTGTGGCTGAACACGTTAACTCCCCCTCCCACTCCACCAAGGACATGCAGGTGGAACTGAGGGCTCCTCCATCACCAAACCCTAACCGCCCGATGCCTGGAGGAAGAACGCCTCATCGTCTACCTTGGGACCCTCCAACCACACGGAATTAATGTGGATTTCACCAGTTTCCCCATTTCCCCTCTCCCTGCCTTATCCCAGTCCCGATCTTCCAACTCGGCACCACCTTCTTGAATGGTCCTACGTATCCATCTTCCTTCCCAGCTATCTGCTCCACCCTCATCTCCGACCTTTCACTTTCAGCCCCATCTTCATCTACCTTTCGCTTTTCCAGCTATCTACCTCCCAGCCCCAAACCCCTCCCATTTATCTCTCAGTCCCTCGCCCACAAGCCTCATTCCTGATGAAAGGCTTATGTCAGGAACGTTGCTTCTCCTGCTCCTCAGACGCTGCCTGACCAGCTGTGTTTTTCCAGCGCCACTCCCTGCCACTCGAGTAAGTGGATGTACCTACTAGAGAAGGTGCAAAACCTGACCTCCACTTGGGGAAATAAAGCAGGGCTAGTGACTGAGGTGTTAGTGGGGGAGCACTTTGGGGTCAGCAACCATAATTCTATTAGTTTTAAAATAGTGATGGAAAAGTATAGACTGGATTGAAAAGCTGAAGTTCTAAATTGGGGGCAGGCCAATTTTGATGGTATTAGGTAAGAACGTTCAAAAGCTGATGGGAGCAGATGTTTGCAGGTAAAGGAATGGCTAGAAAATGGGAAGCCTTCAGAAATGAGATAATGAAAGTCCAGAGACAGTTTATTCCTGTCAGGGTGAAAGGTAAGGCAGATAGATGTAGGGAATGCTGGATGACTAGAGAAATTGAGGTTTTGATTAAGAAAAAGAAAGAAGCATAGGTCAGGTATAGACAGGGTAGATCAAGTGAATCCATAGAGTATAAAGAGAGTAGGAGTATACTTGAGAGGGAAATCAGGAGGGCATAAAGCTGACATGAGATAGCTTTGGGAAATAGGATTAAGGGAATCCAAAGGGATTTTATAAATACATTAAGGACAAAATGGTAAACTAGGGAGAGAATAGGACCCCATAAAGATCATCAATGCAGCCTTTGTATGGAGCCGCAGGAGATGGGGCGGATACTAAACCAGCATTTTGCATCAATGTTTACTGTGGAGAAGGGCGCGAAAGGTACAGAATTTGGCGAAATAGATGGTGACGTCTTAAAAAATGTCCATATTACAGAGGAGGAAGTGCTGGATATCTTGAAATGCAGAAAAGTGGGTAAATCCCCAGGATCTGATCAGGTGTAGCCTAGAACTCTGTGGGAAGCTAGGGAAGTGATTGCTGGGCCCCTTGCTGAGATATTTGTATCATTGATAGTCACAGGTGAAGTGACAGAAGACTGGAGGTTGGCTAACATGGTGTCATTGTTTAAAAATGGTGGTAGGGAAAAGCCAGAGAACTATAGACCAGTGAGCCTGACATCAGCTGAGGAGTGGCAGATGGAGTTTAATTTAGATAAATGCGAGGTTCTGCATTTTGGGAAAGCAAATCAGAGCATGGCTTTATACACTAAATGGTAAGGTCGTGGGGAGTATTGCTGAACAAAGAGACCTTGGAGTGCAGGTTCACAGCTCCTTGAAAGTGGAGTCGCTGGTCGATAAGATAGTGAAGAAGGCGTTTGGTATGCTTTCCTTTATTGGTCAGAGTATTGAGTACAGGAGTTGGGAGGTCATGTTGTGGCTGTACAGGACATTGGTTAGGCCACTTTTGAAGTATCACAAGCAATACTGGTCTCCTTCCTCTCGGAAGGATGTTGTGAAACTTGAAAGGGTTCAGAAAAGATTTACAAGGATGTTGCCAGGGTTGGGGGATTTGAGCTACAGGGAGAGGCTGAACAGGCTGGGGCTGAGGGGTGACCTTATAGAGGTTTACAAAATCATGAGGGACATGGATAAGGTAAATAGAGAGCGAGTCCAGAACAATAGGTTTAAGGTGAGACGGGAAGATTTAAAAGGGACCTAAAGGATAACCTTTTCACGCAGAGGGTTGTACGTGTATGGAATGAGCTGCCAGAGGAAATGGTGGAGGCTGGTACAATTACAACATTTAAAAGGTATCTGGATGGATTTATGAATAGGAAGGGTTTAGAGGGATATGGGCCAAGTGCTGACAAATGGGACTAGATTAGTTTCGGATATCTGGTCAGCATGGACCAAAAGGTCTGTTTCTGTGCTGTACATCTCTATGTCCCAATGAATCTAGAGGGCACCAATGCATTTGCTAGTGTCACTCAGGAGGGTTTAAGCTGGTGGGGCAGGGGAATGGGAAGCAGAACAGTAGGTCAGGATAAAGAGCCATTAAGGAGGAGAGAAGGGCTAAGTCAAGTAAATCTGGCAGGGAGAACAGGCAAGGCCAGGTTCATGAACACAGTGGGACTAATGATCTGAAGTATATTTATTTTAATGCAAGGAATATAAGAGATAAGGCAGATGCACTTGGAGCTGGATTAGTGCATGCAACTGCAATGTTGTAGCTATTACAGGAAATGGGTTGAGAGAAGAGCAGGACTGGCAGCTCAGTGTTCTGTGGTTTAGACGTTTTAGGTGAAATGGTGAGGGATGTGAAAGGTGTGGCTGGGGGGTAGGTTGCATTTCTGATTAAAGAGAGTGTTATAGCTTTACTAAGAAAGGCCATCTTGGAAGGCTCATGCAGCAAGGCCTTATGGGTAGATTTAGGAATAAGTATACAATCCAGATGCAGCCTCTGTAAGGCTATTCCACGTACGGCCTCCATCAGGGCATTAGAGATGCCAAAGGACAGTACCAGACTAAGCTAGAGATCCAAACACATGGCCACCCACTATTTCTGGCAAAGCCGACATGACAGAATGGGCTATGAAATGAAGCAGAATGGATTAGCAAACAAATTTGGGCCAAAGGGTCTTTCTCCATGCTGTAGGAGTCTATGACTCTAAAAGAACATCCCTGCCTGTGTGCTCAATGCATTTTATGCTCATTTTGAACAGAGCTGAGTGTAGCGGTGTCACCTGTCCTGACAGCCCTGGGTGCACCCACTCCCCCAGTCCCTGCCGCAGATGTCAGATCGGCTGCTCTGAAAGTGAACCCACAGAAATTGACGGTTGTGGATGGATTCCCCAGCTGTGCACTCACATCCTGTGTGGATCAGCTGGTGCTGGGGGTATTCACTGACATCTCTAACCTCTCCTTGCTACGATCTGAAGTCCCACTTGCTTCAAGAAAACCACCATCACCCCGGGAAGAAAGAAAGCTCATGCAGCCTGCCTCAATGCCCACCAGTGGCTCTGACCTCCCCAACCATGAAGTGCTTCGAGGGGTTAGTCACGAATCACATCAACTCCAGCCTCCCTGGCTGCTTCGATCTTTTGTGGTTTGCCTACCAGTGCAATGGGTCCACAGCAGGCACCATCTCTTTGGCCCCACACTCCTCCCAGGAACATCTGGATAATAACACCAGGCTCCCCTACTTGGGTACAGCTCCACCTTCAACAACCACACTCATCTCCAAACTTTGAGACCTAGGTCTCTGCTCCACCCTCTGCAACTGGATTCTCGACATCCTGACCCACAGACAACAATCATCGAGAATAGGCAACAACCCCTACGTCATGATAATCCCCAACACCAATGTCCTGCAAGCCTGCGTGCTCAGCCCCTTTACTGTACTCCCTGTACACTCATGACCGTGTGGACAAATTTCCACCTATCTCCATCCACTCATTTGCTGACAATGCCACCGTTGTAGGCAGATCTCAACCAATGATGAGATAGAATACAGGAAAGAGACAGAGGACGTAAAGATAATAATCTCTCCCACAACATAAAGGTAGCAAGGATCTGGCACAGCTTTAGAGGGTTACAGGGTAGCTAGGAAAGAACTCAGAAATGCACTGAGGAGAGCCAAGAGGGAGCACGAGAAAGCCTTGGCAGGAAGCTTTAGGGAAAACTGAAAGGTGTTCTACACTTACATGAGGAATGAGAGAATGATCAGAGAGAGGGTAGGACTGATCAGGGATAGTGGAGGGAACTTGTGCCTGGAGTCTGAAGAGGGAGGAGAGGTCCTAAATGAGTTTTTTGCTTCAGTATTCACTAGAGAGAGGGATCTTGTTGATAGTGAGAACACCGTGGACCAGGTTAATAGGCTTGAACAGATTGATATTAAGAAAGTAGATGTGCTGGAAATTTTGGGAGGCATCAAGATAGATAAGTCACCAGGACCAGACCAGATATATCCAATGTTACTACGGGAAGTGAGGAATGAGATTACTGCACCTCTGGTGATGATCTTTGCATCGTAACTCTCCACGGGAGTAGTACCGGCTGATTGGAGGGAGGTGAATGTTGCTCCTCTGTTCAAGAAAGGGAATAGGGAAATCCCTGGGAATTACAGACCAGTCAGGCTTTCATCTGTGGTAAGCAAGATACTGGAAAAGATTCTGAGAATTAGGATTTATGACTATTTGGAAAAACATAGTTTGATTAAAGATACTCAGCATGTCTTTGTGAGGGGCAGGCTATGCCTCACAAGCCTTATTGAGGTCTTTGAGGATGTGATGAGATATGTTGAGAAGATCGAGCAGAGGATGTGGTGTATATGGATTTCAGAGTCGAAGACTGTGGTGCTGGAAAAACACAGCTGGTCAGGCAACATCCGAAGAGCAGGAGAATTGATGTCTCAGCCTTTTATCAGGAATTGTGGGCCAAGGGGGCTGAGAAATAAATGGGAGGGGGTTGGGGCTGGGGGTAAAGTAGCAGGGAATGCGATTTGTAGATGGAGGTGGGAGGTGATGGTGATAGGTCAGAGAGGAGGATGGAGCAGATAGGTGGGAAGGAAGATGGACACATAGGACTGTTTAAGAGAGTGGTGCCAAGTTGAAAGGTTGGGACTGGGATAAGATGGAGGGAGGGGAAATGGGGAAACTGGTGAACTCCACATTGATGCCATGGTTGGAGGGTCCCAAGGCAGAAGATGAGGTGTTCTTCCTCCAGGCATCTGGTGATGAGAGTTTGGCAATGGAGGAGAGGGAGGGGGAGTTAAACTACAGGGTGGTGGGATTGGTCAGTGCGGGTGTCCCAGAGATGTAGGCATCCTGTCTCTTCAGTGTAGAGGAGACCACACTGAGATGGAGATGAGAAGGGAGGTGTGGGTGCAGGTTTTGCACTTCTTGCAGTAGTAGGGGAAGGTGCCGGGATTGGAGACTGGATTAGTTGGCGGGGGTGGGGGGAATCTTAAAATTCCGCCGTGGGAAGAAGTCTCTGGCTATCCACTCTATCTATGCCTCTCGTCATCTTGTACACCTCTATCAAGTCACCTCGCATCCTTCTTCAGTCCAATGAGAAAAGCCCTGGTTCTCTCAACCTTTCTTCATAAGACATGCCCTCCAGCTCAGGGAGCATCCTGGTAAATCTCCTCTGCATCCTCTCTAAAGCTCCACATCCTTCCTACAATGTGGCAACCAGAACCGAACACAATATTCCAAGTGTGGTCTAACCAGGGCCCTGTCAAGCTGCAGCGTATCCTTGTTATGGAGAGAAAGCAGGAAAATAGGGGTGAGGAGCATATCAGCCATGATCGAATGACAGAGCAGACTCGATGGGCCGAATGGCCTAATTCTGCTCGATATCTTATAAATGGGATTAGAATAGTTAGCTGTTTGTTTTTGACTGGTACACACACAAAGGATCGTTCTCTGTGTCAATCTCTACGTCTGTACAACTCTCTTCTGCCACTGAAGGTGACCACAGTACTATCAGATAATTTGAGTGACTGGCAGCTCCCCAGGGTAGGACCTCTTGCCCCTGAGTGACATAAGTCCTATTCTTCAAGTCCCATGAAGGTGGCTCAGACTGAGTCACCACTGCATGTTACCTGAACAAAGTGCTTTATTGCCTCCATTGTCAGCCAATGGAAAGGGATCCCTTGGAGCTGCTTATCCACCGGTGAAATTACTCCCAGAGAAAGGGCAATGGAGGGAAAATCCATCACCACAGGTATGCAACAACTGGGGCATTACCGTGGGTAAACAACTGAAAAAGTATTCAAGCAAGTAGCAACAGAAATATTTACTAATGCGATCTTATCAGACTGTGTGATTATTGTTTTCTGATCACACGTAAGGGTGTTAACCGCTTTTTATCGGACACCATTTCTCAAAACCCCAGTTTACAGACTAACAGAGCTTGACACATGGGTGCCCTGTGACTCTTTGCCTCACAAGGTGAAACACTCAGTCTTGCTCCCCACAGTCAGTCTCTGGGTCAGGTCACTGAGGGAGGTGGCCTGACACTCCCCAAAGTAGCTTCACAACATCTTTTACATCCAGGTGAAAGGACAGACTGTAGAGCCTTGGTTTAACATCTCATCTAAAAGGTTACTTCACTCGCTGTGCTGCAAGCCTCAACAAGACAATAGCGATGGCCAGTGACATGAAGCAAAAGAGAGCTGGGGAAGGTGATGCTCAGTAAGGGGCTGGAGAAGGGGGGAAGGTGTTGCTCAGTAAGGGGCTGGAGAAGGGGGGAAGGTGATGCTCAGTAAAGGCTGGGGAATGGGGAAAGGTAACGCTAAGTAAGGGCTGGGGAATGGGGAAAGGTAACGCTAAGTAAGGGCTGGGGAATGGGGAAAGGTAACGCTAAGTAAGGGCTGGGGAATGGGGAAAGGTAACGCTAAGTAAGGGCTGGGGAATGGGGAAGTTAACAATCAGTAAGGGACTGGAGAATGGAGGGAGGTGATGCTCAGTAAGGCCTGGGGAATGGGGGAAGGTGAGGCTCTGTACGGGGCTGGGGAATATGGGAAGGTGATGCTCAGTAAGGGGCTGAGGAATGGGGGACGTTAATGCTCAGTAAGCAGCTGGGTAATGTGGAAGTTGACACTCAGTAAGGGGCTGGGGAATGGGGTAAAGTGACACTCAGTAAGGTCTGGGGAATGGGAAAGTTGATGCTCAGTAAGGGGCTGAGGAGTGAGGGAAGGTGATGCTCTGTAATGGGCTGGAGAGTGGGGGACGGTCATGCTCAGTAAAGGGCTGCAGAATGGGGGAGGGTGAGGCTCTGTAAGGGGCTGGGGAATGGGCGAAGGTGATGCTAAGTACAGGGCTGGGAAATGGGAGAAGGTGACACTCAGTAAGGGGCAGAGAAATGGGAGAAGGTGATGCTCAGTAAGGGGCTGGAGAATGGAGGGAGGTGATGCTCAGTAAGGCCTGAGGAATGGGGGAAGGTGAGGCTCTGTAAGGGGCTAGGGAATGGGGGTAAATGATGCTCAGTAAGGGGCTGGGGAATGGGGGATGTTAATGCTCAATAAGCAGCTGGAAAGGGGGGAAGGTGACGCTCAGTAAGGGGCTGGGGAATGGGGTAAAGTGATGCTCAATAAGGGGCTGGGGAATGTGGGAAGTTGATGCTCAGTAAGGGGCTGAGGAGTGAGGGAAGGTGATGCTTAGTAATGGGCTGGAGAATGGGGGACGGTCATGCTCAATAAGGGGCTGCAGAATGGGGGAGGGTGAGGCTCTGTAAGGGGCTGAGGAATGGGCAAAGGTGATGCTAAGTAAAGGGCTGGGAAATGGGGAAGGTGACACTCAGTAAGGGGCCGAGAAATGGTGGAAGGTGATGCTCAGTAAGGGGCTGGGGATTGGGGGAAGGTGATGCTCAGTAAGGCCTGAGGAATGGGGGAAGGTGAGGCTCTGTAAGGGGCTGGGGAATGGGGGATGGTCATGCTCAGTACGGGGCTGGGGAATGGGGGAATGTGTTGGTCAGTAAGAGGCTGGGGAATGGGGGAAGGTGATGCTCAGTAAGGTCTTAGGTATAGGGGAAGTTAATGCTAGTAAAGGGCTGGGGAATGGGGACGGTGAAACTCAGTAAGGGGCGGAGGAATGGGGTAAAGTGATGCTCAGTAAGTGGCTGGAGAAGGGGGGAAGTTCATGCTCTGTAAGGGGCCGAGAAATGGGGGAAGGTGATGCTCAGTCAGGGGCTGGGGAATGGGGGAAGGTGGTGCTCAGTAAGTAGCTGGTTAATGGGGAAGGTGACACTCAGTAAGGGGCTGAGGAATATGGAAAGGTGACGCTAAGTGAGGGGTTGGAGAATGTGGCAGGTGACACTCAGTGAGGGACTGGGGAATGGGGGAAGGTGATGCTAAATACAGAGATGTGAAATGGTGAAGGTGACGCTCAGTTAGGGGCTGAGGAATGGGGGAACGTTAATGCTCAGTAAGGGGCTGGGGAAAGGGGGCAAGTGATGCTCAGGAAGGGGATGGGGAATGGGAGAATGTGATGCACAGTAAGGGCCTGGGGAATAGGGGAAGGTGATGCTCAGTAAGGGGCTATGCAATGGGGAAGGCGATGTTCAGTAAGGGGCTGGGGAGTGGGGAAAGTTGATGCTAAGTATGGGGCTGGTGAATGGGGAAGGGGACACTCAGTAAGGGGCTGGGCAATTGGGGAAGGAGTTGCTCAGTCAGGGGCAGAGGAATGGGGGAATGTGTTGCTCAGTCAGAGCTGGGGAATGGGGAAGGTGATGCTCATTAAGGGGCTGGGGAATGGGGGAATGTGTTGCTCAGTAAGTGGTGGAGAATGGGGTAAGTTGACGCTAAGTAAGGGGCTGGGGAATGGGGAAGGTGATGCTCATTAAGGGCTGGGGAATGGGGAAAGGTAACGCTAAGTAAGGGGCTCAGGAGTGGGGAAGTTGACAATCAGTAAGGGGCTGGGGAATATGGGAAGGTGTTGCTAAATACAGAGATGTGAAATGGTGAAGGTGACACTCAGGGGCTGAGGAATGGGGAAAGGTGATGCTCAGTAGGTGGCTGGAGAATGGGGGACGTTAATGCTTAGTAAGGGGCTGGGGAATGGGGATGGTGGCACTCAGTCAGGGTCTGGAGGAATAGATTCAGGAACTGGAGAAAGACGGAGTTAAAACAGCAGGAGCAGAGGAACCAGGCGAATGTGGTATATTTGACAGAGTTTCTGACCTAGAGCTGTCCATCACACCGGGATGTGCAATGCACTGTCAGTGATTGGGACACAGTGCAAAACATTGTGGATGGTCTGCCTGAGATACACAAATCCTCCTAGTTATGCGCAGAGCCCTGCACCAGGCGTGATACATAAAGCAGAGCCCAGACTGTGGACCATTTGAAAGCCGACGTGAGAATCAGATGGGGATAACAATTCTGGGATAGATTAGGAGGAAATGGAAGTGCAGGTCAGTGGATATGTTGAGAGTGGGAGTGATTTGCGGCCCACACCTCCCTTCCCAGAGGGAGGACATCTTCAGCATCCTCAGGATCTTACTCTGCCCCGATGATCCCTCTTGGTACAAGGACAGCTCACACAAACATACACACAGACACAGACACACACTGACACAGACACACAGACACACAAATGCATACACACAGCACACAAACACACAGACACACACACAAATACACACAGACACAGACACACAGACACACACACACACACAAACACACAGACACACACACAAATACACAGACACACAGACACACAGACACACAGACACACGCACAGACACAGACACAAACACAGACACAAACACAGGCACACACACAGACACACACAAACGCAGACATACACACAGACACACACACAATCGCAGACACACACACAAAGACACACACAGACACACAGACATAAACACACAAACAAAGACACACACAGACACAAAGACTCACACAGACACACACACACGCACATACGGACACAAACACACACACACCCACACATACATACATACAGACACACACAGACACACACACATAGACGCACACTCACAGACACACAGGCACACACACTCACAGACAGACATACACACAGAGACACACACACAGACACACATACAGACACACACAGACACAGACGCACACACACAGACACACATACACTCACAGACACACACACCCAGACACACACACACACTGGCATGCTCACACACCAACATGCGCACACACACACACACTCGCACACATACACAGATACACATGCACACACATTTACACACACGCATACAGACACACAAACACACAGTCGCGCACATGCACTTGCACAAACACACGCAAACTTGCATGCACGCACATGCACATTTGTGCGCATGCGCACACTCGTCTGCACATACACACATTCACACACACACACACACACACGCATGCACACACTTGCACGCACATATACACACTCGCATGCACACACACATGCATGCTTGCACACTCACACACTTTCTCTTTCTCTCTTTCTCTCTCACTCTCTCAATCACTCAGTCACTCTTGCCTCCAAGTATAAGGTGCATACACTTTAATTTCTCAGCTCCCAAACTGAAACTATTTATACAGCTCACTGTTTATTCTGATACAGAGGATCTGTTAGTATTTGTGTGGAACAGGATGTTGAATAACTTCAAACATCAAACACCATGAGCTAACGGCTTCTGCAAAGACAAATATTTTGATGATTTCATTGCTGGCACATTGTTTCAGTAATTTGGTCTGTGTTCTGACTTGTGTTTGCAATATTTCCTGTTCTCCGGCTTCTGTCAGTGTTTTTTCTCACCATTTCCTTATATCTCACTACTGTCCGCCCTCTCTGTCAATGCCCATTCATGAGTGTTTCAGGAAGATTAATTTAGTAACTCTTCTCAGTTAGAACTGAGTCAAATGCATTCATAACCAGCAGAAGTCTCAGCACTTCAAAAAGTAGCCACTGGCAGCCCCTTTGAGTGCAGCAAGCTCCCACCGTCTGGTAATAATCAGCTAATCTGTGATGTTAAATGAGGTATAAACATAAATTGTGAAAACTGGGTGGCATAGGCAAGTTGGGCTGAAGGGCTCGTTTTCCTCATTGCTGTAGACCTCTCTGACTATAATGACACAGAGTGAGTGGGATATTTTAATCTTTAAGGGACCCACCTGAGGGGTAGATAGGGCCTTGGCTTATTTTATTTCAAGATGGCACATCGAAAAGCTCCTGCTTATTGTGAGCATAGCTTGCTGCTGTAATCACGCCTCTCGAACTGAGCTTCTGTTTGGCACTGCAGTGGGGCCGATCAGTCATAAATGACGTTCTCCCTAATTGTGACCATCATTGCTTTGTCTGTTCTTGACTTCCTTATACAGCGATCGGCACAGGTGGTCATATCACCTTCCCCCATTGGCCGTCTTCTCTTATCCAACTGTGTGTCCGTTCATAATGCCACCCTTACCGAACCAAAAAGAGCACCTCCACTAATGGCTTCTCTCTCTCCTTCCTCACACTACTATCTCAAAGAATTATCGTTGGCTCTCTCTTCTTCCTCACCAACTCCTTTCCAAGCACAAGAATGAAGCCTTGCTGTCTGCTTCCCTTACTGCTCCTGGACTGTCCATGTTCCTGCTCATCTTTGGGCTGTATGGGTTCTCTGGGTCTCAATAAAAGTTTAAGCTCAGGTGCTTTAGTAACAGCTAAACTCTTGTGACATTGCTCAGGTAGTAAGACTATGGAGCAACATGCTCTGGGCTGTACAACATCTTAGCAGACACTTACACAAGTCGCAGTGACATTAAAGTTCACCTCAGAAGCTCAGATGCAACCTATCCCCCACGCTCATCGTTCAGGTCTAGGAGAATCACAACTTTCAACTCAACACTGGGCTATTGAGTCATAACGTGGTTGTGACACAAAAAGAGGTCATTTGGCCCATTGTATCAGTGCAGTTCTCTTCAAAAGCAATGCACTGACTCCCACCCCTCTGTCTTTTACCTAAATCCCTCCAAATGTTTCTTGTTTCAGACAAATATCGAAGTCCCTCAGTCGAATTTGCCTCAGTCTGAACATTCTGAATCTGAACCACTGCTGCACAACAACATTAGCACCCACGTTTTAGATTAGATTAGACTTACAGTGTGGAAACAGGCCCTTCGGCCCAACAAGTCCACACCGACCCGCCGAAGCGAAACCCACCCATACCCCTACATTTACCCCTTACCTAACACTACGGGCAATTTAGCTTGGCCAATTCACCTGACCCGCACATCTTTGTGACTGTGGGAGGAAACCGGAGCACCCGGAGGAAACCCACGCAGACACGGGGAGAACGTGCAAACTCCACACAGTCAGTCGCCTGAGTCGGGAATTGAACCCGGGTCTACAGGCGCTGTGAGGCAGCAGTGCTACCCACTGTGCCACCGTGCCGCCCACGTTGTTGTGGGTCCTTATTGCCAGTTGATCCCTTCTGTGAATTTAAACAGTTTCTCCCCTCTACTCCATCCAGACCCCGCTAGATTTAGAAACCCTTAGTCAAATCTTCTCTTCACCTGAGAGAAAATGTCCCAAACTTGATACGCTCACTGCCAGCATCATTCCCCTGCCTGGTCACTGTCCCAAACTGGACTGGGCATTGAAATGTAGAAAGGAGCCTACCCTCTGCATCATAGCTGCGCTGGCTGAGATGGAGCTCTGCAGCCTCATCTCACTTTCCAGTTCTTGTATGGATACAGTGTGTTTACAGCAGGTTCAAGATTTGTTCTAAAACTGAGTCAAGGGTTTCCATCACGACCGTCCTTTCAGACAGTGAGTTGTAGCCCTCTCCCCACTTTCTGAGAGAAGACATTCTCAACTCTCCTCTAACCTTACCGTTTTAAATTTCTGCCCCTGGTTTTTCTACTGTCCGCTCAGTGAAATAGATCCTTCTGGTTCACCTTGCCTGAGTTCCTCGTAATTTTATACACTGTGATTGCACTTGGTCAGCACAGTGACCCAATGGTTAGCACCGCTGCCTCACAGCGCCAGGGACCTGGGTTTGATTCCACCCTTGGGGTGGCTATGTGGAGTTTGCAGATTCTCTCCGTGTCAGTGTGGGTTTCCTCTGGGGGCTCTGGTTTCCTCCCATGGTCTAACAATGCACAGATCAGGCGGATTGGCCATGCTAAATTGCCTGTATTGTCCAGGCACATGCAGTGTTGATGGATTAGCCATGCAAAGTCTAGGCTTACTGGGATGCTCTTCAGAGGGTGGGTATCCATGGGCTGAATGGCCTGCTTCCACACTGTAAGGATTCTCTCATTAAATCAGCCTCCCCTGTCATAAAACAAACAGTGTCTTGTCTTTGTTCAAATTCTCCAATCCTAGATCTAAACTCCATCATATTTGTGCTCTCTCTTTCTCTCTCTCTCTCTCTTTTGAAGTTTGCCCATCCAGGAGTCCGGATGAACCCTGAGGTTGCTCTGATAGTGCCAGCCCCTAGTCTGCAACATGACTTCTGCTCTGCAAAGTCAGCAGCATTAATGACAAGCCCAACCAGAACTGGCAGAAACAACATTGGAAGAAAGAACAAGCCTTGGTTGAGCTCTGTGTAGATTGCTCACTGACCCCTTTCATCTAGAGAATGAGAAAGCAATTCAGAAAAGCTGTTGAGGGTGAAAGTAAGTTCAACTAAACACAGGAAATTGAAGCAAATGTCAATCAATTGGAGATAGCACTCTTGGATAGCAAAGAGTATCTGGTGGAGGTTTGTGTTGCGTGGAAAAGCTCAAATCCTAATTGTCACACTTGCTCCACGTGGAACAGGATTAGTGGATAGGTTTATTAATATAATCCCTGTTACAGCATGACATCTCAAAGTGCTTCATGGGGACATTATCGAACAATTCTGACACTGAGCCACACGAGTAAGTATTGGAACAATAGCTTAGTGAAGGGCACAATCCTGAAGTTTCTAAAGGGAGAGAGAGAGAGGTAGGGGTCTGGAGGTTGTGCATGATGGTATACCTTGCCACAGAGGGAGTGTGATGGAGGTTCACTCGGCTGACATGGGGGATGGCAGGACTATCCTATGAAGAAAAGTTGGTTTGATGGGGCCTGCATTCGCTAGAGTTTAGAAAGATGAGAGGAGATTGGACGGAAATGGGTAAAATTCTAACAAGGCTGGACAGACTAGATGCAAGAAGGGTGTTTTATTTGGTTGGGGAGTCTCAAACCAGGGTTCACAGACTCAGGATATAGAACTGACCATTTAGGACTGGGATGAGGAAATATTTCTTCACTCAGGGCTCAGTGAACTTGTGGAATTCTTGACCACACATGGTTGTGGAGGTCTGGTAACTTTTTTTATTTATTCATTTTGTGGGATGTGGGCGTTGCTGGCTGGGCCCAGCATTTATTGCCCGTCACTAGTTGCCCCTTGAGAAAGTGGTGGTGAGCTGCTTTCTTGAATCGCTGCAGTCCACCTGCTGTGGGTTGACCCACAATGCCCTCAGGGAGGGAATTCCAGGATTTTGATGCAGTGACAGGGAAGGAATGGTGATGTACTTCCAAGTCAGGGCGGTGAATGGCTTGGAGGGGAACCTGCAGCAGGTGGTGTTCCCAAGTATCTGCTGCCCTTGTCCTTCTAGATGGAAACAGTTATGGGAATTGGAAGGTGCTGTCTGAAGATCTTTGGTGAATTTCTGCAGTGCATTTTGTAGAGAGTACACACTGCCGCTACCAGTAATGGAGGGGATAGATGCTTGTGGATGGCAATCAAGTGGGCTGCTTTGTCAAGCTTCTTGAGTGTTGTTGAAGCTGCACCCATCCAGGCAAATGGGGAGCATTCCATCACACCCTCCATCATGAAATAAAAACAAATTCAAGTTCAGCCAATCTGTTTAAATTATGGCCCAGATACAAAAATTCAATCAAATTTGAATTTAGCGTTTTGATGACATCAAACCAATGAAATGATCTGATGTTTTGGGGTATAAAATCGAACTTGTGAACAGTTAGAGGGAGAACTGCCAGAAAAAAACCCAACAAATATTGACTGTGAGCTGAATAGCTCTCTGAAAGGAACAGTACTGAGGGAGCGCTGCACTGTCAGAGGGTCAGTGCTGAGGGAGTGCTGCATTGCCAGAGGGTCAGTGCTGAGGGAGTGCTCCATTCTCAGAGGGTCAGTGTTGAGGGAGTGCTGCTCTGTCAGAGAGTCAGTGCTGAGGGAGTGCCACACAATCAGAGGGTCAGATCTGAGGGAATGCCACACTGTCAGAGGGTCAGGACTGAAGGAGTGTTGCATTGTCAGAGGGTCAGTGCAGGGGGAGTGCTGCACTGTCAGAGGGTCAGTGCTGAGGGAGTGCTGTACTGTCAGAGGGTCAGTGCTGAGGGAGTGCTGCTCTGTCAGAGGGTCAGTGCTGTGGTTGTGCTGCACTGTCAGAAGGTCAGTGCTGAGGGAGTGCCGCACTGTCAGAGGGACAAGGCTGAAGGAGTGCCACACTGTCAGAGAGTCAGTGCTGAGGGAGTGCTGCACTGTCAGAGAGTCAGTGCTGAGGGAGTGCTGCATTGTCAGAGGGTCATTGCAGGGGGAGTGCTGCACTGTCAGTGAGTCAGTACTGAGGAAGTGTCACACTGTCAGAGGATCAGTACTGAGGGCGTGCCGCACTGTCGGAGGGTCAGTGCTGAGGGAGTGCCACACTGTCAGAGGATCAGTACTGAGAGAGTGCCACACTGTCAGGGGATCAGAGCTGAAAATGTGTTGCTGGTTAAAGCACAGCAGGTTAGGCAGCATCCAAGGAACAGGAAATTCGACGTTTCGGGCCAGAGCCCTTCATCAGGAATGAGGAGAGTGTGCCAGGCAGGCTAAGATAAAAGGTAGGGAGGAGGGATTTTGGGGGAGGAGCGATGGAGATGTGATAGGTGGAAGGAGGTCAAGGTGAGGGTGACAGGCCGGAGTGGGATGGGGGCGGAGAGGTCAGGAAGAAGATTGCAGGTTAGGAAGGCGGTGCTGAGTTGAGGGAACTAACTGAGACAAGGTGGGGGGAGGGGAAATGAAGAAACTGGAGAAATCTGAGTTCATTCCTTGTGGTTGGAGGGTTCCCAGGCGGAAGATGAGGCACTCTTCCTCCAACCGTCGTATTGTTATGTTCTGCTGATGGAGGAGTCCAAGGACCTGCATGTCCTCGGTGGAGTGGGAGGGAGAGTTAAAGTGTTGAGCCACGGGGTGGTTGGGTTGGTTGGTCCGGGCGTCCCAGAGGTGTTCCCTGAAGCGTTCCGCAAGTAGGCGGCCCGTCTCCCCAATATAGAGGAGGCCACATCGGGTGCAGCGGATGCAATAGATGATGTGTGTGGAGGTGCAGGTGAATTTGTGGCGGATATGGAAGGATCCTTTGGGGCCTTGGAGAGAAGTAAGGGAGGAGGTGTGGGCGCAAGTTTTACATTTCCTGCGGTTGCAAGGGAAGGTGCCGGGAGTGGAGGTTGGGTTGGTGGGGGGTGTGGACCTGACGAGGGAGTCACGAAGGGAGTGGTCTTTGCGGAACGCTGATAGGGGAGGGGAGGGAAATATATCCCTGGTGGTGGGGTCCGTTTGCAGGTGGCAGAAATGACGGCAGATGATACGCTGTATACGGAGGTTGGTGGGGTGGTAGGTGAGAACCAGTGGGGTTCTGTCTTGGTGGCGGTTGGAGGAGCGGGGCTCAAGGGCGGAGGAGCGGGAAGTCGAGGAGATGCGGTGGAGGGCATCGTCGATCACGTCTGGGGGGAATCTGCGGTCCTTGAAGAAGGAGGCCATCTGGGCTGTACGGTATTGGAACTGGTCCTCCTGGGAGCAGATGCGGCGGAGACGAAGGAATATTACTGTCAGGGGATCAGTGCTGAGTGAGTGCCACACTGTCAGAGGGTCAGTACATATGAAAGACCTGTGAAGCACAATACTGAACAAAAGATAATAGAAGAACATCGACAGAGGGAGATACAAAGACTTGACAAAGCCTGGCTGCTTTTGAAATTTGAATTTTTTTTGTAAATCTTAATTGTGGGTTTTATTGTAGAGTGGGAGATAAAAGATAGGTTTAAGAGAATTGAGTTGTAAATAGTTATTGGTTTTAATATTCTCTGTTATACTTAAAGACTAAAATTGTTACTTTTTACTTTAAAACTATCTGGGATAGTTTTTTGCCGCTTGAAGTTGAACAGGTTATGGTACGAGGTGAGCCTCTGTGTGTTGGGTTTAAATTAGCAGGTAGGTTTACCCCATATCATAACACTTCCTAAACTCCAACTGAACCTGCACATAAACCTTCAGCAAATCTTAAACTAGGATCCCTAAGTCTTTTATACTTCAGATTTCTGAAGCTTTTCCCCATTTAGAAAATAATCTATGTTTCTATTCTTCCTACCAAAGTGCATTAGCTCACACGTTCATGCATTGTATTCCATCTGCCACTTCTTTGCCCACTCTCCTGGCCTGTCCAAGTCCTCCTGCATGCTCCCTGCATCCTCAACACTGCCTGTCCCTCCACCTATCTTTATGTCAGAGAGTCATAGAGTCATAGAGATGTACAGCATGGAAACACACCCTTCGGTCCAACCCTCCACGCTGACCAGTTATCCCAACCCAATCTAGTCCCACCTGCCAGCACCTGGCCCATTCCACTCCAAACCCTACCTATTCATATATCCATCCAAATGCCTCTTAAATGTTGCAATTGTACCAGTCTCCACCACTTCCTCTGGCAGCTCATTCTATACACGTACCACCCTCTGTGTGAAAACGTTGTCCCTTAGGTCTCTTTTATATCTTTCCCCTCTCACCCTAAACCTATGCCCTCTAGTTCTGGACTCCCCCGACCCCAGGGAAAAGACTTTGCCTATTTACCCTATCCATGCCCCTCATAATTTTGTAAGTCTCTATAAGGTCTCCCTTCAGCCTCCGACGCTCCAAGGAAAACAGCCCCAGCCTGTTCAGCCTCTCCCTATAGCTCAAATCCTCCAACCCTGGCAACATTCTTGTAAATCTTTTCTGAACCTTTTCAAGTTTCACAACATCTTTCCAAAATGTAGCAACAATGCCCTCAGTTCCTTCATCTAGATCATTAATATGGTCCCTACAGAACTCCGCCAGATGCCATCCTGAAAAAAACCCTGTTATCCTTCCTCTCTGTCACCTGCCAGTCAGTAGTCCTCTATCTATGTTAGCACATTGCCCTAACACACCATGGGCTCTTATTTTGTTTAGCAGCCTCTTGTGCAGTACCTTGTCAAATAGATCTCATCCACTGGCTCTCCTTTGTTTAATTTGCTCATTACCTCCTCAAGAATTCTAAGAGGTTTGTCAGGAATGACCTCCCCTTGTCAAAGCTGTGCTGACTCTGACCTTTTTTCCCATGCACTTCCAAGAATTCCACAATCTTTTTCTTAATAATGGACTCTTAAAATCTTACGAAGTCAGGTTAACTGGACTACAGTTTCCTGTCTTCTGCCTCCCTCCCTTCTTAAACAGGTGTTACATTTGTCATTTTCCAATCCTCTGGCACTCTCCCTCGCTCCAGTAATTACTGAAAGATCATCACCAATGTCTCTACAATCTCCTCAGCTATTTCCTTTCAAAAAGTCTTTTCCATAGGATAGGAGAGTTCAAAACCGAAGGACATAGGTTAAAGGTGAGAGGAGTAAGATTTAAAAGAGATCTGAGGGGAAACATTTTCACAGAGAGTGGTTCAGGTATAGAATGAACAGGCAGAGAAAGTGGTAGAGGCAGGTACAGTTACAACATTAAAAGACATTTGGACAGGGACATGAATAGGAAAACTTACAGAGACATGGGCCAAGCACAGGCAAATGGGACTAGTTTAGTCTGGGAAACCTGATCGGCAATGACAAGGGTCTATTTTCATGCTGTAAGGCTCCATGAATCTACATAAAACGCTGGGGTATTGTCCATCAGATCCAGATGATTTAACCACCTTCAGAACTTTCAGTTTCCTTAGCACCTTCTCATGAGTGATGGCCATTACACTCACATGTTGAAGTTCTGGCATGCTGCTGTGCGAAAGCTGATGTAAAATAACGACGCAGTTCCTCTGCCATTCCTGTATTCCCCTTTACGACTTCCCCAGCCTCCTTTTGTCCGTATAACTTCCTCAGTTCTGCTGGAGAGTAAACGTGGATAACTTTTAGCTTTCTCGAAAGCAAAGCCTTTTGGGGCAGAGAATTGGAATCCTTTGAGTGAAGGAATTCTGGTTTGGAGATATTATTGCTCACTTCTTGAGTAGATAGGGCTCAAACCCAGGCCTGAAAAATATGTTGCTGGAAAAGCAGAGCAGGACAGGGCAGCATCAAAGGAGCAGGAGAATCGACCGGCATAAGCCCTTCTTCAGGAACCCAGGCCTCCTGGTTCCAAAGCAAGGACACTGCCACTGTGCCACAAGAGGTCCAATCTCTTTTCTTTCATTTCAAAAATATACTATATTCACAAAAAAAAACTTTATATGTACATACGCACAAATGTTGTTAGGTTCTGTACAGTAGGATATCAAGGAAACAAAGCTGAAAATGTGTTGCTGGAAAAGCGCAGCAGGTCAGGCAGCAGCCAAGGATCAGGAGAATTGACGTTTCGGGCACGAGCCCTTCTTCAGGAAAGCTGATGACAAGGGTCTATTTTCATGCTGTATGACTCCATGAATCTACATAAAATGCTGGGGATCATGCCTGAAGCGTCGATTCTCCTGCTCCTTGGATGCTGCCTGACCTGCTGCGCTTTTCCAGCAACACATTTTCAGCTCTGACCTCCAGCATCTGCAGTCCTCACTTTCTCCTATCAAGGAAACAAACAAACATTGGAGTTTGACTCTATCCAAAAACACCGAAACACCTCTTACTTGACAAGACTATATTTACATGCATTTGAGGCACTAGGACGGTCTGATAACTGAACAGACACCAATTTACCCTCAGCAGAAACACCTCAGACATGGTCTGTCTCCACTGTGCCTTGGCGGTAGCTACCCTGTGCTTTAGCACGTCTCTCAATACGTACTCCTGGACCTTGGAATGTCTCGGTCTGCAACACTCAGTCAAGGTCAACTCCTTGTTCTGGAAGACCAACAAGTTTTGGGCAGACCAAAGAGCCC
Source organism: Hemiscyllium ocellatum (assembly GCF_020745735.1). Classification (NCBI taxonomy): domain Eukaryota; kingdom Metazoa; phylum Chordata; class Chondrichthyes; order Orectolobiformes; family Hemiscylliidae; genus Hemiscyllium; species Hemiscyllium ocellatum. The sequence goes on from NC_083428.1 coordinate 47,476,304, forward strand.
AATTAATGGTCCGCCAGCCGCAGTTAATCTCCTTTGCAGTCTGTCCCTTAGCCAGAGGCAATTCCTACTCAAATCTCCAGTGAGGGAAGACACTGTCTTTGTCAACCTCACACTCTCTCAGAGTGACCAACTGCCTCGATCTTACAGGACCATGGTGTATTTAAGGTGATTGTTCAGTGTCCTGATTTCTTTACTGCTGAGATACTCTGTGATGCGAAGGTGGTGTTAGACTGGGGTGGGCAAAGTCAGAAGTCACACGACACCAGGTTATAGACCAACACCAGGTTTAGATTAGACTTACAGTGTGGAAACAGGCCTTTCGGCCCAACAAGTCCACACCGACCCGCCAAAGCGAAACCCACCCATGCCCCTACATTTACCCCTTACCTAACACTACGGGCAATTTAGCATAGCCAATTCACCTGACCCGCACATCTTTGGATTGTGGGAGGAAACCGGAGCACCCGGAGGAAACCCACGCAGACACGGGGAGAACGTGCAAACTCCACACAGTCAGTCGCCTGAGTCGGGAATTGAACCCGGGTCTCAGGCGCTGTGAGGTAGCAGTGCTAACCACTGTGCCACCGTACCGCCCACTAATTATTTGAAATCACAAGCATTTGGAGTGCTGCTCCTTGCTCAGGTGAAGTGGAGAGCAGCACACAGGCACAGAATATCTAGGCAGAGAGATAATGGTAAGATAATTCCAGGAAACTAAGACTGTCAACAGATAATGTGAGTGGAGTGCCGACAGGTTGCAAAACAAGTGTCTGCACGTGATCAAAAGTGTCTGACGCTGTGAGTAAAGTATCAACAGCTGGACAGTGAAGCGAATGACCAATGAACTGATTCATTATGGCAGAGAAATAATTACAAAAAATAAAAAATAAAAAGTAACATTATGCTAGAAACAAACCAAAAGGCTGGAATAATGTAATAAGTATCAGAGTCATGTGATGAGGGTCCAGCCAAAGTAATAAGTAATCAAAACCTGTACAAACTAAGGTAGAGAGATAATAAGGTATCATGGTGATGATGTCAAAACAGGACAGTAAGGAAGATTTTACAAATACAGAATGGTATGGTGGGGTAATCTGTACGTGACATGAATCCAAGATGATAATTAAATAGTGTAGGTTAGATGGGCTTTAGATTGGTTTCACAGATTGGCGCCACATCGAGGGCTGAAGGGCCTGTACTGCGCTGTAATGTTCGATGTTCTAGGATAATATTTGAGGCTGTCTTCATGGGTATGGAACTTGACGATCCTGCATTGTTGTGTATCTCAAAAGCCGCCTTGGAGGATGCTCACTTGAAGTTCGGAGTCTGAATGCTCTTGATTGCTGAAGTGTTCTCCAACTGGGAGGGGACGCTCCTGTCTGGCGATTGTTGAGACAAGGTGTGCTGTGTAAATCAGGCTGCCAAACCTTAAACACATGCTAAGCACACAGGGGCTACCCTGTGTTCACCTTCACCTTTTCCCAATGCTGCAGCTGTTCCAGGTTCACCATCACAGACCCCTCCTCACCCAGCATTGCAGGGTCTTAGAAAGAGAGGTGTAAAATACTACCCCATGTCTGGTCCCCGACCCAGTTTTAACCTTGGGTGCAAGTTAAGAGTACAAACCAGTTTGATCTCAGAGTTCACCCTTTGCTCCCCCCTCCCAGACAGATCCATTTTCTGGGGATAGAGATCTCTAGCTTACTGCAAATGTCAGCCCAGCTTTTCGAGGCTTCGTGTCTCGCAGCTCCTCCGAAACATCACGAGCCAATACCCGAGGAGGGAACCTTGGAAAAGTAAGTTCCAAATTCCCTTCCTGGCTCCTCTGGGCCAAGCAATGTCATTCTCACCACCCCTAACTGCCCTTTACACTTATCATACCACTACCACGCCCACTTATCACCATTCACTCTCCACTGAGCCGAAGGAGCCTAGAGTAACAGAACAGGGATGTGTGTGAAAAACTTGAAAAATAGCAATTAATTCATAACTTCCTACTTTACTTTATAAAAATCTGTTTTTATGACAGGCCTGTAACAGTGTAACGCAGCCAGACCCTTTAAGATGTTTATCTCCAAAACCACAAGAGCTTGAAACCTTCATACCTTATGTAAATAAACATGACGTAAGTCAAAGAAAAGCTCAGACTGCAAAGGCTGTCAATCAAGCAATGTTTCTCCTGGGGCATGGCAGCTGCCACAAATTCTAACATCTATCAGAGTTCTTGGTCAAGTATGATTAAGGAACTCTGGCAACAATATTTGTCCAGTCGATATGAAGTTTAAAATCTCTAAGATTATAGTACTGCCCTTGTTAAAAGCCCATTTTCCTTCTTGATTCACATTCTGTCTAATGGTTAGGGTGTTCCCACAAATGTTTTCTGCATTAGATTAAATTCCCTACAGTCTGGAAACAGGCCCATTTGGCCCAACAAATCCAGACTGACCCTCCGAAGAGTAACTCACCCAGACCCATTCCCCTACCATATATTTACCCCTGATTAATATAGTGCACAATTTAACATAGCCTATTCACCTAAACTGCACATCTTTGGATTGTGGGAGGAAAGTGGAACAAACTCATACATACACGGGAGAACATGCAAACTCCACAAAAACAATTGCCCGAGGCAGGAATCAAACTCAGTCCCTGGCACTGTGAGGCAGCAGTGCTAACCACTGAGCCAGCATTTTTTGTCCCTCATTATTCCTAATCTCTGCCATATTTCATTACCTCCTGAACCAAGATTCTATCTCACCAAGAAAGAAGGCAGAGGGTGGTGGTGGAGGGTTCTTTTCAGACTGGAGGCCTGTGACCAGTAGTGTGCCACAAGGATTGGTGCTGGACCACCGCTTGTTCTCAACTTGTTTAGATGAATTCAGTGCCTGAAAACAGCTACTGGTGGAACTGTATTTATAATCTCGCGGTGCTGCTGGCGGTACCTTTGCCTGTTTTCAAGGTTTGATGGTCTTTACAATCAGAGTGGTGACTTTGTAATATTTTAGATAATTTCATCTTTGTTTTTCAAACCACTACTAATCTGCTGTGACTTTGAGAATACACTGTTTTATATCTTCACATTCTTTGATTTGCTTTTCTTGAATTGTAATCCAGATCACAACTCTAACCCTAACCCGAACCCTAAACCTAATCCTAATCCCAATCCTAGCCCTAATGTTAATCCGAACTGATTGTAATTAGGTGTCCTGGAGATTCCTGTGCCTCACATTTTCCTCAGTTCCTACATTACCGTCTCCAGCTGGAAAACTTTTAGGCGAGGTGTTTTCTCAGTGAAAATTTGATGAAGATTTGATGTTGCGACTTTCTCCAGGAAGTGGACCTCATGAGGACTCCAGCAGAATTTGCATGTGAATGAAGCAGTTCATTCAAAAATTCACAATATTCCTTTTCAATTTTTTCTCTTCATTGTAACCATCTCCAAATGTTGCCTCTAAACAAGAACTGGATAAATAAATGGTTCATCTGCCTGCACACACTTGCCACACATGCTCACACTCCGAGTCTGAACGGCAGTTCGAGAGAATGCAAAGTTACATTGATTTATGTACCAAGCCCACATGGTTAGATATCAGGTCATAGGGCAGCCCGCTATGTTGCCTTTTTAAAGTATTTGGTAGTCAGGAATTTTAACGTGGCTGACACTGGGAGCAGAATTTGAGAACAATTATCTGGAGACTCATTAAGTCAAGGTTTGAGAAGTCCATTCTTTCTGGAGTTTCTCAGGAGCCGTGATTCCGATGGCAGGTCGCTGACCTCCTGATCTTGGTGCTTCACTGGTTTCTCTGAGCAACAATTACTGGCACTCTGAGTCTCAAAGTTTCAGGTTGAAGTCTCACTCCAGGGCTTGAGCAGAAAGGTCAAGGCCTACAGTACAGTGTGATACCAAGGGATACACTGCCAGAGATGCCTTCTTTCAGGTGATATGTTAAACTGAAACTTCATTGCCTTCTTGAGTGACCATAAAAATACATATCAAAGAAAGCCAGAGGAGCTATCCAGTGTCCAAATTGAATTAGGTCCGAAATCAAACGACTCCAGGTTATAGTCCAACAGGTTTATTTGAAATTGCAACCTGAGCTTTGAAAGTGTGTTGGACCATAACCTGGCGTGGTTTGATTTTTGATCTTGTCCACCCCAGTCCAACTCAGACAGCTCCACATAGAGTCATAGAGATGTACAGCATGGAAACAGACCCTTCAGTTCAACCCATCCATGCTGACCAGATATCCCAACCCAATCTAGTACCACCTGCCAGCACCCGGCCCACACCCCTCCAAGCCCTTCCTATTCATATACCCATCCAAATGCCTCTTAAATGTTGCTATTGTACCAGCCTCCACCACATCCTCAGGCAGCTCATTCCATACATGTACCACCCTCTGCATGAAACAGTTATCCCTTAGTTCTCTTTTATATCTTTCCTCTCTCACCCTGAACCTATGCCCTCTAGTTCTGGTCTCCCCCGACCCCAGGGAAAAGACTTTGTCTATTTATCCTATCCATGCCCCTCATGATTTTGTAAACCTCTATAAGGTCACCCCTCAGCCTCCGATGGTCCAGAGAAAACAGCCTCTCCCTATAGCCCAAATCGTCCAACCCTGGGAACATCCTTGTAAATCTTTTCTGAACCCTTTCAAGTTTCACAACATCTTTCCGATAGGAAGGAGACCAGAATTGCATGCAATATTCCAACAGTGGCCTAATCAATGTCCTATACAGCTGCAACATGACCTCCCAACTCCTGCACTCAATACTCTGACCAGTAAAGGAAAGCATACCAAACGCCTTCTTCACTATCCTATCTACTTGAGACTCCACTTTCAAGGAGCTATGAACCTGCACTCCAAGGTCTCTTTGTTCAACAACACTCCCTAGGACCTTACCATTAAGTGTATAAGTCCTGCTAGGATTTGCTTTCCTAAAATGCACATTTATCTGAATTAAACTCCATCTGTCACTTCTGAGCCCATTGGCCCATCTGATCAAGATCCTGTTGTAATCCAAGCTAACCTTCTTTGCTGTCCAGTAAACCTCTAATTTTGGTGTCATCTACAAACTTATTAACCATTCCTCTTATGCTCACATCCAAATAATTTATATAAATGATGAAAAGTATAGGACTCAGCACTGATTCTTGTGGCACTCCACTGGTCACAGGCCTCCAGTCTGAAAAATAACCCTCCACCACCACCCTTTGTCTTCTACCTTTGAGCCAGTTCTGTAACTAACTGGCTAGTTCTCCCTGTATTCTGTGAGATCTAACCTTGCTAACCAGTCTCCCATGGGGAACTTTGTCGAATGCCTTACTGAAGTCCATATAGATCACATCTACTGCTCTGCCCTCATCAATCCTCTTTGTTCCTTCTTCAAAAAACTCAAAGTCAAAGTAGCCTGTTTCATTAGCACCACATCTGCAAACCTGCACTCCCTTCACCACCAATGCTCAATAGCAGCAGTGTATGTGATGCCTGCAGAAAATCACCAAGATTCCTTAAACAGCACTTTCCAAATCCATGACCACTTCCGTCTAGAAGAACTTGGGCAGTAGATACATGAGAACATCACCACTCCCAAGTTCTCCTCCAAGCCACTCACCATCCTGTAGTCCATATAGATCATGTCCACTGCTCTGCCCTCATCAATTCTCTTTGTTACTTCTTCAAAAACTTCAATCAAGTTCATGTGACATGATTTCCCATGCACAAAGCCATGTTGACTATCTTAATTAGTCCTTGCCTTTCAAAGTACATGTACATCCTGTCCCTCAGGAATCCCTCCAACAACTTGCCCACAACCGACATCAGGCTCGTTGGTCTGTAGTTCCCTGGCTTGTCCTTGCCACCCTTCTTAAACAGTGGTACCACGTTAGCTAACCTCCAGTCTTCCGGCACCTCACCTGTGACTATTGATGATAAAAATATCTCAGCAAGGACCCAGCGATGAATTGAATTAGAATTAGCTTTGTTGTCACACGTACTCACATCAGTACAACCAAAAGTTTACTTACCACGCCATCTTAGATATAAAGATACCGAGATACAGATTCCTGAGTACAATATCTTAGGAAAACAAAATACAAAAATTAAGAAATTAAAGGTCCAGCATTACAGACAATTGGAATAAATTAGAAACATAAAAAGATTCAGTATAGCAGTTCTTCCAACCCAGTCTGCACTGACACCTCACCTCCAGTAACTGCCTCGCTGCTGCCTGTTCCAGACCCACCAATGTAGGAGACTCCATGGATGCCATTGTTTCGCCCACCCAGAGCGAGACCGCCAAGTCCCATGGTGAAACCCATGGTGAGCGGGCAGGTTGAGGATCAGAAAGACTGAACAGTTAAACAGTTCCTGAAAACCTGTGAAGAACAAAGGGGGGGGGCGGGGGGGAAGGTGAGTGAACAGGGTGTATCCTTCAATCAATACCACCAGGACAGGTAACTTGCATGCTACAGATTGACTGCTGTATTCTTACAGTACAGCATGTTGTCTTGTTGCACAGATCTTAGAAAGACACCATACATTTAAGACAATTAGATGGCATATCCTGTCTTGTGGAAAATCTCCATTGGACTCTCAGTGAGTTCAATGATCAATCTGTGACAGTCACACAATACATTAGTCAACTCCAATTTGACTTCACCCCCTGTCCCTCTCTCTATCTCTCCTTCACCTTCAATGGTTCTATTGCCTTTAACATGGTTTGGAGGCATATTAATCAATTGGAAAACACAACTGATTTATTGATGATGATTAATAGGTGAAAAAATACCACGGGTGATTTGAAGATGGGAAAAAAACCTTACAGTCATTGTAAGAGCCCTTCTGGACATATAAAAAGAAGAGAAATAAAATACAATCTCACAGCAGGGTTCTTGTGGTGCAGTGGTAAGGTCCCTACCTCTGAGTCAGGTGGCCTGGGAACAGGTCCCACTTGCAAGTGTTGTAACATGTCCAATAGATTTTAAAAGAAACTCTTTGAAGGCATTGTGGTAGTGTCCCTACCTCTAGTCAGGAACCCCAGGTTCAAGTCCCACTTGCTTGAAAGATATATAACATTACCCCTCTGAACAGGTTGATTAGAAAATGCCTAGCACCCAGTCTAAATGACAGTCTCAATATCAGCAATTGCTGGAAAAGCTCAGCAGGACTGGCAGCATCTGTGGACAGAAATCAGAGTTAATTCGACCTGAAACATTAACTCTGATTTCTCTCCACAGATGCTGCTGGGCCAGCTGAGCTTTCCTTTTAGCAATTCCTGCTTTTTTGCAGCATCTGCAATTCTTTTGGTTTTTGTCTAAGATATCAAATTTGTGTGCATAGATAAAAAAATTCCAGATAGCTGCGTCAAGAAGAGTCTGGGGCTCTGCAGTTATTTTTACGTGGAATAACATATAAAAACAACAATCACACACTGTAAAAATAATTCATGAGCTGTAAAGTGGTTTGAAACATCTGGTGGTTTGAAATGAGTTAATAAATGCAAATTTTGTTTAAATTAGCGAGTGGGGAAATGGTTCTAAAGAATACAAAGCAGTTCCTCGCTCTCTTTGTGTGTGACAGTCAGTGGAGGATGTTTATAAGATGTAAAAGGGAAATTCTGTCAGGCCATCGTCCCAATTTGCCATTGTTCAATCTAGAAAAACACGCGTCAATTGGGAAGCTCCAAGTCCTTAGTCATTGGTAAAATGTACAGGTGCTTAAAGCCGCTCTGTGAATAAAAACAGAATGCTTACATGATGCATCTGCCTTCGGAGTTTATCTCATTCACATCAACACACAGAAATATCCTAAGGCAATCCATATCATTAAATGAAAGTCAACACTGAGCCTTGGAAGGAGTTAAAGAACAGGTGATCAAACTCTTGGTTGAAACACGAGTCCTGCAGGAAGGAATTGAAGTTGGGAAGTGGATGTGTTTACACAGCATTCCAGAGATGAGGCCTTTGATGTTGTATGTGCCATCACCAATTAAAAAACTGCACTGGTGATTATCTTCGCCAATTTTCATTGTTTCATGGTCTTTGCAAACAGAACAATGCCTTTCAAAAATTTCATGTTTGCCTTTTAAATCACTATAAAGCTGCTGTGATTTTGAGATCACACTGTTTTACAGCTTCACCCTCTGTGATGTGCTTTTGTTGAATTGTAGGCCTGACCTCAACCCTACCACTATTCAAGGTGCCAGGAGTTAGAGGAGTAGGGCAGAGGGATATAGGATTAATGGAGAGCACAGAGTTAGGGAAGGGCGAGCCCATGATGGAGGGGTTTGTAATCAAGGATGTGAAGTTTCAAAACACCTTTGTTGACAGAGCCAGTGTGGCTCAGTGAGCACAAAAATAAGAGGTGAAGAAGTTTTAGCCAGGCATATGAGACTAGTTCATATGGGATACCTGGTCAGCATGGATGAGTTGGACCGAAGGATCTGTTAACATGCTGTAAGACTCATCAAGCTGCAGAAGGTAAAACCATCGCAAAATACTGTCCAGGCTGGAAAACTGAAATAAGAGCTGAAAACACTGTGGGGTCAAATCATCCCCGGTCCGGAATGATACACCTGCACTTCATTGCTGTATTTTGGAACACACCAGGATCTCTTGTTGAAATGCTCTTTGTGCTCACTCATTCTGAGCCTCACTGAATGCTCACTACGTCGCTGCCTTGCCTTTGTGCTGTTTGGTCTCTCAGTCAGACTAACAGGTTCACAGTGCCTCTGTCTCATCCTGCCTTTTAGTACAGTCACAAAGCAAGGCAGCTTGCCCATGGGTTTTCAGCAGTGTTCTAACAACGAGGTGGGGATATTGCTGTGTGGTACCAAGCCATGCCAATCTCACGCCTGCACCCTGTACCAGTGCAGAAGCAATGGCCTAGTGATATTATCACTGGCTTGTTAATACAGAGACCCAGGTAAAGTTCTGGGGACCTGGGTTTGATTCCTGCCATGGCAGATGGTGGAATCTGAATGCAAGAGAAATCTGGAATTAAGAGTCTAATGATGACCATGAATCAATTATTGGAAAAACCCATCTGGTTCACTAGTATCCTTTTGGGAAGGAAACTAACATCCTTACCTGGGCTGGCCTACATTTGACTCCAGACCCACAACAATGTGGTTGATTCTTAACAGGCCTCTGGGCAATTCGGGATGGGTAATCAATACTGGCTCAGCCAGTGATGCCCTCATCCCGTGAATGAATGAATGAATGAAAATAAACACACAGTATCCACTGGGCTCCTGGCTCTGTGCCTTCTCTCCCCCTGCCCTATCATGGAACCATTTCTCCTGGAATGAGAGAAAGAAAAAGATTGAGAGAGAGGAACATGGTTGACACAGCTATTAGGGTTCTAAATGTGCCTCCAATCTTATTTTTCTAAACAACCTGTTCAGAAATGGAGCAGTGGGACTGAAACCGGGGCCTCTCGGTCCAGGGATAGGGACGTTATCAAATTCTGAAGGCGGTTTTTCTTCTGCTCTTCAGAGAGATTTAGAGTAGAGTATCCTTTGAGACAGTCTCTCCCCAACAATGATAAAGGTGTAACTATTTGTAAGCCATTCAACCTTTTAATCTGTAATAAATCTATTACAGTCTCATCGTATCGCCTTTGTCAGTGTTAAGTTCTGTTTTATATCACTTTTCATTTTGACCAGTGCCTGAAAGAGAAAGTTGTAGCCATTATTTTTTAGCCAGTACTTTCAGCAATGTTTCTATTTCTTAGTTCTTTTTTCTGTGACTTCTGTGACTTTTCATAACCTTCAGCATCTCTGTGCATTCCTATGTTCCTCTTTTAGTAGCTGTGCTTCTGTAGTTCATCGCTCGATCACAGCTCCACCCTGACATCATATTACAAACTCACAGGACAACTGTTTGGCTTCTGTTGCATCTTTATTGAACTGCCTGAAAACATTCTATCAGGCTTGGTTTGATATGGAAACTGCTCTGCCCAAGACCATAAGTAACTATACATTTGTGACCACAGCCCAGTCTATCACACAAGCCAACCTTCCATCCATTGAGGAGAAAGTGAGGTCTGCAGATGCTGGAGATCAGAGCTGAAAATGTGTTGCTGAAAACGCGCAGCAGGTCAGGCAGCATCCAAAGAACAGGAGATTCGACGTTTCGGGCATAAGCCCTTCTTAAGGAATCTTTTAATTTCCAATATGGCTAGGAAGAACTGTTTGTTTAGTGTATGGATTCTTCTGTGGATGAAGAAGAGTTGAGATCCTTTAGAAGTCTGTGAGATTGTTGTCCTGAGCTGGGGTAGGTCTAATTGCAGGGAATGTAGGTAGTGGTGCATGGCTGCAAATGTGGAGCGGAGGATCCAGAGGGAGGTCTGTTGTTGGAGGCTTCGGATTTGTTGTAGGTACTGGTTGTCCTGGTTGGGTCCAAATTTTGTCGGTCGGAATGTAGTCCGGAGCCCGTGCGGGGTCAGTCGGTTCTGTAGGCAGGTGCTGAGGAAGGAGATGTGGCTGTGGTAACGGGTCTGTTTGAGAACGTGGCTGAAGAGCGTCGGTGCAGAGGAGATGACCTGGAAGGTGCAGTGAGAGAGGGACTCACTGAAATCCTTGTAGAGGGAGGAAGAGAGCTTCTTCAAGGAAAGCATCCTTGCAAGAGGATTCACAGTAGGTTAAAATCTTCGAGGAGAAAGTGAGGTCTGCAGATCCTGGAGATCAGAGCTGAAAATGTGTTGCTGGAAAAGCGCAGCAGGTCAGACAGCATCCAAAGAACAAGAGAATCGATGTTTCGGGCATAAGCCCTTCTTCAGGAATGCCGCTTCCATCCATTGACTCCATCTATATTTCCTGCTGCCTCATGAAGGTGACCAACATCATCAAAGACCCGTCCCATCCCGGTTATACTCTCTTCCACCCTCTTCCGTCAGGCAGAATATTCAAAGGCTTAAACACAGGTACCAACAGATTCAGACACAGCTTCTTCCCCGCTGTTGTTAGACTTCTGAATGTACCTCAGTAATTTTAAATTAAATGTTGATCTCGCTCTTTATGCACCTTCTCTGCAGCTGTAACGTTGTATTCCCCTGACTGTTCCATTACCCTCATGCACTTTGTATGGTGTGGTCTGCTTGTACCTCACACAAAGCAAAACTTTTCACTGTGTCCAGGTACATGTGACATTAAAAAAATCAAATCAAAAAATGGATGCCTGTGGTGATTGGTTAATGGTTAATGTCACGTGATTGTGGCAAGCCAAGATTCACAGTTATTGCTAACAAGACCCTTGAGCGGATGTTGGACCTGTCCTACCCAAGATTCTCCAATGGTTAACAATCATGCTTGAATGAACAATTTTAATTTATTTTCTTAACAAAAAATGTTTGATTGAGTGGAATTCAAACTGGGAATAAGCTGTGGCCAATATTAACCCCAACGCATTCTGTTTTCAATCTGTTTTCCAACATGTTAATTACCTTCTTTTGTCTGCCCTGTCACTTTAGGCTTGTTCAAGGCTCTCTAGCCCAGCCCATTCTGGTGTTATAGTGGGTGCAGGATACAGGTACCTGGTGTGTCTCTGGAGTATCCGCCTGTTATGTCTGATTTCCACGCTGTGTGAGAGAAAGTAGAGCAAATTGAATTTCCATAGCACCATTCAAACTGGGCGACATTCAAAAGAGGGTTAGAACCAAGGAACAGTCAATGTGTACACCGAACAGCAAACTGGTGAAGGGGAAAAGCACTGACCTGATGGAGCAATCTAGTTTCACTAGTTGAGGAGAGATCAATATTGTCCAAAGAAAAACCCTGCTGCTTTTCCTTGCTCTAGTGTCGTTGGGATTTTTAATCTTCATCGAAGTTAGAGGCTTGGTTTAACACCTTGCCTGAGAGACCAACCCCTCCAGCAGTCAGGCACTCCCCCAGTATGCAGTCCTCAAGAGCCAGACTTGGACTTCCTACATTAGGGAGGACAGATGGAATCTAATTGAGTGATTTATTGTCATTTACAATGAATAATGCAATAAAGTACAGGGAAAAGCTTCAACTGTCATTACAGTTGGGTGCCATTTGTAATTGTTTAAGAATAAAAAGATATACCTGAAAGAGAGTTCACTTTGTTCCACCAACCCTGCCTTGAGCCCTGACCCAGCCCACCAATCATACCTGTGCTTCTAGCCCTGCATTGTCTTGCTGACCTCACCAATGTAGGAGTTGCTGCTCTTTAGATGCCATCACTTCACCACTGGGCCCACCTCTGTGACACCATCGCCGAGTTACACGCTCAACCTAGACTCACCCCGTAACTAGGAATCCCCTGCACTGCTTCTATTGTAAACAGGAATCCCCTGCTCTGGGCCTACTGCAGTCAGGAGTGCCCTGCTCTGGGCCTACTGTAACCAGGAATCCCCTGCTCTGGGCCTACTGTAACCAGGAATCCCCTGCTCTGGGCCTACTGTAAACAGGAATGCCCTGCTCTGGGCCTACTGTAACCAGGAATCACCTGCTCTAGCCTACTGTAACCAGGAATCCCTTGCTCTGGGCCTACTGTAAACAGGAGTGCCCTGCTCTGGGCCTACTGTAACCAGGAATCCCTTGCTCTGGGAAATCCAGCTGAGTTTCAGGTAGGCTGGGGTGAATTTTGTGACCTGGGGGAACTCACCAACACATTTCTTCCCAGGTCTGTATAAACTAATCCAAGTCTTCGGGGAAACCTTTCTTTTTCTCAGTGTGAGGCCTGTCATTGATGATTGGAGAGAGTAGAGTGCAAACTGGATTCAGTTTAAACTGGAGAATCTGGCAGCATGTCCGCTCAGTTTCTGCCATCAACTACCCCTCACCCAGCAGATTTATTTGCAGTTCTTCTTGGAATGAGAACATTCTCGCCTGCGAATGACCATTCTCGCCCAACCCTCATTGCCCCGTGAGATGTTAGTGTGTGGGCCTTCTTCCTGGATCACTGGAGGTTTGAATGGGCTACTATCGAAAGTGTTTAGAGTCAATTGTATTGTGATTTAGAGTGCAGTCACATAACACAGGTTTAAGGTGGGGGGAGGGGAACGATTTAAAAAGGACCTGTTAGCATACGTGACCCTTTCATTCACATGGTAAATACAAACAATGTGCATGACAAGATACAATGTCAGGTTTGTGAGAAGAACCATCTCCCTGTAGTCATGTGATCTTGCCTCACTTCCCCTGATAAATGTACACCATCAAATTTGCATGTTAACATTGACCCTTTACACCACATCATTCTCCCAAGTATTTAACTGTACCCACTCCAGCATTCCCATCACTCAATGCTACAATTTCTGGACTTGTAAAGATCAATTCCATGTTCTTTTCACCTGGTCTGGTCAGACTTGAACTCCTGTCACCAGGGCTATTAATTCAGGCCTTTGAATTGCCAATCTAAACGTTCCTCCTTCAGTTTTCCACTTGAATATCTTACGGCATTTCACACCCAACCATTGTATAATGCAATACTCCTCCTTGATAGACCTCCTCCTGTTCCCTCCACCTTTTATTCTTGGTCTTGTCCTGCTATCTCTCTAAAAACCATTTTTCTGTGGAGCTACATCAGGAGTTTCTCAGCAGCAAACGGTCTGAGTGTGTGAACAGGTAAGAACATGACAGATTTATCTCTGTGATCTTGATAAAGGAAGTGATAAAAATCACACTTCTGTCGATTATTGCCTCCTAAAGTTGTTTGTGCCAACTCAGAGCAACTGAAAACAACAGCACTGGCCTGATTTCTCAGAAATCAAGCATTGAGCTACTCCCAGTTTCCACTGTTGCAACTCTCTCAAACAAGAAGTAGTGCAGCGTGGGAAATATGGCACCCAAATGATGCAGAGCAAAATCCCAAGTCTAGCTTTCCCTCTCTTCTTAAACAGCCTTATCCTTAGGAAGGAGAAGTGACTTGCTTCCACTCCAGTTTGGCAGGTTCCAGGATGACTGATAAATCCAGCACATGATCTTGATTAATAAGGGGGATCCTTATTAGCCAGGACACCGACTCTAATCTCCAGTATCTGCAGTCCTCACTTTCACCTCGTATGTCTCTTAAACCCAAGTTGCTGGACCATGGAATATGCTGTAACCCTGATTTCTGTTGGCAGTAACTACTCACCCAGGCACCATGAGAGGCAAAGAGGCAGAACTGTATCTGTTTCAGACCCATTGCTATCAGGTTCATGATCGAGTTATTTTACCTGGCCACCTGGAAGGTTGCTTCCAACTGCAAAACTCCATCCAATTGCCTCTAATTCCACTTCTTTTTATGTCTACACTTGGAATAATCTCCTGTACAATGAACACTGGCTCCTGATCCATCTTTGACCTTTCTCTTCCTGGAATGTTTCTATGGCTGTTGAGCTGCTTTATCACTGCCCTAATCTCATCCTGGTGATGCTCTGTACTCTAGTCAAACTTGGGCTTTCTCTTCAAATCGAATCCATCTGCTGGCTATGGCATCCATTTTAGGAACCATGGTAATTATCGTAATGATGACAGTGTTCATGATCTGTCACATAGAATCATAGAGATGTACAGCATGGAAACAAATCCTTCTCTCCAATTTGGCCATGCCAACCAGACATCCTAAATTAATCTACTCCCATTTGGCAACACTTGGTCTATATCCCTCTAAACCCTTCCTATTCATATACTCAACCAAATGTCTTTGAGAGGTTGCAATTATACCAGCCTCCACCACTTCCTCTCGCAGCTCATTTCATACATGCACCATCCTCTGTGTGAAAAAGGTGCCCCTTAGATCCTTTTCCTCTCTCACCCTAAACCTACGCCCTCTAATTTTTGACTCTCCCACCTCAGGTAAAAGACGTTGTCTATTCACCCTATCCATGCCCCTCATGATTTTAAAAAATCTCTATCCGGTCACCCCGCAGCCTCTGACGGTCCAGGGGAAACAGCCCCAGCCTGTTCAGCCTCTCCCTACAGCTCAAACCCTCCAACCCTGGCAACATCATGAGAAAAACTACATAATGAAAGGAGCATGACCTTATACCTCAGAGATTAGATTACTTACAGTGTGGAAACAGGCCCTTCGGCCCAACAAGTCCACACTGACCCGCCGAAGCGCAACCCACCCATAACCCTACATTTACCCCTTACCTAACTCTACGGGCAATTTAGCATGGCCAATTCACCTGACCCGCACATCTTTGGACTGTGGGAGGAAACCGGAGCACCCAGAGGAAACCCACGCAGACACGGGGAGAACGTGCAAACTCCACACAGTCAGTCACCTGAGGTGGGAATTGAACCCAGGTCTCATGGCGCTGTGAGACAGCAGTGCTAACCACTGTGCCACCGTGCCGCCCAAAAGGAACATCTGGAAAGGAGATTTTATAGCATGGGAAGTGATCCTTCGGTCCATTATGTTCATGCTGGTCATCAAGTACCTATCTGTTCTCAACCATTTTACAGAACTTGGTGTGTAGCCTTCTATGCTGTGTACTCATCTAAATACTCTTTAAATGCCTTAAAGGTTTCTTCCTCTACCATCCTTTAAGGCAGTGAGTTCCATTAAAAATTCAGTAATTGTTTTCAAAAGGTCTTTGAATTAGTTTGCCACATCATCAAGTTGGATCATATGTCTTTTCCTTATTTCATGCTGCAGTGCAACTTCCTGAGTCTCCCCTCAGCATTTGTAATCTTTGTTCGGGATGTAGCCTCTACAAGGGGATTGCAGATTGATCGCAGAATCTCGGACACTCGTCATCCATCTCAGTCCATCATCCATTGCCCATGCTCCTTGTCAGCTCTGCACTCACACCGATTGTCATTCTGCTGTAATATGGCTGCGTTATGGGTTATGATGCCAGACAAGTTTACATCCAAAGGCCATGGCTGCTACAGCTGGAGACATGAGTTCAAATCCTGGCTGAGCAATCCCAAGTCTGGGATAGCTGAGCTACACTCAAACTGGCCAGGATGCAATTGTCAAAAAGTGAGGTGGGAAATATTGTGAACTGCAAGGAGGGTATCCATGGACCTGAAGAGGACCTGAGTGGAGATGAACTGTAATGTGGAAGCAAAGAAACACAATAAAACAAAGGCTCCTATTCTCAAAGGGATGCAGGATCAGACAGGCCCGGGGTGGGTGAGTGCACAGATTTGGAAGGCAGCGAGAAAAAGTGATCGAAAAGGCACACAGGGTCCTGGCTTTTAAAACTCTGTCCTAGAATACAACTCTTTCAGCAAGTTTGATGGCACTTTACAAAACTCTGTTTCAGCCTCAACTAGAGTCTTGTACCAAGTTCTGCGCCCCACACCTTCTTAAGTGTATATTGACCTTGGAACAGGTTTACAAGACCGATAGCCAGACGTCAGGGGTTAAGTTACAAGGAGAGATTATAAAAATGAAGCCTGTTTACTCTAGAATTTAAAGGTTATGGGGTGATATGATCAAAGTCTTCAAGCTTTTAACAGGAAAAGACAAAGGTAGATAAAGATAAACTATTTCCACTGGTTCGGAGATTCAAGAGTTAGGGGCACAGTCTGCAAATTAAGGCCAGACTGCTCAGGAGAGATGTTTGGAAGCACTTCCACGCACAAAGGCTGGGAGAGCTTTGGACCTCTCTCCCACAAACAGCACTTGATGCTGGATCAGTTGTAAATTTCAAACCTGGGATCGACAAACTTTTGTGGGCCAATATGCAGTGAGGCCAATCAGCAGTGAAGAAGGTTAAGCTAAGATTACAAAAGGATTTTCATAAATTGGACCAATGGATCGAAGAAGTGGCAGATGGAGTTTAATTTGGATAAATGTGAGGTATTGTACTTTGGGTAGACGAACAGTTAATGGCAGGACTTATCCAGTTAATGGCAGGCCCTGGGGAATTTTGTTGAACAGAGACCCAGGGATTCAGGTGTTTGCCCAAAAAGTTTCATTTAATACATTCCATCATCTGTCCACAGAATAAATGCCCGTTTTGGCATATCTAGGCCTCATCATAGATTACACAGGCATTGGACAGGAATGGATTCAGTACAGACTATATATAGTGCTCAGGTTACTTACTGGAGTGTCTGCTAATGGGTTATAGACAGTTTGGAACAAAGTCAAATGATAGCATAGAATCCCTACAAAGTGGAAGCAGGCCATTCGTATCCACCCTGACCCTCTGAAGGGCATCCCAACCAGACCCACCCTATATTTCATATGTTTAACCCACCCAATCTGCAAATCCCTGGACTGTGGGAGGGAACTGGAACACCCAGAGGAAACCCATACAAACCTGGGGAGAACATGCAAACTCCACACAGACAGTCACCTGAGGGTGGAATTGAACCCAGGACCTTGGTGCTACGAGACAGCAGTGCTAACCACTGTGCCACTCCAATGTCAATGCGAGCAAATTGGTGAAAATGTTTAGGAAGATCAATCTTAAAGGCCCTAAATGCCGCCAATATGCTAAGGTCCTGACAAAGATCCTGGGGAGAGGAAATGGTAGTTGGGAGCGAGTGACTGGAACACTGGATATTGGGCTTATTTGACAACACCCTACTAGAAACAGAACTTTACAGTTTTGTTAATAGCTCTGTCCCCTGTTGTGGGCATTGACTCACACTGGGACATGTCATCACAGCTGTCCTCCAGTCTCCATGATGGCCAGTCATTCTGTCAAAGCTGAGTTACCGACCCTCTAGGTTTGGCCTGGAGTCTTCAGGAATTCTAGGTTAATCTCCAGCCCAAAGAAATGGGGAACAAAACTATCGGACAATTATAAAAATGATGGAAAATGTTAACTTTCTCTCCCCAGACGTTGCCGGGGTGAGGAACATTTGCAGTGTTTCCTTTTTTACTATAAATGATGCATGCTTTCAGCTTCTTTGTGCGTTTTATATGCAAAATATCAGAGGTGGCAAATTGGCTGTTTGTGGACGATTTCTCTTCCTTTACATTTGATTCAGGAGTTTCAGATCAGTGAAATTAAGAGAAGACTACTCAGATCCTCAAATTCTGATCATGGCTGAACCCTAATGTCTCCTCTGCGATCTGATGTGGAGGAGACAGTGTTACAGTGGTTCAGGTTAATGCCCTGTGGCCGGGGTGGGGGAGGGGCGAGGGCATTCAAACACAGGCACATTTAAATTCAATTAATAAATTTGGAATTAAAAGCTGTGGGCCATCATCGATGGTTGTAAAGATTTATCTGGCTCATTAGGGAAGTGTTTCTGTCACCCTTACTTGGTCTAGGCAGGCAGGAGGCTGAAGGGACGCAGCAAACCATACAGCATCAGGAGGTGCAGAAGTCGACTTTTCTTTTGACCCTTGCCTGGTCTGGCCTACAAGTGACTCCAGTCCCACAACAAAGTGGTTGACTCTGAATTTCTTTCTGACAGGTCCGAGCAAGCTGCTCATTTGAAGGGGTCATTAGAGACATCAAGTCGTAGAGAGTGATAGAGTCCTACAGCACAGAGACAGGCCCAAACTGGTCCGTGCCGACCAAAATGTCCAACCAAAGTGTCCGTCCATTTCCCTGCACTTGATCCAGGTCCTTCTAATCCTTTCCTATCTATGTATTTGTCCAATTGCCTTTTAAATGTTGCTAATATACCCACCTCAACCAGTTCCACTGGCAGCTTATTCCATATGTGTACCACCCTCTGTATAAAAAATATTGCCCCTCAGGTTCCTTTTTATTCTTCCCCTCTAATGTTAAACTAATGCCCTCTAGTCCTCGATTCCTCAACTCTGGGGGAAAAAAACTGAGTGCATTCACCCAATCTTTGCCTCTCATGGATGTACACCTTTATAAGGTTCCCTCTCAGTCTCCTACGCTCTAAAGAAGAAAGTCCTAGCTTGTCCAACCTCTCCCTATAACTTAGACCATTGAGTCCTGGCAACATCGTTGTAAATTTCTTCTACACTCTTTCCAGTTTAACAACATGCTTTCCATAGCAGCATAACCAAAACTGATTTCTGGATCAGTGGTGCTGGAAGAGCACAGCAGTTCAGGCAGCATCCAACGAGCAGCGAAATCGACGTTTCGGGCAAAAGCCTGTTTTTACCTAACCAAAACTGAACACAATACTTAAAGTGCAGCCTCACCTATTGGAACATAACTTCCCAACTTCTCTACTCAATGCCCTGATTGATGAAGGCCAGTGTGCCAAACACCCTCCTCACTGCCCTGTCTACCTGTGCTTCAGGGTCCCTCTGTTCCACTATACTCCTTAAGGCTCTACCATTCACTATGAAACTCTTACCTTGATCTGACTTTCCAAAATGCAAGACCTCACACTTATCTACATTAAACTATATTGTCTGTTGAGTATGTAATGAGAGACTAAAATCCTGTTCATTGCAAAGATGGTCTTTGGGAGTAAGCAATGGTAGAAACATGGGAGTGGTGCAGTTAGAGAGGTGAGATCATGTGATGAAACCTTCAGGAATATGTCAGTCTCATGTCCACAGGCTGATGTGCGAGTCTTGGCAGAGAGAGTGGATTATGGATTTTGTTTGTCTCCTCATTGTGTGTGTACTTTTAAGTTGGAGACTACAGACAGAGCTCAGGAGCAGATACAAAAAAAAGGTTGCTGGAAAAGCTCAGCAGGTCTGACTGCATCTGT
Source organism: Hemiscyllium ocellatum (assembly GCF_020745735.1). Classification (NCBI taxonomy): domain Eukaryota; kingdom Metazoa; phylum Chordata; class Chondrichthyes; order Orectolobiformes; family Hemiscylliidae; genus Hemiscyllium; species Hemiscyllium ocellatum. Next base: position 47,495,879 of record NC_083428.1, read on the forward strand.
GGAGAAAAATCAGAATTAACTTTTCGTGTGTAGTAACCCTTCCTCAGAACCGGAGCAGATGTACTGACTGATGTCCCATTTCCCTAGAACACCAGTTTATTAGGTTTTATTAAACAGCTTCTAGTACTGTTCTGAAGAAAGGTCACTGGATTCAAACGGTAACTCGGCTTTCTCTCCACTGATGCTGCCAGAGTCATAGAGATGGACAGCACAGAAACAAACCCTTCAGGCCTAGTCCCATTTGCCAGCATTTGGCCCATGTCCCTCCAAATCCTTCCTATTTATAATCCCATCTAGATGCCTTTTACATGTTATAATCGTACTAGCCTCCACCATCTCCTCTGGCAGTTCATTCCATACACACACCATCCTCTGCATGAAAAAGTTACCCCTCAGGTCTGTTTTAAATCTTTCCCCTCTCACCTTAAACCTATGCCCTCTAGTTTTGGACTCCCTCATCCCAGGGAAAAGACCTTGTCTATTTACACTATCTATGCCCCTCATGATTTTATAAACCCCTATAAGGTCAACCTCCGACATTCCAGGTAAAAATGCCCCAACCTATTCAGCTTCACCCTATAGCACAAACCCTACAGTACCAGCAACATCCTTGTAAATCTTTTCTGCACGTTCTGAAGTTGAACAGCATCCCTTCCTATCAGAGGACCTGCTGATGTTCTGTAGCAGTTGTTGTTTTAGCTTCTGTGACTCCCCTGACTGAGGTCACTGCTGGACAGGAGAGTGCCTGGAGTTTAATGAAGGCATTCACTTCTGCTGTAAATCTGGGATACTACTACCTCCATTACTACGAGATGAGTTGAAACAAGAGAAATTGTGTAAGCCCGTAGCCAGGTCAGGACAGAATGGTAAATGACACAAACTGGGAGTAGAGGTGGGAGAACAGGATCGTCCCATCAGCTGCTTTATTCTCCCAGTGAGGCAGGAAGATCCTACTTTGCTGCCACTGCTGTGCAACTATGGGAGGCCTGTGACTGGCTGCTGAATGATTGAGAGGACAGTCTGAGGCCCCTTTCTGTGTGGATTGGTGTCAGCAGTGTACAGACCCCAGACTCAGAATATCAGACCATGGCCTCTATCCCTCAAGGGGTTCAACGTGCCTGTTCAAGGGGCCTGTACAGGAAACTCAATGTCCCTGTGGATTCCCATTGGACCTTGGACTCAGCTATGTCTGTAGTTAATCACAGAAACACTACAGTGTGGAAGCAGGCCATTCAGTGCATCAAGTCCATACCGACTTTTGCAGAGCATCCCACCCAGACACATCCTATCCCTGTCAACCTACTTTCTCCATGGCCAATCCACCGAATGCATATATCTTTGGACTGTGGGAGGAAACATGGAGGGTATGCAAACTCCACACAGACAGTCGCCTGAGGGTAGGATCGAACCCAGGTCCTGGTGCTGTGAGGCAGTGGTGCTGCCCCCTGAGCCACCACGTCATCCTGTTGTCTGCATTGTTTGTGGATTGACATTGTATTAAAGCACAAGTGCGTTTGGCATTTGTGAGGTGACATTTGAACTCTGAGGATCAAGTAGTCACCAGCAAAGCAGCCTGCGGAAGGTGGGATCTTCATCTCCCATCTTAATCCTGAATGTGACAGAGTGGATCTAATTGTGTGCATTAGGTTAAATGCATATCTTTCATTCTTGCATGTAACGTGGACATTTCTGGCATTTATTGCCCATCCGTAATTGCCCTAGAACCTTGTAAGTTGTACCAGGCAATGATAGCTGATTTCCTGAGAATTACTAAATCAGAAGGGTTTTGCAATAATCAACAATGGTCACTATTTACTAAACTTTTCTTTAAAATTGCAGATTTCCTTAATTGAATTTAAATTCCACTGGCTGTTCTCTCCAAAGCATTAGACTAGGCCTCAACCAGTGATGTTGCAACCTTCCTGCAGTCAGCCCCTGGCCCTTACACACCAGCTCTTCTCAGGCTTTGGATCTGCCCAGTTCATCAGCTGGGCTGGCTTCATGTTCAATCAACAGGTCAGCTGGTTTTGGATAGGCCAAATCCTCAGTCAAAACCAATGCCTAGTTCACTGTGTCTTTTACCATCTCAGAGCCACACCCTGTGGTCTGTGGTAGCCGTACCTTCTTAGAAGTTGGGTAAGAATTATTTTTTTGCCAAATTAAGATTGCACAGTGTGGTTATGACCTCAGATCAGTTGAAGAAAAATAAGGGATAAAAATAACACACAAATTAGTCAAGGTCTCTGTTGAAAAACATCATTAGCACCTGCAACAGTTCACATTAGATTGAGATGATTGCTGCTTCTGTATGAAACAAGGACGCTAGTTCACTCTGTCAAACATTTCCAACAAATTCTGTCTGCCAGTCTTTACCTGGGCCATAGTTTACCCTCCCATTTCTTCCCCACTGAGTCTCACTGAGCTACAGTAACATTTGTGGATCCACCCCCTCCAGTACCCTGCTCAAATGTCAACTTGGCCCAGCAGGAAGACTTACGTTTATGTAGCACCTTTAACTGACCTCAGGACATCCCGATGCACTTTACACTGAATGAAAGATTTGTTGAAGTGTGTTTTGTCCTGTAATAGAGCAAGTGCATGCACAGCAAACTCCCACAATGCAATAATGACGTGAACATTTTGCTGCTGTAGTGGGATGTATACTGGAGCTTGCGAGAAATCCCCTCCTTTCGTTTTGTTCATTCAGGCAGTGTGGGTGCTGCTGGGGCTGGGCCAGAATTTAATGTTCACCCCTAATTGCCCTTTGAGGAAGTGGTGCTGAGCTGCCATCTGGAACTGTTAGGGAAGGGGCAGCTGCAGTGTTGTTAAGGAGGGGAGTTCTTCTATACTCAGTGCCTTTTGAACTTTCACATCCACTGGAGAGAGAAGCCAGAGCCTTGGTCTAATTTCTCATCCAATCAATTGTTTGTTGGTCAGGGCAGTATTCCTTCATTATTGCATTGTGTGAGACTCAAACTCACAATTAATATCATCGAGTCATACAGCATGGAAACAGACCCTTCGGTCCAACTCATCACTGCTCACCAGATACTCTAACTATTCCAGTCCCATTTGCCAATATTTGGCCCAAATACCTCTAAATTCTTCCTATCCATGTATCTATGCAAATGTATTTTAAATGCCATAATTGTACCAGCCTCCACACTTCCTCTTGCAACTCATTCTATACATGTACAACCCTCTGCGAAAAAGTTGCCCCTTAGGTCCCTTTTATGTCTTTCTGCTCTCACATTAAACCTATGTTCTCTAGTTTACCCTTACCCCTTATCCCTTACCCTGGGATAAAGACCTTGCTTTTTCACCTTATCTATGCCCCTCATAATTTTTTAAACCCCTATATGGTCATCCCTCAGCTTCTGATGTTCCAGGTGTAAAAAGCTCCGGCCTATCCAGCCTCTCCTCATTACTCAAGCTCTCCAGTCCGGACAATATCCTTGTAAATCTTCTCTGCACCATTTCCAGTTTAACAACATCCTTCCTCTTGCCAGGAGACCAGAATTGAAAGCAGTATTCTAAAAGTGGCCTAACCACTGTCCTGTACAGCCACAAGACGATGCGTCAATCCCTGCACTCCATGCACTGACCAATAGAGACAAGCATACCAAACACCTTCTCCACTACCCTGTCTACCTGCAACTCACTTGGGCTCTGTGGAGCGTTATCGAACAGAGTGACCTAGGGGTACAGGTGCATAGTCCTGCCATGGAATTCGAGTGAATCACAGAATTGTTCCACACAGAAGGAAGCTGTTGACTTCATTGTGTCTGCACTGACTCTCTGAAAGAACATTATGTCACTATACCATTCTTCGACCTTTTTCCTGGAAATATGAAGATTGTTTCTATTTAAATAATCATTTCATTCCTCTTGACTGCCCCAAAGAAGCCTGTCTCCACCACATTTCCAGGCAGTGTATTCCAGGCCCCTAAATAGATTTACTCTCACATTGTGCTTGCCTCTTTTGCAAATAATCTTACATCTATGCCCTCTTATTCTCAATCCTTTTATGAGTGGGAACAGTTTCCCCCTTACATACACTGCTCACAGCCCCCTAATATTTTTGAACATAAAAGCCATCAAATCTCCTCTTACCTTCTGCTTGTCTAGGGGAGCAGTCCCAAATTTTCCAATCTCCGTATCTGATGTTTCTCATCCCTGGAAAGATTCTCGTAATCCTGTTCCACATTGTCTCCAACATGTTCACTTGCTTCCTAAGCTTGGTGCCCACAATGTATGCAATACATCTGCTGAGATCTAATTAACGTTTGTCACAAATACAGCATCACCTGTACTGGGGTGGCAAGATGGCACAGTGGTTAGCACTGTTGCCTCAAGGCACAAGGTCCCAGGTTCAATTCCAGCCTTGGGTGACTGTCTGTGTGGGTTTCCTCCCACAATCCAAAGATGTGCAGGCTAGGTGAATTGGGCTTGTTAAATTGCCCATAGTGTTCGGTGCATTAGTCAGAGGGAAATGGGTCTGGGTGGGTTACTCTTCAGAGGGTGGGTGTGGACTGGTTGGGCTGAAGGGCTGTTACCACACTGTAGGTAATGTAATCGCCTCCACATCGCTATTAATGAAGCTTAAAATACTGTATGCTTCACTAACATAGTTTTTCATCCATGAGACATGGGTGTCACTGGCTGGGCCATTCCTGGTTTATTGTCCACCACTAGTTGCCCTTGAGATGTATAACTTTAACCAGTGGAGAGTTTTCCCCCAATTCCCATTAACTTCAGCTTTGCTTGGGCTCCTTGATGTTTTACTCAATCAAATTCAGTCATCCACCCATTCTGCCATCTCTAATGACTGATGCACAAATCCATTTGGGTGTCTCTGCATCTGTAGACCCTTGAGGGTAGCACTTAATTCTATCCTGACTCCCTTGCTCTTTGTACTGAGATGTAGAGGCTACCCTATTCTAAGCTCATGTCCACATGTATTGGTCACTGAGTACTAATCAAGTCAGGGCAAATAAGGTAAAAACCTTCTTATAAACAATAAAATTAGATAGAGGAGGGCATTTAAGAGATGGAGGGAGAGAGAGGGAGGTGGAAGAAGCTAGAAGGGGAGATGGCAGGAGTTGGAGGGGGATATGGAGAGAACTGGGATGGGGAGTTGGAGGCAGTTGGAGGGGAAGATGAGGGATGGTGAGGTGGAGGGATGTGAAGGGAATTGGATGGAGTTGGAGAGGAGGACAAGGGATGGGGATATGGAGGGATGTGGAGGGAGTTGGAGGGGTGAGGAGGGGTGGGGAGATGGGGTGGTGGAGGAATTTGGAGGAAGTTGGAGGGGAGGATGAGAGATACTAAGGTGGAGGGATTTGGATAGATATGGGGTGAGTTGGAGGGAGGAGAGCAGAGGAGGTGGAGCAAGTTGGTGGAAGTTAGAAGGAGTTGGAGGCAGGTAGAGCGAGTTAGAGGGAGTGGAGAAGGAATTCTAAGGTGAAAGGAATTGGAGGGAGTTGGTGGGGGTAGAGGAGGAATGTTGAGGTGGAGGGCAGGGACTGTATAGGATGGCTGTGTTCCCTAAGGACTGTAGGACCCCAGTAGATCTGAAAATGGGACTGTGACCTGAGGTCACAGGTCAGCTATCATTGGCTTTTCTGGTTAGGAAATCTAATCTCACTCTGTGCTTGTTGTCTTGAAAAACCAGTGCTCTCCTATCTCTTGTTTATTGTTGAGAGCCTCACTTTGTGGCCTTGTGGTAACTAACTGATGGTTGAACAGGGTCACAACCTCAATGTTTTGAAGTGAAGGAGAGAAACAGACTTTCTCAATGCAGTCAGACCCTGGCATTGGATTAAGATGAAGGCACCTCATCCCTCAATGCCCAGGTTGTTATTGACCTCTCTAAAGAAGAGGGAGATTGGGATCTTTACCATAATGAAGAGGGTATTTATCTCAGGCCTGTTCCCACTAAAAAATGATTTTTGTCTCCTGCCCCTGCCGTTGTTGCATTGAGGTCATGACCCTAAGCAGCTTTTAATGAGAATTAGTCCAAGTGTTCAGGAGTTGCTGTACCATCAACTACAAGACTGGGGTTGGGGGATTTCTGACTCATGTCCCAGTCAACATCTCAAAAAAATCTACTGATGTGCTGACTTGTTATTTGTGGGATCTTGCTGTGCTTCTATTGGGTGCAAGGTTTCCGACATTACAACAGAGTCTATTGTATTTGAAAAAACACCCTGCAGGTTCCAAAGGGTGTTAGGACACCCTGAGGAAACGAAAGGTGCTCTAATAATGCAGATTCATCCTCAATATTCTCCTGCCCCAATGTGAAAGCTGGTAAACTGCTTCTGGAAAAGGGAACGGGGTCCCTCACTGTGACTGGTATAAGAAAAGACATTTGTTCAGAACATACACAGGATGGGAACCATGTGGGTAGTGCCTATCTCAGTGGGCAGGCCTGTTCCGCTTTCAGCCCCATCACCGCTCACCACCGCCCCCAGTGACCCGGGGCCATGACCTTGTGACCTCGGTTACAGTTAGTGAAAAATAGATTAATTGCATGCCAATAAGTTGCTATCCCACAGACCACAAGGTGTGAAAAGATGTTCACAAACTGGCAATGAGCAAACACAGGTCGCAGACCTGTAACACAAGCCTGAGCTTTCCTCAGGGCACCTTCCCACAGTCGATCAGCCCACTTTGTGACCCCCCACCAGGATGTCCAATTCCCCACTCCCTGACAACCCCTCCCAGATTGAGGATGGCCATCCCTTTCTTCATAAGTCAACACCATTTCTGCTGGTGTTTACAGCACTTGGTCAGGAGGGAGTGAACCATTGCAATGTGGTAATCTATAAGACCCATAACTGCTTTGGGGACCATTAGTTCAAATCCCACCTCGGCTGCCAGTGAAATTCAATTAATGTCAGATGAAGGCAAAAGCTAGACTCAGTAACAGTGAACATCAGCTACTGTCAAAACCTGTCGCCCAGTTTACTAATGTCCCTGAGGGAAGAAAACCTGTCATCTTTAGCTGGTCCTCAGTAACATGAAATAGTCTAATGTATCATTCAAATCGGGGCAATTAGGGGTAGGCAATAAATACTGGGCTCATGCCAATGAGGCCCACATCTCATGAAAGAACCAAAAGCTCAGAAGGAACAGTGACTCCAAATGTTGGGTCAAAAACCAAAACCTCCCCACCCCCACCATATTCTCTTACAGCAAAGCCACCTGGATGGCACGGTAGCTCAGTGGTTAGCACTGTTGCCTCACAGCACCAGGGACCCGCGTTTGATTCCAGCCTTGGAATTTGGACTGTGTGGAATTTGCACATTCTCCCTGAGTCTGTGTGGGTTTCCTTCCACAGTCCAAAGATGTGCAGGTCAGGTGAATTAGCCACAGGAAATGCAGGGTTCCAGGGATAAGGTAGGGGGATGGGCCTGGGTGGGACAATCTTCAGCGGGTTGTTGTGGACTTGTTGGGCCAAATGGCCTGTGTCCACACGGTGGGGTTTCTGTATTTAAAAAAAGAACCATCAAGTCCTCCTCCATTTCAAGCATATATCAGATAAATAGCTGCTGTTAAATGTGAGTTGTAGTGTAGAAGGCTGAGGGATGATCTAATCGGGCCTTTGAAAATGATGAATAGATTTGATGGGGCAAAACTATCTGTGCTGAAGGTGGAATGAAGAACCATCTTCGACTGAGAGCCGTGCCACTCACCATTGAGTGAAATCTGGGAACTCTCCCTGTCAACGTGTTGCAGGTCTACAGGTGCTTTCAAACCCAAGAATGCCGGCTTTTTACTGGGTAAGACTATCGGAGCGGCCAACAAGTGTGGAGAATTGGTGCCAAGGTACAGATCTGCTCTGATCTAACTCAATGGCAGAGCAAACTCAAGGGGCTGAACAGCTTCTTCTAGTGCTTATGTCTCACCTCAGGAATGTAGACATTTCAAAGTCATTGCAGAACAAAAGCATTTTTAAATAATTGAACTGGGACTGAAATAGCAGCAACAGCAAACAATGTCCAGCTGCAGATGGTGGAGGTGAGTACACAGTGTGGTATACAGGGCTCATTGTATAGCTCAGTCAGACTGAACACTACAATGACCTTACAGGGTTTGTCTGTTCACTCAGATACAACCTAAAGCTGGGAACTGTTTCACCAACGATATTCTACAGAGAGATCTGCTCACATTGTATGTTATCAGGCTCCATATAATGGCGAGTGATGTCAGTCCATTGTCAGTGCAGGGACTGTATCATACACTGACCTCATCTCTTTGTTGACCCTGGGCTCACACTTACATCAGCGCTGCGAGAGAGACAGGAACAAAGCACAGTCAAGAAATGACGCTATGGTGTTAGCTCTGAGTGATTCAAGTGCCTGTTAACTAAAATGGAGGCTGTTGGGAAAAGGTCGAACAGTTCACATTCACCCCAGTAAAATATCCAAAAAATAATAACACCGCTGATGTTGGAGATTGGAAATAAAAACAAAGTGCTGCTGTGAGAGAAACAGAATTAACGTTTCAAGTTTGACATGACTCTTCGGAACATCCTAACCCACTGCAGAGAAACATCAAGGTTGCAAAGTTTACGACATTAGAAGATATTGTGGCAGATGACCAAAAAACTTGGTCAAATAGAATAAATTTTAAGTAGAAATGTAAAGTAGCAGAGAGCAGTGAGATTTGGCTAGGGATATTTACAAAGCTTAAAATACAAGCAGAAAAAGTAATGGATAGAGTCAATTAAAGTTGGGGATTGAGTCATACAATTATACAGTCATACAGCATGGAAATAGACCCTTACATCCAACTTATCCATTCCGACCATACATACCAAGCTGACCTAGTCGCACTGCCAGCGACTATCCCTCTAAACCCTTTCTATTCATATACCCATCCACATGCCTTTTAAATGTTGCAATTGTGCCAGTCTTCACTGCTTCCTCTGGCAGCTCAGTCCATACGCTTACCACTGAAAGGTTATCCCTTAGATCCTTTTTAAATCTTTTCCCCTCACCTTAAACCTATACCCTCTAGAGTCAGAGAGTCATAGGGGTGTACAGCACAGAAATAGACTCTTTGGTTCAACTTGACCAGGCTGACCAGATATCCTAAATTAATCTAGTCCCATCTGTCAGCACTTGGCCCATATCCCTCCAAACCCTTCTTATTCATCTCCCCATCCAGATGTCTTTCAAATATTGTAATTGTACCAGCCTCCACTACTTCCTCTGGCAGCTCATCCCATACACATACCACCCTCTGTGTGAAAAAGTTACCCCTTATGCTTCTTTTAAATCTTTCTCCTCTTACCCTAAAACTTTTGCCCTTCAGTTTGGACTCACTCACCCCAGGGAAAATACCCTGTTTATTTACCCTATCTATGCCCCTCATGATTTTATAAACCTCTATAAGCTCACCTCTCAGTCTCTGGCGCTCCAGGGAAAATGGCCCCAACCTATTCAGCTTTTCCCTTTAGCTTAAATCCTCCAGTCCCAGCGACATCCATGTCAATCCTTTGTGAACTCTTTCAAGCTGAGTGACAGCTCTCCTACAGTGGTGGCTCAGTGGTTAGCACTGCTACCTCACTGCACCAGGATCTCAGGTTTGATTCCAGTCTCCGGCAACTGTCTGTGTTGAGTTTGCACATTCTCCCTGTGTCTGCGTGGGTTTCCTCCAGGTGCTCCGGTTTCCTCCTACAGTCCAAAGATGTGCAGGCCAGATGAATTGGCCATGCTCAATTGCCCATAGTGTTAGGTGCATTAGTCAGAGGGAAATGGCTCTGGGTGGGTTAGTCTTCGGAGAGTTGGTGTGGACTGGTTGGGCTGAAGGGCCTGTTTCCACACTGTAGGGCATCTAATCTAATCTGGTCAAGAGGTTAGGAGTTGAGAAACACAAACATCTCAGAGAGTTGTGGTGCTGGAGGAGAACCCGGAGATAGGGAAGGGAAGACATGGGAGCAATTTAAAACAATGTTGAGAATTTTAAAATCAAGGTGTTGCTGAAACCAGGAGTCAACACAGCTCAGCAAGCTCAGCGGTTAATAGGTGAATGGGTCTTGTTATGAAGCAGCACCTCCCCCAGCCCCCCACCTCCCCCCCACCACCACACCCCCCACCGCTAAGCCCGCTGTCACAATTACACAGGGAGGAATCTAAGGCCAAAGATGGAGTCTACAGGTGCAGAAGTGAGACTGGGCAGGCTGGGTCTCGGGGCTTTTTGAGGATAGAAACCATTTGAGAGATAATGGAGGGCAAGAGCATTGCAAGGACGTCAGCATTGAACTCAAGAATGAGAATGTAAAATTTGGGAATTAAATTATAATTTCGGGAAGGGTGCCCCACCCTGGTGGCTAGCATTTGGAGGCCGTAGCAGGTTTGAGCTAGGTACTGCTGGATGGTGTACAAGCATTGCTATATAATGATGTTACACCACACTCTCTCTCCAGCAGTGTTGGGCCCTGAATTCTCACGAGTTAGGTCTGACTTTCCACTTACCTGCCCTCTGAAGATTGGCAGAACCTCCCAGAGAGGCAGAATAACTATCGGCGTCTCCAGTGGGTAGTAGAAGTGCCACCCATGTCCGAGTGGATCAATCTCTGCAGGATTTCCACCAGCCATAGGTTAGCTGTGGGGCGAGAGCCTTCTGACCAAGCAGGATGTAGTTTCACAACAATTTAAACTATTTCTATGAGACTCATTCAGAGACCTCTGACAAACACTGAAACTAATGCTGTAGAGGATGAATTCCTGGAGTGTGTATGAGCAGTAATTGAAGAATCAACTGGGAATCAGACTGTTTGGGATTTAATATTTCTGATGAGTATTGACTAATTAATAAGCTTGCTGTAAGGGAATCTTTGGGAAATAGTGACCATAAAATTTTTCAATTTCATATCAAGTTATAATGAGATATAATTTAATGTGAAGCTAGGGTCTTAAATCTGAACATGGTATGAGGGGCAGGTTGGCTATGTAGAATTTGCAAGTACAGTAAAATATTTGACCATTGACAAGCAATGGATAGTAGTGAAAGAAATTAACCATTCTCTATAAGAAATACATACATTTTCTAAGGCACACTCAATCGTAGAATCGCTGCAGTGGAAACAGACCATTCGGACCAACTAGTCCACACCGAGCCTCCAAAGGGGATCCCACCCAGACCTATTTTCCTACCCCTGTAAGACTGCATTTCCCACGGTTAATGCAGCTAACCTTGACACTATGGGCAATTTAGCATAGTCAATGCACCTAACCTGCACACCTTTGGGCTGTGGGAGGAAACTGGAGTTACCGGAGGAAACCCACACAGACACGGGGAGAGCACACAAACCTCGCAGGCAGTTGCCGGAGGATGGAATCAAATCCAGATCCCTGACACTGTAAGGCAGCAGCGCTAGCCACTGTGTCATCACCCTAAAAAGGTGAATCAACTGTGGCTAACAAATTCAATTAATGATTTTGTTAGATTGGAGGAAGTAGTCTGTAAGGATGCCAGAAAACATAGTAAGCTGAGGAAAGGAGCAAAGGACTGAGGGAAGGTTGACTTGATATACTGATAAAGAAATGGAAAATCGATTCTGAATGTTAGCTCATTAGAAATCTGAAGGCAAACTGCATTAAAAGTAAGAAACTGACTTGGATAGATATTGGCACATTTCATTTCAAGGTAGGACAATTTATAATGGAGAATAGGAATGGCAGAATAATTAAATAATAATTTTGTGTCTGTCTTCATGGAAGACGATACAGGGAATATCCCAGAAATACAAATCAAATAAGGGCCTTGTGAAACCAAGGAACTGAAAGAAATGAGTTTTCAAGAAGAGATAGTAATTGAAGAGTGAACTGGATCAGAGGTTGATAAGTCCCTTGGACCAAATGAACTACCTTCCCAGTGTTAAATGAGAATGCATAGAGATAATCAACTTTTCTGTGGTCATCACTTAAATCTTTGTAAATTCTGGTAAGGTTCTCACAGACAGGAAATTGGTAAATGTAACCATCCTGCTGAAGAAGGAATTCCTGTTCCTATAGAAAGAGTGGATTTTTCCGCCCCACTTAAGAGAGTAGTTGAGATCTCAAGCAATTGCTGGATCACCTGGAGGACAGGTGATCATAGAGTCAGGAGGAGGATTGTCTCAGCTCCACTTCCAGGGAAGGTCTTTGCTAACTAGGCTGGTTTCTTTGAATTTTGTCCTGTGCTGGGGAAGCAAGTGAACCTGGGATCTTCAACCACAACCAGCTGACTCCAAGATAATGGTGCTTTCAATGAGTCATGATTGATACTCTGGCCATTCATGAACAGGATCCTGGTGGGTGAACACTGGATGGCTGCCACTATCCTACCCGCAAACCTTCCCTCCAAACTTCTTTGAAATGACACCTTCCCACTTGCCTCCTTTAGACTTCGAGGTAGGAGTGAAGTGTGGGGTAAAGGTTATTTGTGGAGGAAAACAAGAGGAGATAGTGGTGGATAGTTTTCAGGTAATTTCTCTACAAGCTAATTAGGATTTGAAACCAACGTTCACCTTTCTGCTGCTGATTTGCCAACTCTGAGTGAGGAAAAGGTCAAGCCCTTGAGGGGGTCATCCAAAATGATCCTCCAGATGGATGCTGGCTTTCTCTGGTCATGGAAGCTCCTACTGCATCCTAGCCAGTATCCTGAGGATTAGTCCTTATCCAAGCACTGGTCTTACCGTAGTGTTGCCTTTTGGGAGCTTGCTGTGCTGCGACTTTGGTGACAAAAGGGGTGACATGTTGGTTCAGTGGTTAGCCTCAGGCGACTGTCTGTGTGGAGTTTGCACATTCTGCCCGTCCCTGTGTGGGTTTCCTCTGAGTGCTCCGGTTTCCTCCCACAATCCAAACATGTGCAGGTTAGTTGGATTGGCCATGGGAAATTTCCCATAGTGTCCAGGGATGTGCAGGTTAGGTGGGTTAGCCATGGGAAATGCAGGGTTACAGGGTTAGGCTGGATGGTGAGTCTGGGTGGTCTCAATGGGCCAAGTGGCCTGTTTGCACACTGTAGGGACTCTACAGTTTGCTCAGTTTCAGGAGTGACTGTACTGCAGAAAGTACTGCACTGGTTGCAAATCCATTTGTCACATTTTCGTGAAAGATGTGGTATAAAAAGCAAGTCCGTTTTTACTTAAGATTTAGGATTCCAAGAATAAATCTTTTTAATGTAATGAATTTCAGCACTTTTAAACCTTCAGTGAAACTCATGGGGAGAGCATGGTGACATGCCTACTGCTCTGTGGTATTTAAGAGCTACACTATGCTTTCCTGTTTATGGACCAGAAAAATCCCCCCCCTCACCAACCCTGCTGAATACCACCAATATCTGTGACCTCCCAATGACCTCAGGTCACAGAATAGCACAGAAAAATCTTTGCTGCGGAAAATAAACTGACAGCCTGCCCCGCCTGTATACCGCAAAAAAAGCTTGAGAGAACAGGCACTGGTTTACCAAAGGAAACAAGCAGGTACCAGATTGGAACTTTGACCTTTCACCTCAGGCATTCAGTTCAAGTCTAATTCACAGTGATGGGAGATCTTGATAATGGCTCATTTTGCTTGTTCTCAACTCTCTCGAGCTAAAGACAACCGCCGGCCACAGATTGCTGCCTAACATGCTCCGCCCCTTGACCAACCCACATCTCCACACTCCTCTCTGCTTCTCTTCACTGTCGACCTTCCCTCCTTTCTCCACTCGACTCGCCTCTCTTGAGCATGGGAGAGGTTGGATAGGCTGGGGCATCTTTCCCCAAAACGTCAAAGGTTAAGGGGAGACCTTATAGAAGTTTAAAATCATGAGGGGCGTGGATAAGGCAAACGACAAAAGTCTTTTCACTGAGCTGGGGACTTTCACGACTAGCGGGCACATTTTTAAGGTGAGAGGAGAAAGATTTAGAAAGGTCATGAAGGTCAACTTTTTTACACAGAGGGTGGTTCGTGTGTGGAATGAACTGCCACAGGAAGTGGTAGATACAGGTACAGTTAAAAGGGATTTCGATAAGTGTATGAATAGGAAATGTTTGGAGGGATGTGGGCCAAATGCAGGCCCGTGGGCCCAGTTTAATTTGGGAACATGGATGGCATGGACTAGTTGGATCGAAGGGCCTGACTCTGTGCTCTATGACTCTGTGACTCTTTCACTCCCCTCCTTGCTGTCTGGTACTTCCCCCTTTCCCATCCTCCTGCTTTGGCCCTCCTGAAATCTCGTCATTAAAAGCAAGAGGAGTTTGCCATGAGGAGAGGAGAAGAAGGAGGGGAGAGGACTATAGGGAGGACAGAGTGGGAGGAAAGTGAGGGAATGGGGAGTGGACAGGGCAGGGAGTGGGAGACAGGAATACAGACAGAACTACTGAAGGCTTGAACTTCAGAACTTATTGCTGCCCTTGGCCAAACCACTCCATTACAGTTACAACATTGGCATTCCTGGCATGTGGAAAATTGCCAGGTATGTCCTGGACACCTGAAGTAGGACAAATTCAGGGCCTCCAAGCCCTCCGTTTTTTCCTCTCCAGACGTCCCCAACAGTACCCTTCCACCGACACTCTCATTCGTTTGGCCGAACTGGTCCTCACCCTTAACAATTTCTCCTTTGAATCCTCCCACTTCCTCCAGACCAAGGGGTAGCCATGGGCACACGTATGGGCCCCAGCTATGCCTGTCGCTTTGTTGGCTACGTAGAACAGTTGATCTTCCGTAATTACACCGGCACCACTCCCCACCTCTTCCTCCGCTACATTGATGACTGCATTGGCGTCACCTCGTGCTCCCACAAGGAGGTTGAGCAATTCATCAACTTCACCAACACATTCCACCCTGACCTTAAATTTACCTGGACCATCTCTGACACCTCCCTTCCCTTCCTGGGCCTCTCCATCTCCATTAATGATGACCGACGTGACACCGACATTTTTACAAACCCACCGACTCCCACAACTACCTGGATTGCATGTCTTCCCACCCTATCTCTTGCAAAAATGCCATCCCGTATTCCCAATTCCTCCGCCTCCGCCGTATCTGCTCCCAGGAGGACCAGTTCCACGATAGATCACACCAGATGGCCTCCTTCTTTAGAGAAAGCAATTTCTCTTCCCACGTGGTTAAAGATGCCCTCCAATGCATCTCGTCCACATCCCTCACCTCCACCCTCAGACCCCACCCCTCCAACCATAACAAAGACAGAACGCCCCTAGTGCTCACCTTCCACCCTACAAACCTTTGCATAAACCAAATCATCCGCTGACATTTCCGCCACCTCCAAAAGGACCCCACCACCAGGGATATATTTCCCTCCCCACCCCTTTCTGCCTTCCGCAAAGACCGTTCCCTCCGTGACTACCTGGTCAGGTCCACGCCCCCCTAAGACCCACCCTCCCATCCTGGCACTTTCCCCTGCCACCGCAGGAACTGTAAAACCTATGCCCACACCTCCTCCCTTAACTCCATCCAAGGCCCTAAAGGAGCCTTCCACATCCATCAAAGTTTTACCTGCACATCCACTAATATCATTTATTGTATCCATTGCTCCCGATGCGGTCTCCTCTACATTGGGAAGACTGGGCGCCTTCTAGCAGAGCGCTTTAGGGAACACCTCAGAGACATCCGCACCAATCAACCACACCGCCCTGTGGCCCAACATTTCAACTCCCCCTCCCACTCTGCCGAGGACATGGAGGTCCTGGACCTCCTTCACCACCACTCCATCACCACCAGGCACCTGGAGGAAGAACGCCTCATCTTCCGCCTCGGAACACTTCAACCCCAGGGCATCAATGTGGACTTCAGCAGCTTCCTCATTTCCCCTTCCCCCACCTCACCCTAGTTCCAAACTTCCAGCTCAGCACTGTCCCCATGACTTGTCCGGACTTGTCCGACCTGCCTAGCTCCTTTTCCATCTATCCACTCCACCCTCTCCTCCCTGACCTATCACCTTCATCTCCTCCCCCACTCACCCATTGTACTCTATGCTACTCTCTACCCACCCCCACCCTCCCCTAGCTTATCTCTCCACACTTTCAGGCTCACTGCCTTTATTCCTGATGAAGGGCTTTTGCCCGAAACGTCGATTTCGCAGCTCGTCGGATGCTGCCTGAACTGCTGTGCTCTTCCAGCACCACTGATCCAGAATCTGGTTTCCAGCATCTGCAGTCATTGTTTTTACCTAGGACAAATCCAACCCAGCCAATTACTGGCCCATCAATCTATTCTCAGCCATCAACAGTGCTATCAAGCAGCACCTGCTCAGCAATAACCTGCTCAGTGACACCCAGTTTGGGTTCCACCAGGGCCACCCAGCTCCTCACCTCATTACAGCCTTGGTTCAAACATGGACAAAAGAGCTGAATTCCAGAGGAGAGGGGAGAGGGACAGCCCTTGACATCAAGGCTGAATGTGGCATCAAGGAGCCCGAGCAAAACTGGAATCAATGGGTATCGGGGGCAAACTCTCCGCTGATTGGAGTCAATCCTGACATATAGGAAATGTTTGGAGGGATATGGGCGAAATGCAGGCCCATGGGCCCAGTTTAATTTGGCAACATGGTCATGGTTGTTGGAGGTCAGTCATCTCAGCTCCAGGACACCTCTGCAGGATAGGAATAATGTGATCAAGGATAGTCAGCATGGATTTGTGAAGGGCAGGTCGTGCCTCACAAACCTTATTGAATTCTTTGAGAAGGTGACTAAGGAGGTGGACGAGGGTAAAGTGGTAGATGTGGTGTATATGGATTTTAGTAAGGCATTTGATAAGGTTCCCCATGGTAGACTACTGCAAAAAATACGGAGGTATGGCATTGAGGGGGAGTTGGAGGTTTGGATTAGGAATTGGCTGACTGGAAGAAGACAGAGGGTAGTAGTTGATGGTAAAGGTTCATCTTGGAGTGCAGTTACGAGCGGTGTTCTGCAAGGATCTGTTTTGGGACCATTGCTGTTTGTAATTTTTATAAATGACCTGGAGGAGGGGCTAGAAGGTTGAGTGAGCAAATTTGCAGATGATATGAAAGTCGGTGGAGTTGTTGACAGCGAGGAAGGATGTGGCAGGTTACAGTGGGATATAGATAAGCTGCAGAGCTGGGCAGAAAGGTGGCAAATGGAGTTCAATGTAGCTAAGTGTGAAGTGATTCACTTTGGTAAGAGTGACAAGAAGATGGAGTACTGGGCTAATGGTCGGATACTTGGTAGTGTGGATGAGCAGAGGGATCTTGGTGTCCATGTACACAGATCTCTGAAAGTTGCCACCCAGATAAATAGTGCTGTGAAGAAGGCAAATGGCGTACTGGCTTTTATTGGTAGAGGAACTGAGTTCCGGAGTCCTGAGGTCATGTTGCAGTTGTATAAGACTCTGGTGCGGCCGCATCTGAAGTATTATGTGCAGTTTTGGTCGCCATACTATAGGAAGGATGTGGAGGCACTGGAACGGGTGCCTGGTATGGTAGGAAGATTGTATGAGGAAAGGCTGAGGCACTTGGGGCTGTTTTCATTGGAGAAAAGAAGGTTTAGGGGTGACTTGATAGAGGTGTACAAGATGATTAGGGGTTTAGATAGGGTTGACCATGAGAACCTTTTTCCATGTATGGAGTCAGCTGTTACGAGGGGGCATAGCTTTAAATTAAGGGGTGGTAGGTATAGGATTGATGTTAGGGGTAGATTCTTTACTCAGCGAGTCGTGAGTTCATGGAATGCCCTGTCAGTAACAGTGGTGGACTCTCCCTCTTTATGGGCATTTAAACGGGCATTGGATAGGCATATGGAGGAAAGTGGGCTCATGTAGGTTAGGTGGGCTTGGATCGGCGCAATATCGAGGGGCGAAGGGCCTGTACTGCGCTGTATGTTTCTATGTTCTATGAGTTCCTCAGGGTAGTGTCCTAGACCCAACCATCTTCAGCTGCTTCATCAATGACTTTCCACCATCATAAGGTCAGAAGTGGGGATGTTTGTTGATGATTGCACAATGTTCAGCACCATTTGCAACTTCTCAGAAATTGAAGCAGTCCATGATCAAATGTAACAAGATCTGGACAGTATCCAGGCTTGGGCTGCCAGGTGGCAAGTAACATTTTCACCACACACGTGCCAAGTTCACTGTCCATTTCCCATAAGAGACAATCTAACCACTGCCCCTTGACATTCAATGGTGTTACCATCACTGAATCCCCCATCCTTGGGGTTACTATTGACCAGAAACTCAACTGGCCTCACCATATAAACACTGGCAACAAGAGGCTAGGAATACTGTAGCAAGTAACACACCTCCTGACTCCTCAAAGCCTGTCAAACATCTACAAGGCACAAGTCAGTAGTGTGATGGTATACCTCCACTTGCCTGGACAAGAGCAGCAGATACATCGGAAGACCATCACCCTCAAGTTCCCCTCCGAGCCACTCACCATCCTGACTTGGTAATATATCACCGTACAGCCAGTGTCACTGGATCAAAATCCTGGAATGCCCTCATTAATGGCATTGTTGGTCAACCCACAGCAGGTGGACTGCAGCAGTGTAAGAAGGCAGCTCACTCCCACCGTCTCCAGGACAGTTAGGGACCAGCAATAAACACTGGCCAGCCAGCGATGCCCACAACCCATGAGTGAATTAAGATAAATCTCTATTCTTGCACATTATCCTTTAATGCTCCCTATACATTCAATATCCCTGTAAACCATTCCTGTATGCATTATCCATCCTTGCACAATCCCTACATGCAATCCTTACACCCTACCCCCACACACTATCCTTACACACTATCCTTATGCACTATCCTTACACACTATCCCTACATACAATCCTTACACACTATCCTTACACACTACACCTACAGACTATCCTTACATGCTATCTTACACAATATCTTTACACACTATCCCTGCTTACTATCCCTACACATTACAATTAGAATTAGTTTTATTGTCACACGTACTCAAATGAGGACAGTGAAAAGTTTACAAGTTGCCATTTATGGCACCATCTTAGGTATAACAATACCTAGGTACAGATTCTTAACTACAAATTCTTAGGAAAAAAAAACTAAAGCATACACCACAGTTACACGCTGTCCCACTATTCTTGCACACCATGCTTGCACACTATCTTTACACATTATCTGTATACATTATCCCTGTACATTATCCTTACACATTATCTGTACACTATATTTACACACTAACTTTACACGTTATCTATACACATTATTCCTGTACACTACCCTTATACACTGCCCTTACACACTATCTGTGCACCATCCTTACACACTATCCTTACACATTATCTGTACCATTATCTCTGTACACTATCCTTGCACACTATCTCTTTGGGTATTCCCTGCTGCTTTTACTGTTTGCATTGATTCATTTCCATCTCATGTTGACCCAGTAATCTCCAGTTGGTTATCATTTTGACAGCAGCCCCATTCCCTCACTGCAGCCTGACAGTGGGTAACAAATCTATTGCTCTCCCCACTGTCAGATTAATCCAAAAAATGTTGAGCCGGTGTTGCCTTGTTTGAACGTAGTATTACTCTATCCTTGTGGTTAATAGTTGGGAAATATTAGTGTACCATAGGACACAATTGCTGGAAATTATTGCTTGATGCAGTGATGGAAATGTCCTATAAATAACTTCCTGGTGTTCTGCTTGATCAGGGGGGAAGCTGGGGAAATGCTGCCAGTGCTGAGTGTATGAGAACGTGCAGTCACTGAAGGACAGTGTGTTTGCTGCAACTGATGACGGTCTGCCTGCAGCCCTTTTTATACCAGCTCCTAAAATATTCCGGCCCCTGATTGGGCTGACGGCGAGGATGTACTTTTACATGGGTCCAATTACAGAGTTCCAGTTCCTCTTGACAGCCAACATGTTTCCTGTTGACAGAGCGAGGGAAACACAGTGTGAGTGTAGGCACAGGGGAGAGCAGCCAAGCTCACTGCTGACCTCTTGGAAAACCCCAGGCAATGCTGCATTCACAGGGATTTGGCAGCAAAGGCTCATTGTTAAGGAGCCAGGCCAGATTCATTACTGTACACTGGCCCTGCATTACTCACAGCTGCCTGTAGCACTGAGCTCAGTCCCTGCAGCTGAGACAGAGGAGATGACAAAACCCGACACTTGGTGACTCACTCCTGGGGATCAGAGGACCCCAAAAACAAGCTGTAATCTGATGAAATCCATTCAAATCACTCTGACCAGATTGTACAAATTATGACTTCAATTCAAAGGGGATCTTGGTTGAATACTGACTTTGAATATTGAATCATTGAATCCCTACAGTGTGGAAACAGGCCATTCAGCCCAGCGAGTCCATACTGATCCTCCAAAGAACATCCCACCCAGTTACCCTATCCCTCCATTATCTATGACTAATCCACGTAACCTGCACATCCCTGAACACTATGGACAATTTAGCATGACCAATCCTGCACGTCTTTGGACTATGGGAGGAAACCGGAGCACCCAGAGGAAACCCATGCAGACTGGGGAGAATTTGCAAACTCCACACAGGCAGTTACCTGAGGCTGGAATTGAACCTGAGTATATGGTGCTATGAGGCAGCAATGCTAACCACTCAGCCACTGTACTGAAATAACTTTACTAACCCACGATGGATGAGTCTGGAGGATTGGGTTTCCCTTGGGCTCAAAATGTCTGAGTGACAAAACAGATTATAAAACTAAACATTAAATAATAGAGAACATTATCGGATAAACGGCAACCAGGGAAATCCCAGTAGCTCATATAGGAAAGTGCTCCTGTGGCAGAGTGGTAGTGTCCGTACCTCTAAGCCAGGAGACCTGGTTTCAAGTCTGACCTGCTCCAGAGAGGTGTGATAACACCTCTGAACAGATTTTTGAAAAAAAAGTACTGGACAGGATGATTGTACTCATGCAGATCATAGAGTCATACAGCACAGGAACAGACTCTTCGGTCCAACTTGGACATGCTAACCAGATGTCCACAACTAATTAGATCAGACAGTTGCCTGAGGCAAGAATTAAACCCAGGTCTCTGGCGCTGTGAGGCAGTAGTGCTAACCACCGTGCTACCCAATAGCCCCATTTGCCAGAATTTGGCCTATGTCTCTCTCTAAATGCTTCCTATTCATATACCCCATTTCAGCTATTTTAATTATATCCACCTCCACCATTTCCTCTGGCAGCTCATTCCATGCACGCACCACCTTCTGTATGAAAATATTATCCTTCAGGTCCCTTTTAAATCTTTCCTTTCTCACCGTAAACCTATTCCCTCTAGTTTTGGACTCCTCTACCCTGAGAAAAACTCCTGAACTATTCACCCTATCCATGCCCCTCACAATTTTATAAACCTCTATAATGTCAGTACTCAGCCTCCGACACTCCAGGGAAAACAGTCCCAGCCTATTCAGCCTCTCCCTATAGCTCAAACACTCCAACACTGGCAACGTATTTGTCCATCTTTTCTGAACCCTTTCAAGTTTAACAACATTTTTCCCATAACAGAGAGACCAGAACTGTATGCAGGATACTAAACGTGGCTTAACCAATGTGCTGCACATATGGGTCCTTGCAAATATTGGGAAATTGTTAAGAACGTGATGTTCAATATAAACAGTACTTGCAATTCTACTCTTAAAATAAAATCCTCTTAACTCCTCATAAATAACATTAAAAATTACTTTAAAATCCACATGTAAATTGCAATCCTCTTAACTTCATAAATTTATCATTATAGCCAAACAAACAGTCTCTTAACATTGGTCTTGAGCTCAAACCCTTCGTGAGTTTGGAACTAAGTCAAGCTTTCATAATGAGATTCCTCGAACAACCATACCAACAAAAACACAACCTCAAATCCGAACACACAAAAACCTTTGAAGCCAATCAGAATATCAACCATCCACAAAACTTTGGAACTCCAAGACCTTTTTCACAATTTGTTTATGGGATGTGGAAGTCGCTAGTTGGGCCAACATTTATGACCATTCATAATTTCCCTGGGGAAGGTGGTGACGTAGGAACATGCACAATTCTTTTAGGAAGGTGTTCCAGTACCTTGACCAAATGAGAGTGATGGAACAGTAACACAGTGCTGCCATTACAACCATGCATCAATGACAAATAGAGAGAAAGTGAAAAGTGGAGGATGGGGTGTCAATGAAGTGACCTTCTTTGTCCTGGAGGGTTTCAAGTTTCTTAAGTGTTTTTGGAGCTGCACATATCCAGGCATGTGGGCAGTTTTCCATGACAGTCTTGACTTGTGCCTTGTCGATTGTTGTCAGGCCAGAAGGTGAGTTACTCACTGTCAAATTCACAGCCTCTGAACTGCTGTTGTAGTCATTGTATTCAGATGGTTATTCTAGTTTGGTTCTGGTTAATGGCAACCCTCATTATGTTGACACTATGGAATTCAGTGATGGAAGCCCCTTTGAATATCAAAGGATGATGGTTAGATTCTCCCTCGTTGGAAATGGTCATTGCTTAGCATTTGTGTGGCACAAGTATTATTTGTCAGTTTTCCGCTCAAGCCTGGATATTGTCCAGGTCTTCTTGCATTTGAACATGGGCTGCTTCAGTATCTAAGGAGTTGTAAATGGTGTTAAACATTGTGTATCATCAGCGAACATCCCCACTGCTGACCTTATGATCATTGATGAAGTAGCTGAACATGGTTGGACCTAGGACAATGCCCTGAGGAGCTCCTGCAGAAATATCCTAGAGCTGAGATGACTGATCTCCAATAACTGCCATCATCTTCCTATGTGACAGGCATGACTTAACCACTGGAGAGTTTTCCCCCAATTCTCTTTGATCCCATTTTGCCAGGGCTCCTTGATGCCAGACTCTGTTGAATGCAGTCTTGATGTCTAGGACTGTGCTTCTCCCCTCCCCTCTGGAATTTAGTTCTTTTGTCCATGCTTAAACCAAGGCTGTAATGAGGTCAGAAGCTGAGTGGTCCTGGTGGAACCCAAACTGGGTGACATTGAGCAGGTTATTGCTGAGCAGGTGTTGTCTGAAAGCCTTGTTGATGACTCTACTGATGATGGAGAATAGATGGTGGGGTGGTAATTGGCCGGGCTAGATGTGTGGGTAACACCTGAGCAATTTTCCACATTGTTGGGTTGATGCCAGCATTGTAACTGTATTGCACATGTGTAAATAAAGGGCAGCTTGGTGACGTGACATGACACTGGCCTGTGTGGAGTTATTTCAATGGCCTTGTCATATTTCAATACTAGCCATGGAGTTTGTCGTTCCCGCACTATGAAAATCATCTCTTTCCAAACTTACAATGTCTTCCCTAATCACCGGCACACATGTCCTTTTTTTGTCATCTCTCTCTTATCTCTATATTTTGTACAAGCCCAGTTCTCACAATTTTTAAACCTCAATTATGTTATTGACACCAAACCATATTCCATCAGAGATATTAATCTTTGGAACAATGTTATTCATCACACTTTGTGTATTTACGTGTGTGTGTGTGCGTGGTAAACCTGCCTTCACAGTTCTGCTCTAACATGTCTCGTTTAATATGAATTAGCTGTAACACATTTGGTTGGAGAGTAGAGAACGTTGTTTCTAAAGTGCAACTTGTAAAACATATGTTGGCTTTAACACAATTAGTTTGCCAACACCTTAAGTGTTATTTGTATTGCATGATTTTTGCATTGTGGTCATGGCATAGGAGCGTGACCATTGCGCTGTAGAGGAACTGACTGTATTCCT
Source organism: Hemiscyllium ocellatum (assembly GCF_020745735.1). NCBI lineage: Eukaryota > Metazoa > Chordata > Chondrichthyes > Orectolobiformes > Hemiscylliidae > Hemiscyllium > Hemiscyllium ocellatum. The sequence continues at coordinate 47,519,573 of NC_083428.1, forward strand.
TCTTTGACTGTTCTTATCTAATAGGGGAATAAGTAAGAATGGCAAAGAGACAGGATGAGAAGAGAATGGTAGTCAACATTAAAGAGAACTCAAAAATGTTCTATTGGCATGTAAATACTATGCAAGTAGTTAAAGGTAGAATGGGTCCTACTAGGAGCAAAGAGGGTGATAATCTGTTTTCATGAACTAATGGATACAGATGTAAGATTTGGGGTGAGAGATACAATGGGATTTAGAGAAAGAACATTTTGTATAAAGAGTGGTAATAACCTGGAACTCACTGACCAAGAGGAGAGGGGTGGATGGAAATAGAAATGATGGATGTGTCCAAAAGGAAGGTCGATTAGACCATAAGATCATCAAACATAGAGGCAGAAATTAGGTCATTCGGTGCATCAAGTCTGCTCAGCCATTCAATCATGGCTGACAGGGGTTTCAAGGAACAGGAGAATCGACCTTTCGGGCATAAACCCTTCTTCCTGAAGAAGGGCTTATGCCCGAAACGTCAATTCTCCTGTTCCTTGGATGCTGCCTGACCTGCTGCGCTTTTCCAGCAACACATTTTCAGCTCTGATCTCCAGCATCTGCAGTCCTCACTTTCTCCTGACAGGGGTTTCAACCCCATTTTCCTGCCTTCTACCTGTAACCTTTGATCCCCTTGGTAATCAAGAACTAATCTATCTCTGTTTTAAATATACTCAATGACCTGGCCTCCACAGCCTCCTGTGGCAATGAATTCCACAGATTCTCCTCTCGCTGGCTGAAGAAGTTTCTCCTTATCTCCGTTCAAAAGGGACTTCCCTTGACATAAAGGCTGTGCCCTCGCGTCCTCCTCTCTCTCTTGCCAATGGAAACATCTTGTCCTCGGTAATGATATAGCTGGGTCATGGGTGGGAGTGCTGCCTACAATGGTTGAATAGCCAGTAGAAAATCAGGCAACTGACACATTACTGGAAGTATATCCTGTGTGTGATAACACAGTCATAAGGCTCTTGAGGAAAAGAAACGTGCTGGGTTTTAGGGATTGACAAGAGCAGTGGTCTGATTGATAGCTCAACAGAGAGACAGCATAGACTCAATGGGCCAAGTAGTCTCCTTTGGGTTGCAAAACACAAATGAAAGTGGTGAAGGTCTGGTTGGAGAGTTTGTAAGAGGAATAGACTTATAGAGATGCACAGCATCGAAACAGACCCTTTGGTTTTGCTCCTCGGATGCTGCCTGACCTGCTGTGCTTTTCCAGCACTACTTTAATCTAGACTCCAACTCAATCATACTGATCCATGTCCTAAACTAATTTAGTTCCATTTGCCAGTACTTGGCCCATATCCCTTTAAAACCTTCCTATCCAGATACCAATCCAGATGCCTCTTAAATGTTTTACTTGTACCAGCCTCCACCACTTCCTCTGACAGCTCATTCCATACAAGCACTGCCCTCTGCAGGGAAATGTTACCCCACAGGTACCTTTTGAACCTTTCCCCTCTCACCCCAAACCCGCTGTTGCATTGTTTTGGAACTCTGAGGGAGAAAAGACAGACACAGGCAGTGACCACATGGTCAGAGAAAGAAACCTATACACAGCAGTGAATCTGCACAGTTACTACATTTGCTGTTTGAGTTTGAATATCTCTGGACATCTAGGAACAATTAACAAACAGCGAAATTCCCAGCTGACCTTGAAGAAACCTGTGTGGGAGAGCTCACAACACAGGAACAGATAAGTGCATAGTTTTTAACATGTAACTTTGTTGTAAGTCTACAGTGGTGAGTAGAGTGGGTTCTTTCTTGATTATACATTTTATTGAGACCTGTTCTCAATTAAATTTTTAAAATCTAAACGATAAGTGCGAAGTTAGCCTGGAGCAGCGTTTTTTAGAGCAGTAAGATTGTGCTATTTTCTGTAGGTTGTGAAGGAGCAAAGATGGTCTTTAGCAGATTGATGTGCTCTTCCAGTCAGATGTGGGAGATTAGGGAGAGTTTCCATGTTACTGATGATTATATCTACAGAAGGTGACCTGTACAAGTAGGACTGATTGCACCTGAATTGAAAGAGGACTAACATACTGGCAGGGAGATTTGCTAGAGCTGTTTGGGAGGATTTAAACTAGTAAGGTGGGGGGTGGGAATCAGGGAGATAGTGAGGAATGAGATCAGTCTGAGACTGGTACAGTTGGGAAAAGGAGCGAGTCAAACAGTCAGGACAGGCAGGAACAAAGCAGAGAACAAGGTAGGTCTGATAAATTAAACTGCATTTATTTCAATGCAAGAGGCCTAACAGGGAAGGCATGTGAACTCAGGGCATGGGACTGGAATATCATAGCTATTACAGAAACGTGGCTCAGGGATGGACAGGACTGGCAGCTTAATGTTCCAGGATACAAATGCTATAGGAAAGATAGAAAGGGGGGCAAGAGAGGAAGGGGAGTGGCATTTTGATAAGGGATAGCATTATGCTGTACTTAGGAAGGATATTCTAGGGAATACATCCAGGGAAGTTGTTTGGATGGAACTGAGAAATACCAAAGAATGATTACAATATTGGGATTGTATTGTAGACCTCCTATTAGTCAGCAGGAAAACGAGAAACAAATCTGTAAAGAGATTTTAGTTATGTGTTAGAATAATAGGGTGGTTATGGTCAGGCATATTAACTTTCCAAACATAGACTGGGACTGCCATAGTGGTAAAGGTTTAGATGGAGAGGAATTTGTTCAGTGTGTACAAGAAAAGTTTCTGATTCAGTACGTGGATGTACCTACGAGAGAAGGTGCGAAACTTGACCTTCTCTTGGGAAATAAGGCAGGGCAGGTGACTGAGGTGTCAGTGGGGGAGCACTTTGGGGCCAGCGACCATAATTCTATTAGTTTTAAAATAGTCATGGAAAAGGATAGACTGGATGTCAAAGTAGAAGTTTTAAATTGGAGGAAGGCCGTTTCTGAAGTATTAGGCAAGAATTTCCCACCTATCCGCTGCCCCCTCCTCTCCAACCTATCGCCTTCATCCCCACCTCCATCTACCTATTGTATTCTTAGCTACCTTCTCCCTAGTCCCATTCCTGATGAAGCGCTTTTGCCTGAAACATCGATTTTCCTGCTCCTCGGATGCTGCCTGACCTGCTGTGCTTTTCTAGCACCACTCTAATCTTGACTCTGATCTCCAGCATTTGCAGTCCTCACTTTTGCCTCAGAACTTTCAGAAGCTGATTAGGGGCAGGTGTTTGCAGGTAAAGGGACGGCTGGAAAATGGGAAGTCTTCAGAAATGAGATAACAAGAGTCCAGAGACAGTATATTCCTGTTGGGTGAAAGTCAAGGCTGGTGGGTATAAGGAATGCTGGATGACTAGAGAAATTTAGGGTTTAGTTAAGAAGAAGAACGCACATGTCAGGAATAGACAGGAGAGATTGAGTGAATCCTTAGAAGAATAAAAAGGCAGTAGGTGTATATTTAAAAGGGAAATTAAGAAGAACCCAAAGGGATTCTGTAAACACAAGTACAAAAGGGTAATTAGAGAGTGAATTAGGCCCCTCAAAGATCAGCAAGGCAGCCTATGTGTGGAACAGCAGGAGTTATGGGAGATACTAAACGAGTATTTTGCAATAGTGTTTATGTGGAGAAGGACATACAAGATATAGAATGTAGTGAAATAGATGGTGACATCTTGAAAAATGTCCATATTATAGAGGTGGAGGTTTTGGATGTCTTGAAACATACAAAAGTGAATAAGTCTCCTGGATCTGATCAGGTGTGCCCTAGAACTCTGTGGAAAGCTAGGGGAGTGATTGCTGGGCCCCTTGCTGAGATATTTGTATCATCAATAGTCACAGGTGAGGTGCCAGAAGACTGGAGGTTGGCTAATGTAGTGCCACTATTTAAGAAAGGTGGGAGACAGTGATGCTGGAGATCAGTCAAAAAGTGCTGGAAAATCACAGCTGGTCAGGCAGCATCCAAGGAGAAGGAGGTAGAGGCTTCGAGTGTAAGCTCTTCATGAGGAATCTCCTGATATTTAAGAAAAGTGATAAGGAAAAGCCAGGGAACTATAGACCAGTTAAGTTATTGGAGGGAATCCTGAGGGACAGGATTTACATGTATTTGGAAAGGCAAGGACTGATTAGAGATAGTCAGGAAATCTCGTCTCACAAACTTTGTGCTCAGGAAATCTTGTCTCACAAACTTGATTGAGTGTTTTGAAGAAGTAATAAAGAGGATTGATGAGGGCAGAGCAGTGGACGTGATCTATACAGACTTCAGTAAAGCGTTTGACAAGGTTCCTCATAGTAGACTGGTTAGCAAGGTTAGATCACGTGGCACATTGGCTCAGTGGTTAGCACTGCTGCCTCACAGTGCCAGGGACCCGGGTTCAATTCCCACCTCGGGCAACTGTCAGTTTGCACATTCTCCGGATGTCTGCGTGGGTTCACTCTGGGTACTCTGGTTTCCTTCCACAGTCCAAAGATGCGCCGTTTAGGTAAATTGGTCATACTAAGTTGCCCGTAGTGTTAGGTGTATTAGTCAGGGGCAAATATAGGGGGTGTGGGTTTCTCTTAAGAGGGTCGGTGTAGAATTGTTGGGCTGAAGGGCTTGTTTCCACACAGTAGGGAGAACGAGCCATTTGGATACAGACCAGGCTCAAAGGTATAAGACAGAGAGTGGTGGTGGAGGGTTGCCTTTCAGACTGAAGCCCTGTGACCAGTGATGTGTTACAAGGATCAGTGTTGCGTCCACTGCTTTTCGGCATTTATATAAATGATTTAGATGTGAGCATAAGAGGTATAGTTGTCAGTTTGCAGATGACACCAAAATTGGAGGTGTAGTGGACAACAAAGAAGGTTATCGCAGAGATCTTGATCAGGTGAGCAAATGGGCTGAGGAGTGGCAGATGGAGTTTAATTTAGATAAATGTGAGGCACTGCATTTTGAAAAGGCAGATCAGAGCAGGACTTATACACTTAAATGGTAAGGTCCTAGGGAGTGTTGCTGAACAAAGAGACCTTGGAGTGCAGGTTCATAGCTCCTTGAAAGCGGAGTCGCAGGTGGATAGGTTAGTGAAGAAGGTGTTTGGTATACTTTCCTTTATTGGTAAGAGCATAGAATATTAGAATTGGGAGGTCATGTTGTGGCTGTACAGGACATTGGTTAGGCCACTTTTGGAATATTGTGTGCAATTCTGATCTTTCTCCTATTGGAAGAAACTTGAAATGGTTCAGAAAAGATTGACAAGGATGTTGCCAGGGTTGGAGGATTTGAGCAAGAGGGAGTGGTTGAATCAGCTGGGGCTATTTTTCTTGGAGCGTCGGAGGCTGAGGGGTGACATTATAGAGGTTCATAAAATCATGAGGAGCATGGATAGGGTAAACAGACAAAGTCTTTTCCCTGGGGTTGGGGAGTCCAGAACTAGAGGGTGTAGGTTTAGAGTGAAAGGGGAAAGAGTTAAAAGGGACCTAAGAGGCACCTTTTTAACACAGAGGGTGGCATGTGTATGGAATGAGCTACCAGAGGAAATGGTGGAGGCTGTTACAATTACAACATTTAAAAGGCATCTGATTAAGAAGGGCTTAGACGGATAAGGGCCAAGTGCTGGCAACTTGGACTAGATTAGTTTTGGACATCTGGTCGGCATGGACGTGTTGAACTGAAGGGTCTGTTTCTGTGTTGTACATCTTTATGACTCTATGTCTCTACTGTTGGACCCCTCACCCCAGGGAAAAGACCTTGTCTATTTACCTTATACATGACTGTCATCATTTTATAAACCTCTACAAAGTCACCCCTCAGACTCCAACACTCCAGGGAAAACAGCCCCAGCCTATTCAGCCTCTCCCTATAGCTCCAATCTTCTAGTTCAAGCAACATCCTTGTATATCTTTTCTGAACTTTTTCAAGTTTCACAGCATCCTTCCTACATCAGGTGGAATGGAATTTCATACAGTGTTCCGAAAGGGGCCTATCCAATGTCCTGTATAGCCACAACACGATGCCTCAACACCCAAGAGCATTGCACAGGGAAAGAAATGGCCAACTGGGGGCCTCAAGCTTTGAGGGAGTGGAATGTGGTGAGGGGCTAGGGACCCACTGAGGCTCCCCAATCCCTGAATTGAGGTTAGGGACAGACTCTTGCTCCTCCCCAGTGTGTTAGGGGAAAGTGAGGACTGCAGATGCTGGAGGTCAGAGATGGAAATGTGTTGCTGGAAAAGCGCAGCAGGTCAGGCAGCATCCAAGGAGCAGGAGAGTCAGGGAAGAAGGGCTCATGCCCGAAACGTCGATTCTCCTGCTCCTTGGATGCTGCCTGACCTCCCAGTGTGTTGCCAGAGAATGACTAAGACTTGGTATGTGTCCATTGTACGCGTGTGAACAGTCATGTAGTATTGCTTGTTTAAGGTTAGTGTAGTATTGTTTGAACTGATTTGGTGGATAAATAAATCAAATAATTATTCAACGATATGTTTCTTTAGCTGTCAATTTCAGATGAGGGGGCGGTTGCTTATTGAGTCATTCTGAAACTACAAGAGAAAAGATTATCGTTACAACAACTATACCATCGATAAATAAGAATCAGAAAATGAATATTTAACGGTTCAAATAAATACCACAGCAACAGCCTTTTTTTCGGCTTTTTCTACCACTCCCTGGGTTTACCAGCTCTGATTCACAGATAGCGCTCTCATCTGAGTCAGAAGATTGAAGATTTTCAGTTCTGTTCAGAGAGCTGTCAACAAAATTGAAGTTGATCCCTGACACAAGGTGTTAAACGAGAGAAGAGGTATCAAGGGAGAGTGATGTAAAACCTCCAGTGTCTCTATCTGAGGGAAAATCACCCCATTGTCCTGTTCCTCATTCAACAGTGAGGACAAATTGCCTGGTCATGATCACATTGCTTCTTGTGGGATGTTCTCCTTTGAAAATAGCATTTTTGACATTGCAACATAACGATACTTCAAAGTTATCTTAACTATTTGGTGTAAGGAGCATTGCCACAGAAAGCAGTCAAGGCCATGAAATGTTTTCAGGAGTCAGATATATTTCTTAGGGCTAAAGGGATCAAATGATAGGGGGAGAAATTGGGAATAGGGACTGAGTTGGATGATCAGCCATGACCCTCTTGACTGGCAGGGCAGGTTCGAAGGGCTGAACGGCCTCCTCCTGTTCCGGATTTCTGTGTTTCTATAAGGGCTAGGTAGCTATTATGCCAATTGTTTGAATGCAACATCTGTGATTGTAGATCTCTTGCACTGGAGCCTGGAGGAAGAAGGTTCTATTGAAGTCCTCCTGAAGTCTGCCTCTGTAAATAGTTAATAAACATCTACTCATTTGTACCAGCATTGAGTCCAGCCATTTCCATCAAAGACTCACTCACAGCCCAGTTGTCATAGTGTATAAAATTGAAGGTGGGTCAGTGGTTAGCACTACAGCCTCACAGCACCAGGGAGCAGGCTTTGATTCCACCTTCAGGTGAATATTTATTTAGTTTGCACGTTCTCCCTGTGATTGTGTAGTTTACTCTGGGTGCTCTGGGTTCCTCCCTACAAAGATATGTAGGTTAGGTGAATTGACCATGCTAAATTGCTCCATTGTATCCAGAGATATGCAGACTCGGTGGATTAGCCATGTAGGAAGAGGGGAGTGGGTGTGGGTCTGGGTGGGATCTGCACAGAGTAAAGGGGAGCTTTCTGCACTAAGGAGATTCTATGAAAATGATTTTGGACCTATTGGTCAAAAGCGATATCGAAATTAAAGTCATTTCTACTCCAGCAAGTACAAACTGTATTGGGTGAGAATTTCTGTCTGTTTTCCTACAGCTCCTGTGAAAATGAAGTGAACTACACCTTCAGGCCTGAAAAAGGTGGACTGTGCATTTCTAACATTACTGTTCTCCATCATTCCAAGAACGATAGGGAAGTTATATTATGGAATGATAATTAAACTGACCATTGGGAAAGGAGGCAATCTCAATTCCGGTAGTGTTCCATCATTATTGCCAATGTATACACTCCCCTGTACATGGTGCAAGAATTTATAGGAACACAGGGAAACAAGAAATAGGAGTGAGGCAGAGTAAGCAGCCCTCATCGCTCCTTGAAGATCTGACCTACAGCTTCAAACTTTCCTTCTCTCTCCACCTGTATCCCATGATTCTCTGAGCAAACATGAATCTGCCCAATCCCAGCCTTAGAGTCAACAATGGAGCATCTACAATCCTTGGAGGCAGAGAGTTCACAATCTTTTGAGAGAAGCAACTTGTCCTCAATTTATCATAATCAGGTCCCAGGAAAGGTTATGCCCCAAAATGTTCAGTCCCCAGATTGAGAAGGGGATAAAACTGGCTCCCCCTTATTTCTCCCCACTAACACACAGTTAATATAGAACAAAACTCCCTCCCTCAATATAGACCTTCCCTCCAGACCAAATAAATTTGTTTTAAGAGGAGCCATTTTAACTGGCTTTCTTGAATCAACAAAAGATTAGCTAGTAAATGTTACAAGAAATAGCAACATAACACACATACAGACAGATTAGGAATAAGAAATGAGTTCAAAATAATTATAAAAGTTCAAAGATACATGGATCAGTCACTCTGGGTCATTTGAGGAGAGTAGAACATTGATAGTTGAACAGTCAGTTTGAGATTCCTAGTTTTGCAATTTGTTGAAATCCTTTCATCCCATTTTGACAGTAGTTAGGAGACAAACTCAATCCAACTTGAGTAGCCCCGTACTCGCTTTCTCTCTTATTGAAGGGCTGTGCCTCCATCTTTCAGATTCGTCAGCAGGGGGAATCAACCTCCGTGTCTACTCTGTTGTGCCCCTTTGAAATTGAGTGTGTATTTTTACTTAGCTTCTCATGAGGACAATCCTCTCACCCAAGAAACAATCTAATGACCCTTTGTTTTACTGAATCCAAGGCAAATATGTAGACAGATATGCGGATCAAACTGCCCCTAGTATTCCATTGTGGTCTCTCCAAAGCCCTGTACAATTGCCATTCCTAACATTGTGCTCCATTTCCTTGCAATAAAGGCCAAAGATCCTTTGCCTTCCTCATTGCTTACTGTTTCTTCAACTAACTTGTTGTGTTCCTCATAAGAGTACAGTTGAGCCACTCTAAAATCAGCAGTTACAAGTTTCACATCTTTTAAAAACCATTCTGCTCTTCTATGTTTTTGTGGCTAAAGTGAATAACCTCACAGTTGCTTGTTATTTCAACCAGCAAGTGATAGACAGAGCTAATCAATCCTACAACTAACGGATCAGATCTAAGCTCTGCAGTCCTGCCATAGCCAGTCTTGAATGATGGTGGACAATTCAACAACTCACTGGAGAAGTAGGATCCACAAATGTCCCCTTCCTTAATGATGGAAGAGCCAAGCAGATTAGTGCCAGAGATAAGGCTGATGCTTTTGCAGCAATCTTCAGCCAGATGTGCTAAATGGATAATCCATCTCAGCCTGCTCCAGTCGTCCCAGTATTACAGGCGCCAGTCTCCAGTCAAACCAATTCACTCCATGTAATATCAAGAGGCTGCTGAAGTGACTTGACACCACAAAGGCTATGAGGCCTGAGAACATTCCGGCAATAGCACTGATGATATGTGCTCCAGAACTTGCTGTTCCCCTAGCCAAGCTGTTCCAGTACAGTTACAACACTGGCATCTACTCAAAAGTGTGGGAAATTGTCCAAATACATCCATACATAAAAAACAGGACAAATCCAATCCGGCCAGTTACTGCAGCATTAGTCTACTCTCGATCATCAGTAAAGTGATGGAAGGTGACCAACAGTGTGCAGCACCTGCTCAGCAATAACCTGCTCAGTGACGCTCAGTTTGGGTTCCACCAGGGTCACCTAGCTTCTGACCTCTTTACAGCTTTGGTTCAAACATGGTCAAAAGGGCTGAATTCCAGAGGGGATGAGAGTGACATCCCTTGACATCAAGTCTGCATTTGACTGAGTGTGGCTTCAAGGAGTCCTGGCAAAACTGCAGTCAATGGGTATTGGGGGGAAGGCGTGGGTAAACACTGGCCGGCACGATGGCACAGTGGTTAGCACTGCTGCCTCACAGCGCCAGAGACCCGGGTTCAATTCCTGCCTCAGGTGACTGACTGTGTGGAGTTTGCACATTCTCCACGTGTCTGCGTGGGTTTCCTCCGGGTGCTCCGGTTTCCTCCCACAGTCCAAAAATGTGCAGGTCAGGTGAATTGGCCACGCTAAATTGCCCGTAGTGTTAGGTGAAGGGGTAAATGTAGGGGAATGGGTCGAAGGTGGGTTGAGCTTTGGCGGGTCGGTGTGGACTTGTTGGGCCGAAGGGCCTGTTTCCATACTGTAAGTAATCTAATCTAGAAGTTTTGGAGGAAGTGAGGACTGCAGATACTGGCGATCAGAGTCAACAAGTATGGCGCTGGAAAAGCACAGCAGGTCAGGCAGCATCCGAGATGCAGGAGAATCAACATCTCAGGCATCATCATCAGGAATGAATTCATGCCTGGCACATAGAAAGATGGTCATAGTTGTTGGATGTCAGTCATCTCAGCTCCAGGATATCTATGCAAGAGTCCCTCAGGGTAGTATCCTGGGCTCAAGCATCTTCAGCTTCTTCATCAATGACTTTCCCTCCACCATAAGGTCAGAAGTGAGGATGTTCGCCAGTGATTGTACAATGTTTAGCACCATTTGCGATTCCTCAGATACTGAAGCAGTCGGTGCTTAAATCCAGCAAGCCCTGGAATACCCAGGCTTGGGCTGACGTAATATTTGTGCTATACACAAGCCATCTCAAAATGGAAAAAATCTAACCACTGCCTCTTCACCAAAAAAAGGGACAGCCCTTCGAAAGGTTGTGATGTCAAATAAACCTGTTGGACTGTAACATGGTGTCATGTGACTTGTGACTTTGTCCACCCCAGTCCAAAATCGGCACCTCCACATCATGGCCACCATCAATACAATAAAAATTGAAGCTGCCAGTGAGGTCTGTACCCGTGAAAATATTAAAGAAAGGTAACCTGTATATATCAGCCTCTTTGGGCCCTTCTCACACATTATAATCACAAGCAGCTTTGAATCATTAATGAAACTAATTACATTACTGTTTGTCTGTGCTAGTCATACAGATTGTAAATACCTGAGGCCTCAGTAATGATCCTGATGGCATTCCACTAGGCATTGCCTGCCAGCATGAGAAGGCCTGCTTTATCCCTACGCTCTACTTCCTTTTCATTCACCAATGTTAGAATCCCTACAATGTAGAAGCAGACCATTTGCCCTGTCGAGTTCACACTGATCCTCTGAAGAGCTACAATCCGACATTTCCCGTGGCTAACCTACCTAGCCTGCACATTCCTGTACACTATGGGCAATCTAGCAATCTAAACTACACATCTCTGGATTGTGGGAGGAAACTGGAGCATCCAAAGGAAATCCACACAGACATGAGGAGAATGTACAAACTCCACACAGACAGTCACTCGAAGCCAGAATTGAACCCAGGTCCCTGGCATTGTGAGGCAGCACTGAACCGTCATGCTGCCCCTTCTATCAATCTTAGATCAGATCCTCTACAGTATGGAAACAGGCCCTTCGGCTTAACAAGTCCACACCGACCCTCTGAAGAGTGACCCACCCAGCCGGATTCCCCTACCCTGTATTGACCCTTGACTAATGCCCCTATCACTCTGAGCAATTTAGCATAGCCAATTCACCTGATTTGCACATCTCTTGGATTGTGGGAGGAAACCCACGCAGACACAGAGAATATGTAAACTCCACATAGACAGTCACCCAAGGCAGGAATCAAAACTGGGTCCCTGGCGCTGTGAGGCAGCAGTGCTAACCACTGAGCCACTATACTGCCTCAAATCTTACTATCCATCTTTCTCAGTATCTTATGTATTTTTTATAACCTCTATCCGTATTGCTAACACTCCATGAGCACTTGCTTATGCATGGCTAGTCCTTTGTGAGGCCCTGTGTAACATACTTTCCAGAAACCCATGTACACCTACACCACCTTTAGCCACTAGTTTCATCACTCCGAGTTTTCGAAGAAATCTGTCAAACACATGTTCCTTCTCGCCAACTTTGTCCAATCTCGACATTTTCTAAATATGTAGTTAAGACTTCCTAAATAATAGATTCCAGCACTTTCTGATGTCTGAGTCAGGCTAACTGACCTGGAGTTCCCCTTTCACTGTCCTCCTCCATGTTTGAATCCCGGAAGTATGTTTGCTAATTTCCAGTCCACTGGGACTATTCTAGAAACTAGTGAATTTGGGAAAATAATATTCCGTGCAGCCATTATTCCTGTAGCTATCTCTTTTAAAAGCCTGGAATATAGGCCTTCAAATCATAGGATCCCGACAGTGTGGAAGCAGGTCATTCAGCCCATCAAGTCAGCATGGTGGTTCAGTGGTTAGCACTGCTGTCTCACAGCACCAGGTACCCAGGTTCAATTCCTGCTTCAGGCAATTGTCTGTGTAGAGTTTGCACATTCTCTCCATGTCAGCGTCAGTTTCCTCAGCGTGCTCCAGTTTCCTCCCACAGTCCAAAGATGTGGAGGTCAGGTGAATTAGCCATGCTAAATTACCCATAGTGTTAGGGGCATGAGTCGGGGTAAGTGTGGGGAAATGGGTCTATGTGGGTTACTCTTTGGAGGGTCGGTATGGACTTGTTGGGCCAAATGGTCTGTATCCACACTGTAGGGAATTTAATCTAATCTAAGTCCACACTGACCCTTTGAACAATATTCCACCCTTTCCCTGTAACCCTGCATTCCTCATGGCCTAACCTGAGCATCTCTGGACACTATGGGTAATTTAACATGGCCACTCCACCTAACCTACACATCTTCGGACTGTGGGAGAGAACTGGAGCACCAGAACCACTGAGCCACCATGCCTCCCTTAGTGGTTAACACTGCTGCCTCGTGTCACCTGGGTTTGATTCAACTCTTGGGTGACTGGGTGAAGTTCTCCACGTTCTCCCCAATGTCTGTGTGGGTTCCTCGGGGTTCCTCCGGGTTACGATCCCAGACTCATTGGATTTCATTCCATTTATTCTTCTAGTACTTTCTCTTATTTGTAACTCAATGTAGCTGCACATGGGGTAAATCCAGTTGATGAGTATGTGACAGATCCCTCTCTTAGACAATGGTGGGGGAGAGGTTGTAGGAGACTGACTTCATTAAAACACAAGCTGGAAAGTCACTCAGTGCAATGACCACAAGTGGTACTGACAGCAGGCGTTTGATGGTTAGCTGGTCTCCCAATAGGATGCTGTTCCTGTTCCTTTAACAGTGATTCCTGCGAGTTCGTTTTACTCCCTATCTCACCAATCCCTCTGCTGAGCTGGAGTCTGGCAAGTGTCATTGGGCAGGAACTTTGGTATCTGTGTGGGACTTTCCCTTCTTTCTGATAGGCTGATTCAAACTCTTCAATATGAAACAATGCTTTCTTGAGAATTTTATTTGGTGTTCCCAATGTTTTGACAGTTACAGGTGTCCACGAGGGCGGCATAGTAGCTCAGTGGTTAGCACTACTGCCTCACAGCACCAGGGACGCAGGTTTGATTCCAGCCTCGGGTGACTGTCTGTGTGGAGTTTGCACATTCTCCCCACGTCTGTGTGGGTTTCCTCCGGGTGCTCCAGTTTCGTCCCACAGTCCTAAAATATGCAGGTTGGCTGAATTGGCCACACTAAATTGTCCATTGTGTTAGGTGCATTAGTCAGAGGTAAATATAGGGTAGGAGAATGGGTCTGGGTGGGTTACTCTTCAGTGGGTAAGTGAGGATTTGTTGGATTGAAGGGCCTGTTTCCATACCGTAGGGAATCTAATCTAAAAAAAATTTCCAAGCAACAAGTATTCCTGTGTTGCTCAGACTTACTTGTCAGTCGTTTTGTTCACAATCGATAACGGTGTATGGACCAGAGACCTGGACAAACGCAGGCTCCTGACATCACCTGTCCCTAAGGATGTAACATCTGATAAAAGTTGACATTCTCATCTTGAATATTATTATTTTAAATTTTAAATCTTGTCACCACCTTCAACATTTCCACATGCCTTGCTTTCATGTAGGATCCATACTAAGTCTAGAAGGACAAGGGCAGCAGATACAGGGAACACTTCACCTTCAAGTTCCCCACCAAGCCACTCACTGTTCTGGGTTTGAAATATATAACCATTCCTCCACTGCCACTGGGTTTAAATCCTGGAACTCCCTCTCTAATAGCACTGCGGGTGCCCTTAATCCCCGTGCTATAGCAGTTGAAGATGGCAGCTTCATCACCAAATTCACCTGGGCTGTCAGTGATGGGAAATAACCCCAGGCCGAATCAGCCACGCCCATTTTCTGGAAAAGCATTTTTGAAAAGTGCAATGTTATCAGTGGTCCTTTCTCACATGTACAAACCATGTACTGCTCCTTCTGAGTTCATGTGCCTCCTAACCATCCTTAATCAGAGAATACAAACAAGCAAAGAACTTTGAAGGCTGGAAATCTGAAATAAAAATAGAAATTGCTGGGAAAGCTCAGCAAGTCTGGCAGCATCTATGGAGAGAAAGCAGAGATTCGGATCCAATGACTGTTCAGAAGAAAGGTCATTGGGCTGAAAAAATCAACTCGGCTTCTCTCTCCACAGATTCAACCAGATCTGCTGAGTTTCTCTTTCTTAATCAGACAATACCCACTTTCTGCGCACTAACTGGCTCAGTTTGGGGAAAATCACTTTGGGAGACCATTTAACACATTTAACAGTGAGGGTCATAGAGTCATAGAATCATTGAGATGTACAGCACAGAAACAGACCCTTCAGTCCAACTCATCCATGGTGACCCTATATCCCAAATTAATCCAGACTCCTTTGCCAGCACTTAGCTCATATCCCTCCAAACCATTCCAATTCAAATACCCATCTAGATGCCTTTTAAATGTTATAATTGTACCAGCCTTCACCACTTCCTTTAGCTGTTCATTCCATACACACACACCAACCACTGTTTGTGTGAAAAAGTTGCCCCTCAGGCCCCTTTTATATCTTTCCCTTCTCGCCTTAAACCTATGCCCTCAAGTTCTGGACTCCCCCACCCCTGGGGGGAAAAGACCTTGTCTATCTACCCTATCCATGTCCCTCATGATTTTATGAACCTCTATAAAATCACCCCTCGGCCTCTGACACTGCAGGGAAATCAATCTCTCCCTATAGCTCAAACCGTCCAACCCTGGCAAATCTTTTCAATTGACAGACGGCTTCGGAAGTCCGCAGGGAAAATCAAGCCCAATGTTTTCAGGTGGTAACCTTGTTTAATTGTTGGGAGCACTCTTACAAAGCAACTGCTCTAGTTATTTTCTGATCAACCATTCAGAAATGTTATTACACACTTCTGGAGTAAGCCTTGAACCTGAGCCTCCTGGCTCATAGGTAGGGACATTACCACTGTATCCCAAAATCCCTATAAAGTAGTATACTAACACTGTTATTTTTAATCAGCCTCTTCAGTCATGCTGTGATGCATTCTGGAGCAAATGGGTCATGGCCTTGAGACTCCTGGTTAAAATTTAAGAAAAATTGTGAACTAATCTCAATGTACAATGGTGGAGAATATGAAATAGCTGAGATACTGAAAACAGATTATTAGGTTGATATGTAGGAAATAGGATTTCAAGTCTAGGGACATATTTTTAAGGTGAAAGGAGAGAAATCTAAAAAAGCCATGAGAGGCAAATGTTTTACACAGAAAGCGGTTCATGTGTGGAATGAACTTTCAGAGGAAGTGGTGGATGTCGGTATTATTACAACATTTAAAAATATTTGGATAAATTTATGAATAAAAAAGGTTTAGAGGGATATGGGCCAAGCACAGGCAAGTGGGACTAGTTTAGTTTGGGAAATTTTGTCGGCATGGATTGGTTGGACTGAAGGGTCTGATTCAGTGCTGTAGGACTCTATGACCCTAAGCGTTGTCCAATTTTGAAATGCAAGCAATACATAGGAATGCAATACATTAATAAGATATGAGCGTTTATAACCATAGCTGCACCAACTGGGATTGGATGATAAATTATATTCCCTATACCATATTTTCTTTTGATTGCACATTGAATTGAATTGAATTTATTGTCACATGTACCAAGGCACAGTGAAGAGCTTTGTCTTGTGAGCAATACAGGCAGATCACAGAGCTAAGTAGCAAAAATAAGTAAATAAGAGGTAAACAGCAGAAAAAACAAAAAACACAGGTATAGGCAAATGTTAAGAGTTTGTGAGTCCATTCAATACTTTAACAACAGTGGAGTAGAAACTGTTTTGACACCAGCTGGTGTGTGTGTTCAGGCTTCTGTACCTTCTCCCCGATGATAGAGGTTGTAGAAAAACATTGCCAGGGTGGGATGGATCTTTGAGAATGCAGGCGGCCTTTCCTTGACAGCGGGCCTGGTAGATGGATTCTATAGATGGGAGGTTGGCCTTTGTGATTGTCCGCGCCGAGTACACCACTCTCTGTAACCGTCTCTGATCTTGAATGGTACAGTTGCCGTACAAGGTAGTAATACATCCAGACAGCATGTTCTCGATGGCGCATCTATAAAAGTTGGTAAGGATATTCAACGTCATGCCAAATTACCTCAGCTGCCTGAGGAAGAAGAGACGTTGGGCCTTTGTAACCAGTGTGTCCACATGAAGAGTCCAAGAAAGCTTGTTGTGGATGACCACTCCCAGGAGCCTGACACTCTCCACTCGTTCCACTTCTGTGCTGTTAATGTGTAAGGTGGGTGGGAAGGGGAGAGGGGGGGTTTACTGGGGTTGGGGTGGGGGGTGGTGGTGGAGGTATGAGTCACACCCAACTGATAGTCAATAATGAGTTCCTGGCATTGAGAGTTAGGTTGTTCTCAGTGCATCATTTCTCCATGTCTTGCACCTCCCGTCTGTAGTCTGTTTTGTTGCCATCTGGGATTCGACCGACTGTGGTGGTGTCATCAGCAAAAATATAAATGGAATAATAATTATATGGTGCTGGATTGGCCAAGGCAGCTCCTGCAGCCAGCACTGTACCTCATTAACAGATGTTTGATTGAACTGAACCAATTCTCAGATATGTATTGGAAACAGTCCAATAGATAGCACATCCTTTGTATAGCTGCTTCCCTTGACAGGATCCACATCGGTCTCAGAGTGTCCAAAGTGATTGGTGTCAGAATCATACAGAGGGATCAGTGTCAGAATTATACAAAGGGATCAGTGTCAGAACTATACAGAGAGATCAGTGTCAGAACTATACAGAGAGATCAGTGTCAGAACTGTACAGATGGATCAGTGTCAGAACTGTGCAGAGGGATCAGTGTCAGAACTATACAGAGAGATCAGTGTCAGAACTGTGCAGAGGGATCAGTGTCAGAACTGTACAGAGGGATCAGTGTCAGAACTGTGCAGAGGGATCAGTGTCAGAACTATACAGAGAGATCAGTGTCAGAACTGTGCAGAGGGATCAGTGTCAGAACTGTACAGATGGATCAGTGTCAGAACTGTGCAGAGGGATCGGTGTCAGAACTATACAGAGGGATCAGTGTCAGAACTGTGCAGAGGGATCAGTGTCAGAACTGTACAGATGGATCAGTGTCAGAACTGTGCAGAGGGATCAGTGTCAGAACTGTACAGAGGGATCGGTGTCAGAACTATACAGAGGGATCAGTGTCAGAACTGTGCAGAGGGATCAGTGTCAGAACTATACAGAGGGAACAGTGTCAGAACTGTACAAATGGAACGGTGTCAGAACTGTGCAGAGGGAACGGTGTCAGAACTGTACAGAGGGATCACTGTTAGAACTGTACAGAGGGATCAATGTCAGAACTGTACAGAGGGATCACTGTCAGAACTATACAGAGGGATCAGTATCAGAACTATACAGAGAGATCAGTGTCAGAACTATACAGACGGATCAGTATCAGAACTATACAGAGGGATCAGTGTCAGAACTGTACAGAGGGATCAGTGTCAGAACTATACAGAGAGATCAGTGTCAGAACTATACAGAGAGATCAGTGTCAGAACTGTACAGATGGATCAGTGTCAGAACTGTGCAGAGGGATCAGTGTCAGAACTATACAGAGAGATCAGTGTCAGAACTGTGCAGAGGGATCAGTGTCAGAACTGTACAGAGGGATCAGTGTCAGAACTGTGCAGAGGGATCAGTGTCAGAACTATACAGAGAGATCAGTGTCAGAACTGTGCAGAGGGATCAGTGTTAGAACTGTGCAGAGGGATCAGTGTCAGAACTGTACAGATGGATCAGTGTCAGAACTGTGCAGAGGGATCGGTGTCAGAACTGTACAGAGGGATCAGTGTCAGAACTGTGCAGAGGGATCAGTGTCAGAACTGTACAGATGGATCAGTGTCAGAACTGTGCAGAGGGATCAGTGTCAGAACTGTGCAGAGGGATCGGTGTCAGAACTATACAGAGGGATCAGTGTCAGAACTGTGCAGAGGGATCAGTGTCAGAACTATACAGAGGGAACAGTGTCAGAACTGTACAAATGGAACGGTGTCAGAACTGTGCAGAGGGAACGGTGTCAGAACTGTACAGAGGGATCACTGTTAGAACTGTACAGAGGGATCAATGTCAGAACTGTACAGAGGGATCACTGTCAGAACTATACAGAGGGATCAGTATCAGAACTATACAGAGAGATCAGTGTCAGAACTATACAGACGGATCAGTATCAGAACTATACAGAGGGATCAGTGTCAGAACTGTACAGAGGGATCAGTGTCAGAACTGTACAGATGGATCAGTGTCAGAACTGTACAGAGGGATCAGTGTCAGAACTGTACAGAGGGATCAGTGTCAGAACTGTACAGAGGGATTAGTGTCAGAACTGTACAGAGGGATCAGTGTCAGAACTGTACAGATGGATCAGTGTCAGATCTGTGCAGAGGGATCAGTGTCAGAACTATACAGAGGGATCAGTGTCAGAACTGTGCAGATGGATCAGTGTCAGAACTGTGCAGAGGGATCGGTGTCAGAACTGTACAGATGGATCAGTGTCAGAACTGTGCAGAGGGATCTGTGTCAGAACTGTGCAGAGGGATCAGTGTCAGAACTGTACAGAGGGATCAGTGTCAGAACTGTGCAGTGGAATGTAGCAACTGAGGGAGACCATTCACCTTTCAGCTTTTTCCACAAGTGAAGACCATTGTATTTTCCCCTTGTGGGAGATTGGGGGTGATGGAAAGCAAAGATTCAGCCCTGGGATATCTGATGAATCTGAAATCTGAAGCAATTAGCTGTTGATGTCTTCAGGATCGAATGACAGTCCCAGAATCACAACAGTTTTTGTTTTAGTTGCTAGACTGGTTTATACTGTTACAATTACCTGTGAAACTTTTTAACAACCAGGTTTTGTAATGTATGAAGAGGGGTTTTAATGCATGTCACTGGTTTATGGAAGATGGAAATTAGAAAATTCATTATTAAAACCGAGGAAGGCAGGAAACACTTATTGGGACCAGAGTGTGGGAATCATTCAGGAAAAAGGTGGACAGGAAGTAGAATCATTATTAAAGCACCTGATAGCAGCAATCAACTAGAAAACAATATGATTAAAATAAGGATCATTTTCAAAAGATTCAGACCGTGAAATTTATTCAGTGCTGCTGTTAAAGAAAGAAGAATCATTTATTTCAACTGTAAGTAGCAAAGTTTATCTCCTGGAAGTCACAAAAATGCAGAAATCTAACTTACCTGTGATTTGACCGTGCAGAAAGCCATACTAATTGTAAGAAAAGCCAAAATCAGCATGCAGTACAGATCAATTGTAAGAGAACAACTTCAACTTTTATCACCAGAGATCAAGAGAAACTAGTCAGCTCCTTAGGTATAAAGCATGAAAAGACACTTGTGTGAAACCAATAGTAATGACTGGCACCAGACACAACAATCATAGTCAACACAATGGATGAAAAAACATCACAGGTGCAGACATTGCCCAGCTATTACAAAATAATGCTTTCTTTGTAATACACAGACAATGCTGCATTTATTATAATGTCACCACAAGCTGGAACAACGGCTGGTGCATTCAGATAGAGCCCAAAGCCACGTAGCGGAAGATGTGACCAGGGGGATACGGGGGAAAGTAGCCAGAAGGTTCTGTCATGTCAATATAGTGTAATTGTTAACATCAATACAGGTGCAGGTGTCTGGCAGCCATTTTCTCCAGCCATCTTAGCTTTGTCGACACACTCTCTGTTCAGAAAATGTGCTGAAGTCATGCAGAACCGTAGAGTCCTATACTGAGACAGGCTCTTCAGCCCAAACTGATCCATGCTGATCTAAATAGGGCAGAAAAATCAAGTGGTCACACACAAAGAGGGTAATGGAATAGAACACTCTAACATACAAGAATAGGTATTTTTTGAGGAATAGGTGTGTTTTTGTTTACTCATTCACATTTATTGCCCGACAGTAAATTGCCCTGGAGAAGGTGGTGGTGAGCTGCCTTCTGAAGCCCACTGCAGTCCATTTGCTGTGGGTAGACCCACAATAATATAGGGGAGGGCTTTCCAGGATTTTGACTTAGTGACAGTGAAGCAGCAATGATATACTTTCAAGTCAGGATGGTGAGTGACTTGGAAAGTATCTTGCAGATGGTGGTGTTCCCCTGTATCTGCTGCCCTTGTCCTTTTACATGGCAGTGGTTATGGGTTCAGAAGGTACTGTCTACGGAGCCTTGGTGAATTTCTGCAGTGCATCCTAAATAAGGATATTTACATGGGAATGAGGACGGATTTTGTTGGATTGGACTGGGAAAGAAATATTTGCTGAAAAGATCGTTGATAAAGAATGGCAGACATTTAAAACAGGTCATGATTTATAACAGTGATATATCGCAGTGAGGGAGAAAGATTCTAGAAAGGAGATAAAGTAACCAGAGTTAACCAAGGGAGTTAAGGACAGCACCAAATTGAAGGAACAACATATAATGAGACAAAGACAACTAGTAAGTCAGAGGACTGGGAACATTTTAAAACAAATAAAACATGAGCAAAAAAAGGAGAAATGAAAACATGATGGCAAATGAGTAAGTAACATAAAAATAAATGCGAAGAATTCCTTTGAATATATTAGAAGGAAGAGATGTGCAATGTTATAGAGAATGAGGCAGGGGAAATAATAATGGGGAACTGGGAAATGGCAGAGGAGTTTGTATAAATACTTTGTATTGGTCTTTAAGATAGACATTACTAATAGAATTCTAAAAATGCTAAATAATCAAGGAGTGAAATGGTGAGGAGGAAATAAACATGATAACTAGAGAAAAAAATACAAGGGAAACTGATGGGGCAAAAATTGATAAATCCCATGGGCCAGATGGGATGCATCCTTTGATATTAAAGGAAATAGTTATAGAGGTAGTAGTATTAATCTTACAAAAATCCTTGGATTCTGGGAAAGTCGCAGAGGACTGGAAAATGCCTATGTAGCAATTTTATTTAAAAAGAGAAAGACAAAATTTAACAGGTGACTTTAGGTGAGTTAGCTTGATGTCTTATTGAGGAAGTGTCAAGAGTCTATTACAAATGATGTAATAACAGAGCTTTTAGAAATACATCATAAAATCAAACAGCGTCAGCATGACTTTAATAAAGGAGATACAATGCCTGATCAATTTATTACCACCCTTGACAAGTTAAATAGATAAATAACCTATGGATATAATGCTATGGACCGGCCAGACCCCCTCGAAATATCTTAAGAAGTTAGCCTAGACCCTAATTTTTCCTTATTTTAAAGACAGATATGAAGTGGATATTTCAGGTGTGATGCAGCTGGTCAAATTACTCGGCTTTAAGCAAAACAGAATTTATTTAAACACGACAGTTGAAACGCAAACAAAAGAAAACAGAATTTAGAATAACAACCATTTGAAAACCCAACCAACTCAATACTGTTCCAATTCCTACAACATCCCATAAACACACCTGTTTAGCAAAAGGTAAATTCAAACGCAAGTTCCTGCTGGCAAGAGAGATTTCAGAGAGAGAAATCAGCCACGGGTCATTTGCAGACACTTGGGACCTTTCTCTGCACTGCGGCAACTTCTCACTTTTACAGCTAAACCAAACTAGAAAAAACCTGAACTGGGACAACTGGCCATTCCCCTGCCATTGTTAAACTGGGTTCTTCCAAGACATTTTAGCACCTCTGCCTTTATGACCACTCTTAAAAAAAATCCAAGGACAAATTAACATTATTAAAGTGAAAGCATTGTCACAGTAATTTATTTTGATTTCCGAAAGACATTTGGTAGGGTAACACATATGAGGTGACTTATTAAGATAAGAGTCCATGGTATTAGGGGTAATATTTTAGCATGGATAAAGGATTGACTAGCTAATAGAAGACAGAGAGTTGGGATAAAGGGGGCATTTTCACAAAGGCAACTAGTGGAGTGCCACAGAGATCAGTGCTGGGGCCACGATTGTTTACAATATTTAGTATACCTGGGGTGAGGGAGGTAAATGCATAATCCCAAGATTATGATAACGCAAGCTATCTACGGACGGATGTAGACAGGTTAAGTGAATGGACAAAAATTTGACAGGTGGAATATAATGTGGGAAAATATGAGGTGTACTGTGGCT
Organism: Hemiscyllium ocellatum; assembly: GCF_020745735.1. Classification (NCBI taxonomy): domain Eukaryota; kingdom Metazoa; phylum Chordata; class Chondrichthyes; order Orectolobiformes; family Hemiscylliidae; genus Hemiscyllium; species Hemiscyllium ocellatum. Next base: position 47,542,196 of record NC_083428.1, read on the forward strand.
GGATGAATACAGGAGCTGAATATTATTTAAATGGAGAATAACTTCAGAAAGCTACAGAACAGAGATTTGGGAGCCCTCATATATGATTGGCAAAAATCTAGCATCCAAGTTCAGTGGGTAATAGGGAAGGCAAATGTAATTCTAAGAGGGAATGGAGTCTAAAAGTAGCTAAAATTATATATGGCACTGGTTAGGCAACAGCTGGAATTCTGTCAACAGTTTAGGGATCTCTACTTAAGGAAAGATATACAGGAGTTAGAGGCAGTCCAGTGATGGTTCACTCGGCTCACTCTTGGCATGGAGGGATTTTCTTATCAGGAGAAAATCTAGGGAGAGTCTAGGACCCAATGGCATAATCTCAGAATAATAGGTTGCCCATTTAAGACTGAAATGAAGAGGAGCTTTCTCTTCTCAAAGGGTGATGAACCTGTGGGATACTTTACAGCAGAGCATTGTATAGTTTGGGTCATTCCGTATGTTCAAGGATGAGACAGACAGATTTTTAATCAGGAAGGGAACCAAGGGTTATGGCTGCACGGTGGTTCAGTGGTTAGCTCTGATGCTTCATAGCACCAGGGTGCCAGGTTCGATCCCAGCCTCGGGCAACTCTCAGTGTGGAGTTTGCACAGTCTCCCCGCGTCTGTGTGGGTTTCTTCCAGGTGCTCTGGTTTATTCCCACAGTCACAAAGATGTGCAGGCCAGGTGAATTGGCCATGCTAAATTGCCATAGTGTTAGGTGCATTAGTCAGAGGGAAATGGGTCTGGGTGGGTTACTCTTTGGAGGGTCAGTGTGGACTTGTTGGGTCAAAGGTCCTGTTTCCACACTGTAGGGAAGCTAATCAATAAGTCAGGAAAGTGGAGTTGAGGATTACTAGATTAGCCATGGTTTCATTGGATGTCAGAGCGAACTTGATAGACCAAATAGCCTAGTTTTGTCTATCACTCTCTGTGATCTGTGGCTTGCTGCTTGTGGACAGGCTTGGAGGGATGGGGAGGTGTTAGGAGGTGAGTCATGTTGCTGTAGGATTCCCAGCTTGTGATGTAGTTTTACAGCTACGGTATTTATATGGGCTTGTCCATTTCAGTTCATAATCTATGGTAACTCCCAGGATGTTGAAAGTGGGGGAATTCAGTGATGGTAATGTCAAGTGATGATGGTTAGATTCTCTCTTGTTGGAGACTTAGTCTTTTGGCAAAAGGATATATAAGGCAGTAGGTATCCTAGTAATCAGATGCTTGATAAGGTGAATGTCACAATATTATCAAGAATGACCAGTTGGAAACATACCATCTGAAGCAGACAATAGTGCAACTACATGGTCTGGAAGTTGCCGCACTTAAGATTAAAAGTGTGTTCCAAGCAACTCTTGAACATAAAGGGGTACCAGACAACATGACACGTATACATGCTCTACAGTCAAGAATAATTGACATATCCTAAACATTCTTCAATAGGGGTTAAAAAGTTAAACAGCAGAACTTCAAGATCTCCTTTGAACAAGAGTGCTTTAAATTATTGAATGAATTAAAGGAGTTTAATACTGAATACAGCCCTCAGTTTGACGAAAGATTTTAAACTATTAGATTTCTGTACAACCAGGAAGACTATAGATCCTTCTATGAAACATTTCAGAAACAATTTGCAGAGATGACCTGGATGTGTTTCATGTCCCCAGTTACAACACCAAATGCATGGTGCTCAGCATGATTACTGTACCTAAAACTAACCGGTTCTTTCATCTTGTGTTGACTTTACACAGCTCAACAGGCATTAGTGGGAGAGATCTGCATTTTGCCTCAGTTTGATGAGGGTTTGTCTAAATTATTCAAGGCCAGAGTTTGCATAAAATGCTGTGTTTTGCTTCCAGAAAGTGCGCTTTATTATCACCTGAGCACCAGAGATTTCCCAACGGGCTAAATCCAACCATTTGCAAATGCCTTCGAAGAGTTAAATGTCATTTGCCACATGGAGAGCAAATTAGTACGTGACAAATTTTTGCATGTAATATCAAAGTGATTACAGGAAGTAGGGCTCATCATTAACAATAAGTATGAATACTCTTAAGATTCTATTCACTTTTTTGGGGACACAGTCCACAATGATAAAGTATAGTGGCAGAGCAGAAAACCAAAGAAATAAAGGAGTTTTCTACTCTGAAATCAATTTACGAATTACAAAAACTATTGGCTAAACTAGTTGGCAAAATGTGATGACAAGAGATTTTCAGAATACCTTAAGGTCACAAAGCCCTGGTCTCCCTACTCAAGGGGAAAGATTTGCAAAGATCCCTCAAAGGACACAGAGATTTCCATTCCATCATATGAGGTTTGTTTATGAAACAGTATAAACATGGGGAAATGGTAGTGGCTGCACTGTCCAAAGCAATGGTGGACAGCCTTACCAAGTTTGATGTTGAGATTGAGTTAGTCAAGCACAATACAGGGACCAGTGAGTCACAATCAACTCAGCTCAGGAGCAGGAGAGGGCCCAGGTATATCTCAGGATTGTTCTGAATGGTGGCCAGCTCAAAGGCCCAGCACTGACAACTTTATACAGTTGTGGATGACTGATCACTGCTTGTTAAAAGGCTGGGTTCAGTTTCACTACAGAGACATACAACACGGAAACACACCCTTCGGTCCGACAAGTCCATGCTGACCAAATTTCCCAAACTGATCTAGTCCCTTTTGCCTGCATTTTGCCCATTTCCCTCCAAATATTTCCTATTCATGCACCTGACCAAATGTCTTTTAAACGTTGTAATTGTATCCATCTCCACCACTTCCACTGGCAGCTTGTTCTATACATGCACCGACTTCTGAGTGAAACAGTTGCCCCTTAGATCCCTTTTAAATCTTTCCCATTTCATCTTAAAACTATGCCCTCTGGTTTTGAACACCCTCACCCTGGGGAAAAGACTTTGGCTATTCACTTCATGAGTTTATAAGCCTCTGTAAGGTCACCCCTCAACCTCCAGGGAAGTATCCTGGACAAGACCCACCAGGACTACTCAGGAATTGCCAATTGCAGGACCAGCAAGTAATCATGGTATGGTGGCCTGGGAACCACAGTGATTTTGAAGAACTCATGACTAACTGTGAACTGCATGCTATTCAAAGACTGGAGTAATGAGAGGAACTGATACCGATTGCCATTCCCCTCCCACCCTCCCCAGACTGTGAGAACGTTTTGGGCACACATTCACTGTTGTCGGTAGCTCTTCTTCACATAAAACTGTGTGCTGCCTTGAGAAATACAGGAACATAAGAAGTTTTTTGCAACACAAAAAACTTCTCATGAGTCTTTCACTCAATTTGCAGGTAGTGCTGGATTCAAACATGTCATCAAGATAACCCATAATGGAACAGGAAACCGACCATAAGGTCCAGACACTCCAGTCACTCATGAAGAGAAATGCTGACCTTTATAGCTTTGCTCAATGACTGATTCACCCCCAGCCAGTCTGCTGTATCACTGACAGAGCCGTCGTTGGACAGGAAGCTGATCAGTCAGCTTCTCATTCTACTAAAGATGTTAACTCCACATCTATGCTATTGAGGCTATTGCGATGGGCATAAAGAGGACCAATCCTACTGAGGACAGCAGACCATACATTATTATCAATGTCATCATGCCATGCAGTTGACACATCAGGGCCAAAGTTAACAATATAAGACCTTAACGGGACAGGTACAGTCCTCTAGGGAGTTGCAGACCAGCGCAAATCTGGTATTGTTCATGTATCTGAAGGAGTTTAATGAAGGAGGCACAGGAACCATGTTCTATTGTGGATAAATTGTCCAGCACATCTTGATGAGGATAAACCCAATAAGTATTGTCACAGCAAAAGGAACTTTCAGACCTTACACTGTCAGGAACAGAATCAAAGTAGTGGTCTATAAGTTATCCAAACGTGTGGAGTCTGAGACTTCAGAGGAGATGGCAGGGGGAGGTGATAAACTGAATTCAATTCCTCAATATACTTAATGGTAAGGTCTTGGGGAGTGTTGTTTGTCACAAAGCTGGTCCTTTTTTCCTAAAAGCTGTTCCTTTTTTAAATTAGATTAGAATCCCTACAGTGTGGAAACAGGCCCTTCGGCTCAACAAGTCCACATCGACCCTCAGAAGAGATACCCACCCAGACTCATTCCCCAACATTTATCGCTGACTCCCCAACTCCAACCCCAACACCCAACACTACGGGCAATTTAACATGGCCAATTCATCTGACCTGCACATCTTTGGACTATGGGAGGAAACTGGAGCACCCGGAGGAAACCCACGCAGACACGGGGAGAATGTGCAAACTCCACACAGACAGTCACCTGAGGTCAGAATTGAACCTGGGTTCCTGGTGCTGTGAGGCGGCAGTGCTAACCACTTTTCTCAAGGATACTGTGTCCTTGAAATTTTCAGAGGGGTTGTAAATGGGCCAGGCTCTGATTAGACTAGTTTGGTACAAGGTGAAGAGGATTTTAAGAGTTCTTTTGTTTACATGTAAACAGATGAGTCTTCAGGCCAAAGTTTTAGAAGTGACCTGTATAATGGAAAGGGACTGGTCAGCTCTCTAGCTGAGCAGTTCAGTCTAGATTTAAATGGGAGTTCAGCAGTGGACTGTGTGAACAGGTCTCTCTCCTTCTGCCCTTTTAACTTCAACCTGTAAGCATCGTTTCCATTGCTTTTACTGTGTTTTAAGAGGGTTTGTTTATTGGGACTGTTGTGTATATTTGGAACAGCATAATTAAGTCTAGTTCATTAGAGGTACTTTATTCCGTTTTTGTGTTTCATTGCGTAATTTTATGAATACATTCTTGTCTGTTTTAAAACCTGGTGTAAAAAATGAGGTCTGCAGATGCTGGAGATCACAGCTGCAAATGTGTTGCTGGTCAAAGCACAGCAGGTTAGGCAGCATCTCAGGAATAGAGAATTCGACGTTTCGAGCATAAGCCCTTCATCAGGAATAAGAGAGAGAGAGCCAAGCCGGCTGAGATAAAAGGTAGGGAGGAGGGACTAGGGGGAGGGGCGATGGAGGTGGGATAGGTGGAAGGAGGTCAAGGTGAGGGTGATAGGCCGGAGTGGGGTGGGGGCGGAGAGGTCAGGAAGAGGATTGCAGGTTAGGAGGGCGGTGCTGAGTTGAGGGAACCGACTGAGACAAGGTGGGGGGAGGGGAAATGAGGAAGCTGGAGAAATCTGAATTCATACCTTGTGGTTGGAGGGTTCCCAGGCGGAAGATGAGGCGCTCCTCCTCCAGCCGTCGTGTAGTTGTGTTCTGCCGGTGGAGGAGTCCAAGGACCTGCATGTCCTCGGTGGAGTGGGAGGGGGAGTTAAAGTGTTGAGCCACGGGGTGATTGGGTTGGTTGGTTCGGGCGGCCCAGAGGTGTTCTCTGAAGCGTTCCGCAAGTAAGCGGCCTGTCTCACCAATATAGAGGAGGCCACATCGGGTGCAGCGGATGCAATAGATGATGTGTGTGGAGGTACAGGTGAACTTGTGGCGGATATGGAAGGATCCCTATGGAAGGACCTGGTGGTCAACCTCACGAACTTAATCCGGTTAATTTTCACTGTACACTTACCAAAGCAAATTGCAAAGTTATGGTCTTGGCTGACTGCTTAAAAATGTCTTGAGTGGTCTGGACCTAGTCTATAACATGCTGAACAAAGAGACTTTGGAGTGCAGGTAGATAGGATAGTGAAGTAGGCATTTGGTATGCTTGCTTTTATTGATCAGCGCATTGAGTATAGAAGTTGGGAGGTCATGTTGTGACTGTATAGGATATTGTTTTGGCAATGTTTGGAATTTTGCGTCCATTTCTGGTCTCCCTGCTATAGGAAGGATGTTGTGAAATTTGAAAGGGTTCAGAAAAGATTTACAAGGATGTTGCCAGGGTTGGAAGATTTGAATTATAGGGAGAGGTTGAACAGGCTGGGGCTGTTTTCCCTGGAGCGTTGGAGGCTGAGGGGTGACCTTATAGAAGTTTATAAAATCATGCGGGGCATAGATAGAGTGAATAGTCAAAATCTTTTCCCAAATGGGGGAGTTCAAAACTAGAGAGAATAGCTTCAAGGTGAGAGGGAAATGATATAAAAGGGACCTAAGGGGCAACATATTCATGCAGAGGGTGGTGCATGTGTGGAATGCTGCCAGAGGAAGTGATGGAGGCTGGTACAATTGCAACATTTAAAAGGCATCTGGATGGGTTTATAAATATAGAATATAGAGTATAGTTTACAGGGATATAGACCAAATGCAGGCAATTTGGAACTAGATTAATTTAGGATATCTGATCAGCATGGATGAGTTCGACCTGTTTCCATGCTGTATAACCCAATGACTCTATATAATAATAATGAGAGCAAAATGAAGCCCTGGGGTGGGGATTGTTGAAAGCTTTAAGGGTCTGAAAAGGTTAAGATTGAAGAATGCCTTAATCACTGTCAATTATGGTGACATCATGTGGACCCAATGGATCTCAAGGGAGTAAGACTTACCATGAGTACCTCTTAGTTCCTGTCACTATGTCTATCACATCAGATTAATCTTTAATTCTTGTAATATAACCTATAACATATAATAGAATCCTCACAGTGTGAAAGCAGGCCTTTCAGACCATCTAGTCTACACTAACCCTCCAAAAAGGATCCCACCCCATATCCCATCTCTGTCTTCCCCATGGCTAATCCACCTAGCCTGCACATTGTGAACACTTTTGGGCAATTTAGCATGGCCCATCCACCCTAACCTGCACATCTTTGGACTGTAGGAGAATACCCATGCAGAAACGGAGAATGTGGAAATTCTACACAGACAGTCATATAAGGCTGGAATTGAACCTGGGTACCTGACACTGTGAGGCAGCAATCCTAACCACCGAGCCACCATGCTGGCAACAAATCACTTCTTTCTCAAAGAGCCTCTTCTCGTTGACCATAACCAGACTTATAGGTCTCTAGCCTCATAGAAGATGGTGACAGTAAAACTAAACCATAGTGAACGATGGTGGAAACAGCCTCAGCAACATAGTAGTCAGCACTGAGCATTATTCATTCACCAAACATCACCACTGAAAGTCTGGGTTAATTGATGATAGAAGTAGATATCATTTAGGGATAGCTAAGTTCGCTGAGCATCAGAACCTTTCCGACAGCCTCTCGTCTTTTCTACAAAGTCCATGAATAATGCATTGTATCATTCATAGAGTCATAGAGTCATAGAGTCATAGAGATGTACAGCATGGAAACAGACCCTTCAGTCCAACCTGTCCATGCCGACCAGATATCCCAACCCAATCTAGTCCCACCTGCCAGCACCTGGCCCATATCCCTCCAAACCCTTCCTATTCATATACCCATCCAAATGCCTCTAAATGTTGCAATGTACCAGCCTTCACCACTTCCTCTGGCAGCTCATTCCATATACGTACCACCCTCTGCATGAAAAAGCTGCCCCTTAGGTCTCTTTTATATCTTTCCCCTCTCACCCTAAACCTATGCCCTCTAGTTCTGGATTCCTGCACCCCAGAGAAAAGACTTTGCCTTGTTACCCGATCCATGCCCCTCAATTTTGTAAACCTCTATAAGGTCACCCCTCAGCCTCCAACGCACCAGGGAAAACAGCCCCAGCCTGTTCAGCCTCTCCCTGTACCTCAAATCCCCCAACCCTGGCAACATCCTTGTAAATCTTTTCTGAACCCTTTCAAGTCTCACAACATTGGTCTGATAGAAAGGAGAACAGAATTGCACACAATATTCCAACAGTGGCCTAACCAATGTCCTGTACAGCTGCAACATGACCTCCCAATTCCTGTACTCAATACTCTTGACCAATAAAGGAAAGCATACCCAACACCTTCTTCACTATGCTATCTACCTGCGATTCTACTTTTAAGGAGCTATGAACCTGCACTCCAAGGTCTCTTTGTTCAGCAATACTCCCTAGGACATTTCCATTAAGTGTATAAGTCCTGCTAAGATTTGCTTTTCCAAAATGCAGCACCTCGCATTTATCTGAATTAAACTCCATCTGCCACTTCTCAGTCCATCTGGTCCAGATCTTGTTGTAATCTGAGGTAACCCTCTTTGCTGTCCGCTACACCTCCAATTTTGGTGTCATCTGCAAACTTACTAACTGTACCTCCTATGCTCGCATCCAAATCATTTATATAAATAACAAAAAGGAGAGGGTCCAGCAGCGAGCCTTGTGGCACTCTACTGGTCACAGGCCTCCAGTCTGAAAAACAACCCTCCACCACCACCCTTAGTCTTCTACCTTTGAACCAGTTCTGTATCCAAATGGCTGGTTCTCCCTGTATTCCATGAGATCTAACCTTGCTAGTCAGTCTCCCACTTGTCAAACGACTTACTGAAGTCCATATAGATCACATCTACCGCTCTGCCCTCATCAATCCTCTTTGATACTTCCTCAAAAAACTCAATCAAGTGTGAGACATGATTTCCCACACACAAAGCCATGTTGACAATCCCTAATCAGTCCTTGCCTTTCCAAATACATGTACATCCTATCCCTCAGGATTCCCTCAACAACCTGCCCACCACTGAGGTCAGGCTCACCGGTCTTTTGTTCCCTGGCTTGTCTTTACCGCCCTTCTTAAACAGCTGCACCACGTTAGCCAACCTCCAGCCTTCCAGCACCTCACCAGTGACTATTGATGATACAAATATCTCAGCAAGAGGCCCAGCAATCAATTCTTTAGCTTCCCACAGAGTTCTCGGGCACACCTGATCAGGTCCTGGGGATTTATTTACTTTTATGCATTTCAAGGCATCCAGCACTTCCTCGTCTGTAATCTGGATATTTTGTAAGATGTCACCATCTATTTCCCTACAATATATATCTTCCATATCCTTTTCCACGATAAATACTGATGCAAAATACTCATCTAGTATCTCCTCCATTTTCTGTGGCTCCACACAGAGGCAGCCTTGCTGATCTTTGAGGGGCCCTATTCTCTCCCTAGGTACCCTTTTGTCTTTAATATATTTGTAAAAACCCTTTGGATTCTCCTTATTTGCCAAAGCTATCTCATGTCTCCTTTTTGCCCTCCTGATTTCCCCCTTCAGTATTCACTTGTTAAAGACTCTGGATTGTTTTGACTCTTGGCTAAAGGGGAGAGCAACTAACCAGGGTTTCCAATGCCAGTTTGTCTCCCTGTGACTTCCTCAATTCCTGAGCAATGCACTCATAAAAGGGGAGGCCATGGGACTCTGGGTAAGAGAGATTAGGCCAGAACCACCGTAACCCCCAACTCACACACACACCACTGTCCAGAGGTGGTCTGAATATTGCACCTCATGACCAACTTCAGAGGGGCTACTAATTGAATTCATTGCGAGGATTCTGGGCTTTTGGAAGGTTGAGTTATGATGATGGGTTGCAAGAGCTTAAATTGTTGAGCAGGCAAGCTTGATGACTGACCTAAAATGTTAAAAAGGAGGTAGAGCAAAATTGGTTGATCTTTTGGGGAAATCTGGAGGTGGCATCACTGTAGGATCAGAGATGGGTAACAAAATGTTGGAAAATGTTTCCACATAAATGATCATGGGAATCTGGGACTCTCCCTCAAAAGGCTAGGGATGTTGGCACTGAGGAGCTTTACAAGATAGAGATTGGTTGCTGAAGGTATTGAGGGATTGACACCATGGCTATGTGAGTTTGAGACATGGATTGTTCATAATTCATCAGGATGGAAGAGTAGGCCAAGGGCCTGAATGTCCTAACTTATTGCTTATTTTGTGATGTGCTCCGTTATTGGCTGCTGCAGATGGCGCCCCCAACCCCATCAGCTGCCCATCCCTCCACCTTATACCCATCTGCTGTCTGGAGAGTCCAGACCCACTGTAAAGTACTCAAAGGGTGAGGGTGGACCTAAGTTCAGAATATCTATTCTACTCAATTGTACCCACTGCACACAGCAAGGGGAGGGGGGAAAAGAGAGAGGGGGGGGGGGGAGAGAGAGAGAGAGAGAGAGAAAGAGAACGAGTGTTTGGAATGACTTGACAAAGTTTGTGCTTTATGAGTGCAGGTGCATGTGGAGTGAAAGGATTTCCAATCAGTTAGATAAAGGTTCCTTTGACAGTGCTTACACATGTATTGACAAACCTGTTTCTATTACTTGGTTGTGTCACGAAAGCAGTCATTCAGAGAACTGCCCTTGACACTGATAGCAATCTCTCCTGCTAATTTCCTGGGGATTGTATTTACAGAGTGATTCATACTTTCAGAGTACACACTGTTGAAATTTTTCCCTGAAAAGTGCACAGAGGATTGCTGCACTGGAATGTTTAGACAGTATATCACTATTTTAGTCATGCGTTATCTGCTTAAGTTCAATGGGGACAGCCAGCTCATTAAGGCAACTCCAAAAGGGGTTACAAATATTGTCACTTTCCCAGTCCTTATCTGTCCCTCACCTGGTCCTTCCCAATCCTATACATCCCTTACCATGGGTCAGGTTCCTTATTTCAACAGGGAGATGGGGCTAATGTGTGTTATCTGTTTAGTTCCTCTTTCCATGTTAGAATGCCCACACAAATGCTCTCAAAACATCGTGACTAGGCACTGTCCATGACTGACTGGCAATAGCGGGCAAGATCTGGCAGTATCAGGGAGTACCAGGTAGCAGTGGGCAGTACTAGCGCTACATAAGGCAATCTGTACACAACAGCCACCACAACAAGAACAGTGTTACGTGAGCCTCACTCAAACTAGGACTGGGGCAGGGTGGCGTAGTAGGAAACCTCTTTTTTTTTACATTTCCCCTGTCTTCTGACTTGTCAGCCAGGGAGTACATAATGTCGACCATGCCTGGAGGACCATTGTTGAAAGACACTCTTTGATTGGCCTGAAATCTTTTGGTTTTCCAGAGCAAGGAGTTGACCCTGACTGAGTTTTGCAGACATTCCATTGTCCAGGCCTACATGCTGAGGGACGCACTAAAGCTCGGAGCAGATGTGGGGAAAGACCACCATCTGAGGTCTTGCTGCTGAAGTTAAATGGTGGTCCATTCAGTTATTGGACCCTCATCAAATACTTGTCCAAGTAAGGGATGCTTTTGGTTTGTTTGTTAGATAGAGTAGTTTTCTTATGTTTCCTCATATGCTACTGTACAGAACCAAACATTGTTTATGACAATGTATGTATTTAAAGATTATTTTCGTGCAAAAAGTATATCTTTGAAAAAAACAGTCAATAACGGAGCACATCACAAAATAAGCAATAAGTTAGGACATTCAGGCAAAATTCAACACAAATCTTATGTTTTTGGAGAGAATCTTGGCTCATTCCGACTAACGATCTGATGGTCAATGGAGGGCGTGAGAGAGAGAGAGAGAGAGAGATGGACAGCGGAAGAGTTGGAATTTTCAAAGCCCAGGTGAAAACTAACCCTGGATTTCTGAAGTACATCATCAAAAGCTGTGTGTCACAGATAGATGTGGGGGGAAATCACCAGAGACCAGAGAACGGAGAGGTACACCTCAGCTCCTCACTCACCTTAAATTAATAGCAGCAGGAATGGATCAGTGACCCCATGAGAGTCACCTGTGGCAACTGGACCAGCATGCACAGGGTGATGCAAGCACAGCCATGTTAGTCCCTCATTGGTCAGGCTGACTGGGCACTGCCTAAAGAAAGCACTAAGTTTTAAAATATCAATCAGAACCATGCAGAACTGCACAGATGATATCATTGTGTTTTTTAGTATATTCTGTTGGCTTGACAACAGCTAGGGTGCAGTCAGAGATGACTGCAGCCAGGATCAATGAATCATCAACGATGGCGCAGAAAGGGTTTGGAAAAGTGGGGGTTGGGTTAGTGTCAAGACATCAAAACTGTGGGTCAGACTAAATGGTTGCTCTGATCACTATAAGGTAGTCACAGGAGGGGTGTGGGGTGTGGTGATGACAGTCAGGGAGTAGCTTTCTCATTGTTCAGTCAAAACCAACAGAAAATGTCACTGCTGTGGGAGAAGGGTCTTACTGGGGCATGTCACCAGTCTCCAGCGACCTGATTGCTATGGCACAGATTATTCGCCTGAACCCCTGAGCTCCAGTTTTCCAGATGCAAACCGGAGTGTGTACTTTCATAAAATCAGCTCCTGTGATGACAACAATCAAATCTGATTAAATCCTGATCAAATCCAATTGAATCCTGATCAAATCCCATTAAATCCCAATCAAACCCCATTAAACCTCAAAAGAGCATCATTACATCCTGATCAAAACCCATTAAATTCTGATCAAATCTCATTAAACCTGAATCAAACACCATTAAATTCCAATCAAATCCCGATAAAACCTCATTAAATCACAACCACTTGATGAAGAAGCAGTGCTCTGAAAGTTAGTGCTTCCAATTAAACCTGGTGGACTATAACCTGGTGTTGTGTGATTTTTAACTTTGTCCACCCCAGTCCAACACTGGCACCTCCAAATCATTAAATAGGGGTTAAACCCCATTACATCCCAATCAGTTCTCAAGTAAATACAAATTACACCTCAATTAAACCCCATTCAAACCCAACTAAATCCCAAGTAAAACCCAAACACCATCAAATCTCAATTAAACTCAAAGTAAACCCCTATCAGATCCTAATCAAAACCAAATCAAACTCCAGTTAAGCCCAAAACAGACCCCAGTTAAAACCCCAATTAATTCTCAATCAAACTACAATTAAATACCAAACAGACCCTTATTAAAATCCAATTAGAATCCCAATCAAATGCAGAGTGGTGTCACAGGCACTGTGAGCATCTGTACAGTGAGTATGTTGCCTGCTGCTTTTGAAATGCTGCGAAGCTTTAGATGGTCTGGAGCTAAGAAATTCAGGAATCACTAAATGTCATTGATCAGGTACCAGAAATTATTTTAAAAAGTTTGATAGGGTATCAGCTTTTATACAGGATTTATGTAGGCAGTAGGGACAGGAGTAGGCTGATTGGCCCCTCAAGCCTGCTTCACTATTCTTTAAGATGTTCTTCCCTCGTCATCACTTTCCAGTATCGTTCCTGTATCTGCGTGCTATTCAGAAAGCTATTGATTTGAGTCTTGAACATACTCAGTGGCTGAGGCTCCATGATCATAGAATCCCTACAGTTTGGCACAGTGTCTCAGTGGTTAACACTACTGTATCACAGCACCAGGGTCTGGGTTTGATTCCACCCTCTGGCAATTGTCTGTGTGGAGTTAGCATATTCTTCCTGTGCCTGCGTGGTGTTGCTTGCGTTTACTCCTGTAGGTAAAAACAATGACTGCAGATGCTGGAAACCAGATTCTGGGTTAGTGGTGCTGGAAGAGCACAGCAGTTCAGGCAGCATCCAAGGAGCAGTGAAATTGATGTTTTGGGCAAAAGCCCTTCATCAGGAATAAAGGCAGTGAGCCTGAAGCGTGGAGAGATAAGCTAGAGGAGGGTGGGGGTGGGGAGAAAGTAGCATAGAGTACAATGGGTGAGTGGGGGAGGGGATGAAGGTGATAGGTCAGGGAGGAAATGGTGGAGTGGATAGGTGGAAAAGGAGCTAGGCAGGTTGGACAAGTCATGGGGACAGTGCTGAGTTGGAAGTTTGGAACTAGGGTTAGGTGGGGGAAGAGGAAATGAGGAAACTGTTAAAGTCCACATTGATGCCCTGGGGTTGAAGTGTTCTGAGGTGGAAGATGAGGCGTTCTTCCTCCAGATGTCTGGTGGTGAGGGAGTGGCAGTGAAGGAAGCTCAGGACCTCCATGTCCTCGGCAGAGTGGGAGGGGGAGTTGAAATGTTGGGTCTCGGGGCGGTGTGGTTGATTGGTGCGGGTGTCCCGGAGATGTTCCCTAAAGCGCTCTGCTAGGAGGCGTCCAGTCTCCCCAATGTAGAGGAGACTGCATCGGGAGCAACGGATACAATAAATGATATTGGTGGATGTGCAGGTAAAACTTTGATGGATGTGGAAGGCTCCTTTAGGGCCTTGGATGGAGATGAGGGAGGAGGTGTGGGCAGGGGAAAGTGCCAGGGTGGGAGGCAGTCCAAAGATGTGTATGTTAGATAAATTGCCCATAGAGTTCAGGGTTGAGTAGGTTAAGTGCATTTGCCATGAGAAATACAGGGTGATAGGATAGGGAAAATAGGTCTGTGCGAGATATCCTGTGGAGGGTTGGTGTGTGGACTTGTTAAGTCAAATAGCCTTTTTCCATATTATGGAAGCAGGTCGTTCAGCCCATTGAGTCCACACTGACCTTCTGAAGCAAATCCCATCCATACCTCCCCTGCTATCCTATCCCTGTAACCCTGCACTTCCCATCTTTACCCACCCACGCTGTGCATCACTGGACTGTGGGAGGACCCCGAGCACCTGGAGGAACTCCACACAGACATGAGGAGAATATGCAAACTGGTACAGACAGTTGCCAGATGGTGAAATCGAACCCAGTTCCCTGGTGCTGTGAGGTAGCACTGCTAGCCATTGAGCCACTGTACCACCCTCTCCCGCCCTAAAGAATCCTCTGGTGTCAAGCATTCCAGTCACTCATCATGATCCAAGGTGGAATTTGGAATAATCAGGGATGGAAATGAGACTTGAGTTTGATAAGGCCCAGGCTAGGGGCCATGGCTGGTGATTCCGATCTCTGTATGTAAAGAAATGCAAGGTGTGTCTCTGAATGGCACCACAAATTGTACAGATCATCAAAATATTTTATGAATAAAGTATATTTTTGAAATATAAAAAAATTCCTCCTTCAAGATGGTGCAGTGCAGAATCTCTTCAGGCCCTCAACTGGGAAACAACACTGGGTTGCTCAGAACATGATCTTTTAGATTTGCATTGCCTAAACTAGATTCAAGGACAGATCTATCCAAGGTGTTGAAGAGTATTATGGGATTTGAAAGGATGGATAGGGAGAAAGTGTTTCCACCGCTGGGGGAAGCCCTGAACAAGATGTACCATACGTATAAAGGCAAGACTATTTATGTGGTGATATCAGGAGTTACATTTTCACACAATGAACAGTGGAACTTGGAGCACCCTGCCCCGAAACACATTTGGATATAGTTATGTTCGGCCTGGGTGGGATATGTGGATTGATGAGCAGATAAGTAGAGTAAATTTATCAGCCAACCATGATTTAATTAGATGATAGTATAGACTAGAGGGGCTAGATGGTCTCCTGTTGTTCCTGTCATTCATTCAGTGAAGAGAATGAGGCAACAGAAAGTCACAGCATTTAGAAAAACAAATGAATAGAAATGATCAATTGACCACAGGCTACAAAAATGGGATAGGCTTGCTTTTATTTCATTCTGAAGTTAATAAGGATATTACCATCCAATATCACCAAACAATTTCTTCTTTGTTCCCCTGACTGTCTGTAATTATCTAGAGTATTCTACACTTGTGTTAATTGAAGCCTTTTCATAACATCTCATTAAATCCATAGGAGACTCCACTCAGAGGTAAAGGTGATGACTGCAGATGCTGGATATCAGAGTTTAGATTAGAGTGGTGCTGGAAAAGCACAGCTGGTCAGGCAGCATCTGACAAGCAGGAAATTCGACGTTTTGGGCAAAAGTCCTTCATCAGGATTGAAGGCAGGGAGCTTCTGGGGTGGACAGATAAATGGGAGGGGGGTAGGGGTGGGGAAAGTGTAGCAAAGTGTACAACGGATGCATGGGGGTGGGGATGAAGGTGATAGGTCAGAGAGGAGGGAGGAGCGGGTAGGTGGGAAGGACGATTGGCCGGTAGGACCGGTCATGAGGCTGGTGCTGAGCTGGAAGGTTGGAACTGGGGTAAGGTGAGGGGAGGGCAAATGAGGAAACCAGTGACATCCACATTGATGCCCTGGGATTGAAGTGTCCGAGGCGGAAGATGAGGTGTTCTTCCTTCAGGCGTCGGGTGGTGAGGGAGTGATGATGGAAAAGGCCCAGGACCTGCATGTCCTCGGCAGAGTGGGGGGGGGAAGTTGAAATGTTGGGCCACGGGGCGGTGGGGTTGATTGGTGTGGGTGTCCCGGAGATGTTCTCTGAAGCACTCTGCTAGGAGGCGCCCAGTCTCCCCAATGTAGAGGAGACCGCATCAGGAGCAACGGATACAATAAATGATATTGGTGGATGTGCAGGTAAAACTTTGATGGATTAGATTAGACTTACAGTGTGGAAACAGGCCCTTCGGCCCAACAAGTCCACACCGACCCGCCGAAGCGCTACCCACCCATACCCCTACAGTTACCCCTTACCTAACACTACGGGCAATTTAGCATGGCCAATTCACCTGACCCGCACATCTTTGGACTGTGGGAGGAAACCGGAGCACCCGGAGGAAACCCACACAGACACGGGGAGAACGTGCAAACTCCACACAGTCTGTCGCCTGAGTTGGGAATTGAACCCGGGTCTCAGGTGCTGTGAGGCAGCAGTGCTAACCACTGTGCCACCGTGCCGCCCAAAGGAAGGCTCCTTTAGGGCCTTGGATGGAGGTGAGGGAGGAGGTGTGGGTGCAGGTTTTACAATTCCTGCAGTGGCAGGGGAAGGTGCCAGAGCAGGAGGATGGGTTATTGGGGGGCGTGAACCTGACCAGGTAGTCACGGAGGGAACAGTCTTTGTGGAAAGTGGAAAGGGGTGGGGAGGGAAATACATCCCTGGTGGTGGGGTCCATTTGGAGGTGGCGGAAATGTCGGTGGATGATGTGGTTTATGCGGAGGTTGATCAGGTGGAAGTTGAGGACTTGGGAGTTCTGTCCTTGTTATGGTTGAGGGGTGGGGTTTGAGGGCGGAGGTGCAGGAAGTGGATGAGATGCGTTGAAGGGCATTTCATCCCTTGTGGGAAGGGAAATTGCGGTCTCTAAAGAAGGAGGCCATCTGGTGTGTTCTATGGTGGGACTGGTCCTCCTCTGAGCAGATGAGGCGGAGGAATTGGGAATACGGGATAGCAATTTTGCAGGAGGTAGGGTGGGAGGAGGTGCCTGTCTTCAGCCCTGATGAAGGGCTTTTGCCTGAAATATCTATTTTCCTGCTCCTCGGATGATTCCTGACCTGCTGTGCTTCTCCACTCAGAGGTTCCTGTTCCCTTCAGTAACCTTCAGCTGGCTCTGATACTTTTTGGAGCAAGCGATGTGAGGAGCCCTTGACAGGCAGGCACCATCACCTGATTTGATTTATTACTGTCACATGTACCTAGCTACAGTGAAAAGTTGTTTTGTCCGTGGTACAGGAAGACAATACCATTAGGGTGCATTAGGGTGATAGAACAGAGCGAGGAATACAATGTTACAGCTGCAAAGAAGCTGCACAAAGAGCAAGATCAACATTATACTTAAATTGAGAGGTTTATTCAGAAGTTTGTTAACAGTGGGAAGAAGCTGTTCCTGCATTTGTTGTTATGTGTTTAAGCTTTTGTATCTTTTGATCAACAGGAGAGATTATCACCAGGGTGGGAGGGGACTTTAACATTGGCTGCCTTCCCGAGGCAGTGAGATGTGTTGATGGAGTCAATGGATGGAAGGTCGGCTTGTGTGGTGGATTGGGCTGTGGTCACAGATCTCTAGTTTCTTACACCTCTGGGCAGAATAGCTGCCATACCAAGCCATGATGCACCCGGAGAGAATACTTTCTATGGTGCATCTATAAAAAATTTGGTAAGAGTCTTTACGAACATGTCTAATTTCCTTCACCTCCTGAGGAAGTAGAGATGTTGTTGTTGGCCATCGAGGTGAGTACACGTTCTCGCCCATCTCCACCTCAGCATCACTGATACAGACAGAAGCATTCCTTGCGCTCCACTTCCTGATGTCAATGACTAGCTCCTTTCTCTTACTGAGCTAGAGCAGGAGCACAGGCCTTCCAGGCATTTTGGGGTGAGGGACGATGCCGGAGCATGCACCCTCCAGGCATTTCGGGGTGAGCGGCGATGCAGGAGCGCAGACCCCCTCCAGGGTTCGGGGTGAGGGGGCAATGCAGGAGCGGGACCCTCCAGGCATTTTGGAGTGAGGGGGTGATGCAGGAGCATGGACCTTCCAGGCTTCAGGGTGAGGGGGCGATGCAGGAGCATGGACCTTCCAGGCTTCAGGGTGAGGGGGCGACGCAGGAGCATGGACCTTCCAGGCTTCAGGGTGAGGGGGCGATGCAGGAGCATGGACCTTCCAGGCTTCAGGGTGAGGGGGCGATGCAGGAGCATGGACCTTCCAGGCTTCGGGGTGAGGGGGGGGATGCAGGAGCGCGGACCCTCCAGGCATTTCGGGGTGAGGGGCTGGAGCGCATTTTCTCCTTCCAACACCATATTTTGAGATGGACTCCCCACCACCCATTTGTCCCATTTTTGGTTGAAAATATCTGCAGCCTAATATTACTCAACACATGGACATCAGTCAACATGCTTTAGCCAGGGGTGGGGACATTAAGTGGACAGCACCAGGGTTCCTTGTCCATGCTTTGCCTGTTCCCATAGCATTTTATTGGGGCTGCAGTCCATGTTGAGGACTCCCAAAGTAGCTATGTCCTGGCAGTGAACCACCCTGCCTCTACCTCTGCCCTGTCGGTGGGTTCCAGTATGTTTGAAGAAGGAGGTTGGCTTTATTATCCATTCATGGGATGATGTGACTTTGGCTGGTCCAACACTTATCACCCATCCCTAACTGCCAAGAGGGTAGTTGGAAGGTCAATCAAATCACGGTGAATGTGGATTCAGATAGGCCACAGCAGGTAGATTTCCTTCCCTAAAGGACATCAGTGAACGGGCTGGGGGTTTTTACAACAATTGGCATGGTTCCATCAGATGAGCTTCCAATTCCAGATTTTTATTGAATTCAAGTTGCACCGTCTGCCGTTATGGATTACAATCCATTGCCCCTGGAACAATTCCAGAATGCTCATCCAGTGACAGAAATTATCTCTGTTGGGCCCAGTCAATGCTCATCTCTGAACTAACATCATAAAACATGGATGTGAACTTGTTATATGATTAGTGAGTTTTCTAAGTGAAATTCACCTGTCAAATTCTAGTGACTGGAATTTGCCAAAGTCATGAAAGGAGCTGTATGACCTTTCTCCTCACTAAGTCGTTTTGGTTCTGTGGTTTGAATTGTCTTTTTGTTCTCTGCATGGATACTGAGATGTGAGGGAAGTAACTTTTATTCAAAGCCTCCACTGAATAGGCAATGGATGGAGCCTGACCATGATCAGTCAGGAAATAGTGGATTATGGGAAAAAGGCAGGAAGCTGGAGTTGACAGTTATCAGGTCAGCCATGAGCTCGCTGAATAGGGGAGCAGACTCAATGAGCACTTCGGAGAATTCTAACCATTCATTGTTAAATACCAGTGAGACTTTCTCATTTTGATTGCAGACCTGGGGCAAGTGCCATATGTGGAAGACTTGTGGGCGGCACGGTGGCACAGTGGTTAGCACTGCTGCCTCACAGCGCCTGAGACCCGGGTTCAATTCCCGACTCAGGCGACTGACTGTGTGGAGTTTGCACGTCAGTGTGGGTTTCCTCCGGGTGCTCCGGTTTCCTCCCACAGTCCAAAGATGTGCGGGTCAGGTGAATTGGCCATGCTAAATTGCCCATAGTATTAGGTAAGGGGTAAATGTAGGGGTATGGGTGGGTTGCGCTTCGGCAGGTCGGTGTGGACTTGTTGGGCCGAAGGGCCTGTTTCCACACTGTAAGTAATCTAAGTAATCTAATCTAAAAAAGCCTTTATCTCTGGAGGTGCAGTGAAAATACCTCTTGAGGATCGCCTCAGTGCTTCTAAGGAAACCGCAATTGCCTTGCCTTTTACCACATGTGCAGTTCTAGTTGCCCTGCTATAGGAAGGATATTATTAAATTGGAGAGGGTTCAGAAAATATTTTACCAGGATGTTGTCAGGAATGAGTTGTCAGGTTTGAGTTTTTAAAAATAGGCTGGGACCTTTTCCACTGTAGTGTAGGAAGTTGAGAGGGTCACCTTTAAAATCATGAAGGGCATTGATAAGGTGAATAGCAAGAGTCTTTTCCCTAGTGTGGGGGAATCCAAAACTAGGGGGCATAGTTTTAAGGTGAGAGGAGGAATTTCTGAAAAGGAAATAAAGGACAACTTTTTTTAAAGAGTGGTTTGTGTGCAGAACGCACTGCCAGAGAAAACCATGGATACAGGTACAGTTACAACATTTAAAAGACGGTTTGATAAGTTCATGAATAAGAAAGGTTTAGATGGATAAAGGTCAAACACAAGCAAGTGGGACGAGTTTAGTTTGGGAAACTTGGCCGGTATGGACTAGCTGAACTGAAGGGTCTGTTTCTGTGCTGTATGACTGGCTATTTCTGTTCCTATGTCTTATGGAGAAGAACCGAATGCCAAACACCAAAGGTAAGGGGAGTGCACCATTCTAAAAATATCACAGGTTACAATGGCTAACCCTGACATGCCACTTGAATAATGAACTAGAATGTACTTTGGAAGCAAAGATTATACTGAATTTAATTTTGTATGCACAATCAGTCCACAATCCAACAACAAACAAAGAATAATGAAAAGATCATTTAACGAAAAACTTAATCATTAATAACTTGACAAAAATTGGGTGGAGAGATCATAGTGACACATTGTAATTGCTCATGCTTCAGTCAGTTCCAATTCACTTTGTCAGTTGGACAGATTTCCCTTTCATATTCTCTCTCTCTCTCTCTCTCTCTCTCTCTCATCCTGTAATTATTTTCACCAAATCATTATCATTAGCCACATGAGCATCAGTGTCAAGGTCAGCGTTTATTGACTTCCTGTGAAGCTGCGATACAACAAATAGCTGATGGGCAGCAAATGGTGGCTCAGTGGTTAACACTGCTGCCCCACAGCGCCAGGGACCCACGTTCGATTCCTGCCTCAGACGATTGTCAGTGTAGAGTTTGCACATTTCTCCCCGTGTCTGTGTGGGTTTCCTCCAGGTGCTCTGGTTTCCTCCCTCAGTCCAAAAAGATGTGCAGATTAGGCCATGCTAAATTGCCCCATAGTGTTCAGGGATTTGTAAATTAGGTACATTAGTTAGGGGATATAGGTCTGAGTGGTTACTCTTTGGAGGGTCAGTGTGGACTTGCTGGGCTGATGAGCCTGTTTCCACAGTGTAGAGATTCTATATTTTTAAAAATGCTGGCCCACATCTCCATTGATTGATAGAGGTTTTCTAGTTCCAGGTATCTTTTGATCTAAATTCAAATGTTCCCTTTGTCATGGGAAGGAATTTGTGTCCATTCTCTGGGTTAGCCAGCCAGCCAGACCTAGGACTGTAGAATCATTGAATCATAGAGACGTACAGCATGGAAACAGACCATTCAGTCCAATTTGTCCATGCCAACCAGCTATCCTAAATTAATCTAGTCCCATTTGCCAGCATTTGGCCCATATCCCTCTAAACCCTTCTTATTCATGAATCCATCCGGATGCCTTTTAAATGTTGTAATTTTACCAGTCTCCATCACTTCCTCGGGCACCCCATTCCATACACACACCATCATCTGTGTGAAAACATTGCTCTTTAGGCCCCTTTTATGCCTTTCCCCTTTCACCTTTCACCTTGAACCTATGCCCTCCAGTTTTGGACAACCCTATCCTGGGAAAAAGATTCTTTTTTTTCCTATTTATCCTATCCATGTCCCTCATGAATGTATAACCTCTATAAGGTCACCTTCTCGGCCTCTGACACTCCAAGGAAAAGAGCCCCAGCCTATTCAGCCTCTCCCTATAGCTCAAAGTCTCCAACCCTGGCAACATCCTTGTAAATCTTTTCTGAACCCTTTCAAGTTTCACAACATCCTTCTGATCGGTGGGAAAATCTGGAAAAGAGATAAATGAAGAAGGATATTTCATTCTCACTGCAATATTGTCATTAGCAGGCTATAGATAGTCCACTGTGAAAAATCTACCCATGTTACTTGGTGTAGATAAGCAAGAGGTGAATTAATTGAGACCTTCTGAATTATGAAAGAATTTGATAAAGTGGATGTCGGAATGGTATTGTCATTGGAATGTTCAGGCCAGACCAAACCTGGGCTTGTTAATATAAGAAAGTAACTGATATTTTCCATGGGTAACTTTAACTAGGAAGTGCTTTAAATCTGGAACTTGCTACTATTGGGAAGAGTTGAGATGAATGATTCGGATGAAGTGAAGCTGAAGCTAGGTCACGGAATTGATGCAGTGCAAAGAAAAACTCAATTAATTGTTTAGAGATAGTCAACATGGTTTTGTGAGGAGCAGGTCATGCCTCACACAAGCCTTATTGAATACTTTAAGGATGTGACAAAATATGTTGATGAAGGTAAAGCAGTGAATGGGGTGTATTTGAATTTTAGCAAGGCATTTACTAAGGTTCCCCATGGTAGGCTCATTCAGAAAGTAAGGAACGTGGGCTACAGGGAAAACTGGCCATCTGGATACAGAATTGGCTGGCCCATAGACACAGGGGAGTAGTAGATGGAAAGCATTCAGCCTGGAGCTCGGTGACCAGTGGTGTTCTGCAGGGATCTTTTCTGGGACCTCTGCTCCTTGTGATTTTTTTATATATAAATAACTTGGATGAGGAAGTGGAAGGGTGGGTTAGTAAGCTTGCCAATGACATGAAGGTTGGTGGAGTGGTGGATAGTGTGGAGTGCTGTTGTAGGTTGCAACAGGACATTGACTGAATGCAGAACTGAGCTGAGAAGTGGCAGATGGAGTTCAACCTGGAAAAGTGTGAAGTGATTCACATTCACTTTGGAAAGTCAAATGCAGAATACAGGGTTAAAGGCAAGAGTTTTGGCAGTGTGGAATAAGAGGGTTCTTAGGGTCCATCTCCACATATCCCTCAAAGTTTTCACCCAAGTTGATAGGGTTGCTAAGAAGGCATGTGATGTTTTGCTTTCATTAGCAGGGGGATTGAGTTTAAGAGCCACGAGGTAATGCTGCAGAACTACAGAGCCCTGGTTAGACCACACTTGGAATTTCATGTTCAGTTCTGGTCGCCTCATTGTAGGAAGGATGGAGAAGCTTTAGAGAGGGTGCAGAGGAGATTTACCAGGATGCTGCCTGGACTAGAGAGCATGTCTTATGAAGAAAGGTTGAGGGAGCTAGGGCTTTTCACACTGGAGAGAAGGAGGATGAGAGTGATTTGATAGAGGTGTACAAGATGATGAGAGACAGAATGGATAGCCAGAGACTTTTTCCCAGGGCAGAAATGAGTATCACAAGAGGACATAATTTTAAATTGATTGGTGGAAGATTTAGGAGAGATGTCAGAGGTAGATTCTTTACACAGAATGGTGGATGCACGGAATACACTGCCAGCAGTGGTACTAGTCATTAGGGACATTTAAGCGACTCTTGGATAGGCATATGGATGGCATTAACATGAAGGATATGTGGGTAAGTTTGATCTTAGAATAGGATAAAAGGACAGCACAACATCAAGGGCCGAAAGGCCTGTACTGTTCTGTTCTATGTTCAGTCCAACGTACCTGCACCGTTCGATTCCCTTGAGGGAAATCTCCTGCTTCATCCCCATACTCTTGCATACCATTTCTATCCAAATAACCATCCAATTTCCCACTTCAACTGAACCTGCATCCACTGCATTTCCAGGGCAGTGCATCATTCCAGACTGTAACTAGAATCACGGAATCCCTTCCATGTGGAAACAGGCTATTTGGCCTATTGAGTCCATACTGACCCTCTGAAGGATCCACCACCTTCCCCCCACCCCCACCCCCCCCCAACCCCCGTGCCCCCCCCCCGCCCTCCCCAGCCCACCCCATCTCTGTAACCTTGAATTTCCCATGAGCAATCCACTGGCCACATCTTTGGACTGTGGGAGGAAGCTGCAGTACCTAGGTCCCTATCGCTGTGAGGCAGCCTTGCTAACCACTGACCCACCGTGTTACTCAGTGTTAAAGGTTTTTCTCACTTCACTCTTCTGCATTTGCACATCAGTTTAAATTGACGCCATCTTGTTCTTGATCTTTCTGGGTGTGAACAACTTCTCCCCATCTGCCCGCTCAAACTGAAAGCTCAGGATTCCTATCAAATCTCTTCTCCTTGTTTTTCTGCCCAACAAGAACAGTCTCAGCTTCTTCAGTCTAGCCTCATAATTTCTTATTCCTGGAGTCCTTCTTAGAAACCACATTTGCACTCTACAATGCATTCACATCTTTCCAATAATGTGTTGTTCACAACTCTACACAATATTCCAGCTGGGGTCTAACAGGTGTCATGTACAAGTTCAACATCACCTCCTTGCTCCTGTACATTCTTGACGCTATAAAGAAAGCTAAGATCATTCAGTTAAAATCTCTCTCTACTTATCCTGCCACCTTCAATAATTTGTACACTGATACATCCAGATCCCTCTGCTCCCCATTAGAAGTGCAGCCACTCTTTTAGATTGGCTTCTATTATACTTCCGCTTCCCTACATTTGACCCATATCCCTCCACACCTTTCCTATTCATGAACTTATTCAAACGTCTTTTAAACGTTGTAACTGTATCTACATCCAGCACTTCCGCTGGATGTTCATTACACACATACCACCCTCTGAATAAAAAAAAATTGCCCCTCGCTTCCTTTTTAAAATTTTCCTTTCTCACCTTAAACCCTGTACTGTTGAAATCCCTCACCCGAGGGAAAAGACATCTGTCATTCATCTTAAAAATCTCCATATGGTCATCCCTCAAGATCCTTCACTCCAGTGAATAATGCCCCAGCCTGTCCAGCCTTTCCTGAGAATCCAAATCTTCCAGATTCAAGATGGTGGCACCAGCCATCTTTCTTCTCTCTGCATCTCACTTTTTTTTACATTCCTTCTGGAGAGAAAGTCCAGCAGTGAGGACATTGCAAGCAGCATGGCTATGGCAGTGGGCCTGGAGCAGTGGGGGCTGGACGCCTGGTGTGTGTGGAAAGGGCTGTGGGCCTGGGCAATGTCGGTTAGAGGCCTGGTGCAGGGAAGGGGCTGTGGGCCCAGAGCAGGATCGGCTGGAGGCCTGGTGTGCGCAAGGGGCTGTGGGCCTGGGCCGGTGTCAGCTAGAGGCCTGGTGCAGGGAAGGGGCTGTGGGCCCAGAGCAGGATCGGCTGGAGGCCTGGTGTGCGCAAGGGGCTGTGGGCCTGGGCCGGTGTCAGCTAGAGGCCCGGTGCTTGCAAGGGACTGGAGGCCTGGTGTGGGGAAGCGGCTGTGAGCCTGAAGCAGGGTCGGCTGGAGGCCGTGTGTGTGCAAGGGACTGTGGGCCTGGAGCAGTGTCATTTGGAGTTCTGGTGCTCGTAGGGAACTGTGGGCCTAGAGTGTGCAAAGAGCTGTGGGCCTGGAACAGTTGGTTGGAGGCCTGGTACGGAGAAGGAGCTGTGGGCCTGGGGCGGTGTGGACTTGAAGCCCGGTGTGTGTGGAAGGGGCTGTGAGCCTGGAGTAGTATCAGTGGAGGCCTGGTGCTGGTAAGGGGCTGTGGGCCCAGTGTGACCAAGGGGCCTGGAGCAGAGTCAGTTGGAAGCCTGCTGGGGAGAGGGGGCTGTGGGCTTGGGGCAGTGTGGGCTGCAGACCTGGTGTGTTGGAAGGGGCTATGGGCTGCAGCAGTGTCAGTTGAAGGCCCGGTGCTGGGAAGTTGCTGTGGGCCTGATGTGCACAAGGAGCTATGGGCCTGGAGCTGTATCAGCTGGAGGCCTGGTTGTGGAAGAGTCTGTGGGCCTGGTACAGGGAAGGGGCTGAGGGCCTCAGCGTAACGTGGTTAGAGTGAGGCTGAAGTGTCAGTGACAGAGATCCCCTGGAATCTGAGACATTGAGAGTGGGAAGTCCGAGGTTTCCTGGAAAGCGGGCTAAAGTGGAGGAGACCAAACTTTTCCAGGTAGTGCACTCAAGAAAGACTGTCGATTGTTTACTTTTATTCCTTTATGTTCTAACTTAATACTAGGAAGCACTGTAATGTTAACTTTTGATTGATTTCTTTATTTTTCAACTTGTACTAAGAACAACTGTAATGCTTTGCTTTTAACTTTGATTCTGTTATTACTTGTACCTGAGTTTTGTACTTTGGCACCTTTGGATGTGGTGACATTTCATCATGCTCCTGTACATGTGACAATAAATCTTAAAACAAATTAAACCTTTTCCAGTGACATCCTTGTAAATCTTTTCTGAACCCGCTCTATAGTTTAATAATGTCCTTCAGTTGGATTTACAGTGTGAGAAATACTAATAAAAGAGCTGGCTCCCGTACAGGTTGGTCCCAAAACAATGCAATAAATAGAGAGAAAATCCCCAACCTTAATCCCTGTTAATGCCTCCGTAATCCAGTTAATTACAGGATTGATTGATATTGCTGGGAACCAGCGATAATAGCTGAAATCACTAAATAGGTATTCTAACCGTATTCAAGTGAATCTCCACAGGTGGATTGGTAAGACACTGACTTGGGTTTTCTGAAGGTATCACATTGACTCCCACGTGGTCATTTGGACACAGTTCCAAAGAATATGAGAAATAGGAGCGGGAGCAGACCATTTAGTCCCATAGGCCTGTCCCAGCACTTGATATGATCACAGCTAATCTGCCCCAGGTCTCAACTCCTCTTTCGTGCAGCTTCACACAGCCCTCAACTCCCTGATCTTTAGAAAAAAATCTGTCTACTTTCTCCTTAAATACTCAGCAATGCAGCCTCGATTGTTCATGAGGATGGCCTCAGGAATGAAAGGATTAACGTATAAGGAATGTCTGAGGACTCTAGGTCTATACTCGATTGAGTTTACAAGGATGAGGGGACAATCTGATTGAAACTTACAGAATACTGAATGGCTTGGACAGTGGATGTTGGGGAGAGCCTTAGCATAAAGGGAAGTCTTTTAGAACAGAGATAAGGGAAAATCTCTTCAGCCAGAGAGAGGGGATCTGTGGAATTCACGGCCACAGAAGGCTGTGGAGGCCAGGTCATTGAGTATATTTAAAACAGAGATGGATAAGTTTTTGATTGCCAAAGGGATCAAAGGTTATGGAGAGAAAGTGGGAAAATGGGAGTGAACATCCTATCAGCCATGATTGAAAGTGGAGCAAACCCAATGTGCCAAATGGCCTAATTTTTGCTCCTACATCTTAAGGTCTTATGGTCTAACTCTCTGTGGTGGAAGTCTCCAGACAACACTACCCTCTGGTAGGAATAAATTCCTTCACAAACAAAAACAGGGTTCATTTGAAAAGCTCAGCAGGTCTGGCAGCATCTGTAAAGAGAGAGCAGCACTAACATTTGGGTCAAGTGACCCAAATGAGGAGGGTGTCTCATTTACAGCATCCACAGTTCTTTCAGTCTTTATTAAGTTCCTTCATATCTCCGTTTTCAGTTTATTCTGTAACCATACCCTGCCACCCCCTGAGTGGAACCACAATGACCCCACGAATGGAAACTAGTGCCACTATCTTCAGGGAGAAACAAAGGACAGATTGGCAAAAGCCTGTAGTCCTGATGCTATTGGTAATCATTTTTGAATCAGAGAATCACAGAATTGGCATAATGCAGAAAGAGGTCATTCAGCCCATCGTGCCTGTGCTGGTTCTATTGCTGAGTGTCAATCTGCTGCCTTTTCCACATATCTCTGCATCGTTACTATCCAAATAATTATTAATGTCACTCTTGACTGCCTCAGTTGAACCACTGTAACTAACCAAGTAGTTAACTAACTACTTACTTTTCATACGCAGCATTTTTGCATCACCGTTGCATCATTCGCATGTCATTTAAAATGTCTGCCCTCTTGTTTTCTTTTCTTTTACGAGTGCAAACAGCGACTCCCTTTCTCCTCTATACAGCCTGCTCACAATTTTGAAAACCTCAAACAAATCTCCTGTCAGCTGCTTACTCTCCAAGGAGATACAACCAGCTTCTTCAATCTATCCTGTTCTGCACGGTCTCCAATGCATTCACATTTTTCCAGTGGTGTTACACCCAGAACTGCATATAATGTTCTAGCTGACTTCCAGCATATCATGGAGTCCGAGACATACAGCATGGAAACAGACCCTTCGGCCCAACTCATCCATGTCGACCAGATTTTCTAAATTAATCTAGCCCCATTTGCCAGAGTTTGGCCCATATTCCTCTCAAGCCTTCCTATTCATATACCCATCCAAATGCCTTTCAAATGCTGTAATTGTACCAGCTTCCACCACTTCCTCTGGCAGCTCATTCCATACACGCACCACCCTCTGTGAAAATGTTGCCCCTTTAGCTCCTTTTTAAGTTTTTTGCCTCTCACCTTAAACCTATGCCCTATAGTTTTGCACTCCCCTACCCTTAGATAAAGACCTCATCTATTTATCCAATCCATGCCCCTCATGATTTTATAACCCTCTATAAGGGTCACCCCTCAGCCTCTGATGCTCCAGGGAAAACTGTCCCAGCCTGTTCAGCCTCTCCCTATAGCTCAAACCCTCCAGTCCCAGCAACAGCCTGTAAATCTTTTCCGAACCCTAAAACGCTCGGGGTGGGGTGGGGATAGATGTACACAGTCAAATATCCTGCTCTCGCTGACAGCACTGGAGCAAACATGTTGCCAGCTTACTGGGGAAAAAAACTGCAGATGCTGTAAATCAGAAACAAAAGCAGAATTTGCTGGGAAAGCTCAATAGGTCTGGCAGCATCTGGGAAGAGAAATCAGAATTAACTTTTTGGGTGCTGTGACCCTCCCTCAGAACAGGGTGAGTCCTGAGGAAGGGTCACTCGACCCAAACCGTTAACTCTGATTTCTCTTCACAGATGCTGTCGGACCTGCTGAGATTTTCTTGCGACTTCTGTTTTTATCTCTGGCCAACTGCCTGGTACGTTCATGCCAGTGAGCTGCATTCATGAGTTTTCTGCCATGTTATACTTCACCATGAAAGTATTGGGCATCATTCCACTGATAGAGGTCATTGTAAACTCAGTATTTGCATAGATTTAGAGAGGTTGAAGATGAGTACTGATTGGTTTTATTCTAAGTGAGTACCTTTCCCTTAAGAGTGGTGCTGACTGATCTATCTCGTGCTTGTATTGTACTTCACGCTGTGAATAAGGTTATAATACTGTCAATATTTGTAGAACTAAACAGCTAACAAAGTCAACAATGGTGTCAAAGGCTGAGCAAACAAGCAAAGTTAAAGACACATAGAGTCAGAGCAGTTCTATTCTGATGAAGTTGATGTTTAAAGAAGAAAATAAAACACAAAACAGAGCTTGAGAGAGGACTGCAGAGAGAGAGAGAGGAACAATAGCAGCAGCACCTACATTAGCTCGGATTGCACACAGCATGAAGATTGAGGGAAACGGGAGAAGAAACAATTAAGATTATTTGAGAAAGCAAATACAAGAAGATAAAATGGCAATGGTCATAGAATATTTGATGTGTCCTGTGATGCAATGATCTTGAAAACACAACAACCCCTCTACTTCCTCAGAAGACCCCTCCCATCTCAGTTATACTCTCTCCTAACCTTTTCCATCAGGCAGCAGCTGGAACACAAGTACCAACAGATTCAAGAATAGCTGCTTCCCTGCTGTTATTAAACTTCTGAATGGACTTCTCAAGTGTCAAATTTAATGTTGACCTCGCTGCTGGTGCACATTCTCTGCAGCTGTAACCTTGTACTTCTCGCTCTGTTTTGAGGTAGTTCTCCGATAGCACAACGCAAATTAGCTATAACATGATTGCCAGATTTAGACCAATATTTGTAGAACACAAACTTTCTTTACCTGTATTGGCAATAACACAATTCAGGCTCCCATTGGTTTAAATGGTGCTGGTATTGCAAGCTTTTCTTATAAAGTGTGATCGCACAAAAACCGAACCATGGCATTATAAATGTATTACCCTTATGCACTTGTATGGTGTGGTCTGCCTGTACTGCACACAAAATAAAACTTTTCACTGTACCTATGTGCATGTGAGTATAATAAATCAAACCAAAAATCAGGCAACAGGCAGAAAGCATCAGTGTTAAGAATCTAGAGAGTTTTATCCTGAGAGGAATGAAATCTAACAGTCAGCAGGTAATGGTGAGTCCAGGTGTACTTGGAACTAGATTTGAAAAGAGTTCAATGTGCAGCGTTGGGTTTTACACAGTAACAAGAATACTGAGATAACTGAGAGTGCAACTCTGATTCATAAGGATACTGCCTTGCATGAAGAGAGATATGAAGCAGCTTGGAAAACCTGAGCAATTTTTATTAGAAGGTCAGGACAATATTTGGTTTAGAGAGAATGATTCGGGTGGTTGAGGTTTTGCCATGGGATTACATGTGAGACGTTATGGATGAAAAGGAGAAAGCTCTTCACACTGAGAGGTTGTGGATCTCACTCCCACGGTTAGAAACTGTATCAACATGCAAGATTAGATAGTGAAGGATATGGGGTTAAATGGATGTGAGAACAGGAAGCAAATGTGATTTGATCTGTTTGCTCTTGTGGAGAATATTCTGAATTGGAATGTTGTAAGTTCTATGTGTTGCTTTGCACAGTGAGAGAGATGCAGATACACAAATGCACAGAAGATGAAAGGAGATGAAGGTCAATGCAGAATAGAGACATTGGAGAAAGATAATTGGGAAACAGTCCAAGGGGGAAGCAAGGAGGAGACAAAATCCAATGAAAGATACAAGTGTGAAAATATCATCAGAAACACCTGACTTAAATCTTGCTTTAGTTGTGCAGTGTGGGTCCGAGCTCATAGAATCCCTACAGTAAGGAAGCAGGCCATTTGGCCCATCAAGTCCACGCTGGCCCTCCGAAGTACACCCTTACCCTATCCCTGCATTTTCCATAGTGAATCCACATAACTTGCACATTTTTGGACTTGGGAACAAACCAGAGCACATGGAGGAAACCCACATAGACAATGTGCAAACTCCACAGTTGCCAAGGGTGGAATCAAACCCAGGCTCCTGGTGCTGTGAGGCAGCAGTGCTAACCACTGAGCCTGAAGAAGGACTTATGCCTGAAATGTCGATTCTCCTGCTCCTTGGATGCTGCCTGACCTGCTGCGCTTTTCCAGCAACACATTTTTCAGCTCTGATCTCCAGCATCCACAGTCCTCACCTTCTCTTGCTACCCCTGGTAAGTTTATATTAAGTAGCCTGATATACTAGTGTGTGTGGATTAGTATACAGTGAAGGTCACAGTTTGAGAACAGCCATTGAACACTCTTGCATTGCAGGTAAAGAAAGGAAGATAAAACTCTCTGACTCCAACAGCTGCCCCAATCGAAAGAAACCAGGATAAAATAATTAAAATCACTTTGTAAAGCCAAATATTTTGGAAACATCTGTCCACCACTCACATCAACACTAACAGTACCATTCAAGGTAACAGCCAGTGTTCTCCTATGCATTCTATGAGCATGTTTCAGAGAATGACCTATATATCTTCGTTTAACTATCTCTTTTTGGACTCACTTCCTATTCCTGATTGGTGTAGATGCGTGGTGTTATTCTTTCTTCTATTTAAGAAGCAATAAACTCACTCAAGAAAACGTAGTTAAATTGGCTACTTTTAAAACATAGATTAAATTGGTTTGGGAGAAAGAAACCGACAAGGGAGGGATCAGTTTAAACGAACTTTGTTGTGAATGGTGAATAAAGGAGGGGAGCCTGCCTGTCCCCCTGCCCTCAGGAGATCACAATGTGGGTATGCCAGCTGTAACTGGGGAAACTCACCTGGGACTGCTTGAAACAGTGTACTTTGAGCATATGTGCCTTTAAGAGGAATTTGTCCTTTTTATATTTCCCTTGAAGAATGTGCCGAGCTGTCTACTCCGTGATTAAGCAGAGTAAATACATTGTTTAAAAAAAAATTAGACAAAAGAAGCATGAAGGGTGAAGTCAGGCTTACATTGATCCGGGGTTTTAGGTTTTGCTTGAAGTTGAGGGTTTTGGGGTTGAAGCTGCTCGATGCTGCTCTCTCTTTGCTGCTGCTCGATTCATTCTTTGGGTTTGCTTTTCTCCTGGACCGGAGTTAGCACATGAGTGAATCTGATTGCTAAATTTGCTTTTGCCGAGAATGTGGATGCGGGGTGCTGATATATTGGAACAGTTAATGATTAGTGCTTAACTAAATACTATATTATTTAAGTATTTCAATAGGGTTAAAGTTATGCTAATTCATCTTGATTTTTTTGTCAGTGTTTTAACTGTGGTGTAAGGATAAAGTGTGTTTTTCTTAAAGCCTAGTACATTGACTAATCAAATCACTTCTGGAATGCAGTTACCTTACACTTACCTTTTAAATAAGAAACAAGTCAGGGTCTGCGCATTCTCCTCGGTTACATTTGATGGCTTTGATTTGTCTGTAACAATACAGAAATGTACACAGAGCTGTTGGAGAGCAGACTCATCAGTGAATGAAGAGATAAGATAGAATATTTATTCAGCTCCTTTCATAATTTCCGGACACTAACGTGTGAATGATTTACTATCTGAAGTAGCAGCTTTTCATACCGCAAAATCCCACACTCAGAAACGAACAAATGGCCAGACATTTAAGTATGTGCATTGAGTGATAGATATTGGCAGCGCATCAGGAAATAAACAATATGGTGGTATTTTTCACATCCACCTGAGAGCAAAATGGCTGCCAAAGTCCTCTGAAAGATGGCACATCTGACAGTGCAGCACTCCCTCGGTATAGCTAGCATACTCACCCAAAGAATGAGGTCTCCTAGTAGCTCAGAGTTGGAAGGTGGCTGGAATTCACAGACAGAGGCTTGTGTTTGATTTAGACCCATAGCAATGTGGTTGACTCTCAGCTGCCCTCTGAATGGCTTGCTAGGCCATCTCAGTTGTAAATTGGTACCAAATCTCAATAAAGAAATGAAAGTAGATGGACTACCTGGCATTGACCTAGTCACCAGAAAAGACAACAGCAAAAACAGCCCTGTCCACCCTGCAAAGTCCTCCTTACTAATATCTGGGGGCTAGAGCCAAAATTGGGAGTGCTGTCTCACAGACTAGTCAAACAACAGCCTGACATGGTCATACTCACGGGATCATATCTTACAGGCAATGTCCCAGACACCACCATCACCATCCCTGGATAGGTCCTGTCCCATCAGCAGGACAGAACCAGCCGAGGTGGAGGCACAGCTCTATACAGTCAGGGGGGAATTGCCCTTGGGAGTCCTCAACATTGACTTCAGACCTTGTCTCATGGCTTCAGATTAAACATGGGAAAGGAAACCTCCTGCTGATTACTATGTATTGTCCTCCCTCAGCTGAAGAATCAGTACTTCTCCATTGAACAGCACTTAGAGGAAGCACTAAGGCTGGCAAGGGCACACAATGTACTCTGGGTGGGGGATTTCAATGCCCAATATCAGGAGTGGCTCAGCAGTAGTACTGCTGATTGGTCTGGTCTGGTCTGGTCCTAAAGAACAGAGCTGCTTGACTTGGTCTGTGGCAGATGGTGATGCAACTAACAAGAGGTAAAAACATATTTGACCTCATCCTTCCCAATCTGCCAGCTGCAGAAGCGTCTGTCCATGAGAGCATCAGCAAGAGTGACCACTGCACAGTCCTTGAGGAGATGAAGTCCCACCTTCACACTGTGAATAACATCCATTGTGTTGCGTGGCACTATCACCGTGGTCAATGGGATAGACTTTGAACTGATCTAGCAGCTCAAGGCTGGGCATCCATGAGGTGCTGTGGACCATCAATAGCAGCAGAACTGTTTCCTGCATAATCTGCAACCTCATGGCCTGGTATATCTCCCACTCAATCATTACTATCAAGCCAGGGGATCAACCCTGGTTCAATGGAGAGTGCAGGAGGCATGCCAGGGCAGCACCAGGCATACCTAAAGATGAAGTGTCAACCTGGTGAAGTCACCAAACAGGGCTACTTGGATGTCAAACGGCATAAACTGCAAGTGATGGACAGAGCTAAGCAATCCTACAACCAACAGATCAGATCTAAAAGCTCTACAGTCCTGTCATATCCAGTCGTGAATAGCGGTGACCAATTAAACAATATGTAAAGATGAGGCGTGAAGGTTCAGTTGGGGCGATTGAGAGTTATAAGGTAGCCAGGAAGGAGCTAAAGAGGGAGCTAAGAGAAGCGAGAAGGGGACATGAAAAGTCTTTAGCTGGTAGGATTAGGGAAAACCCAAAGGCTTTCTATAGGTATGTCAAGAATAAAAGGATGACTAGGGTAGGTATCGGTCCAGTCAAGGATAGTAGTGGGAAGTTGTGTGTGGAGGCGGAGGAGATTGGAGAGACATTAAATCAGTACTTTTCATCAGTATTCACTCAGGAACAGGACACTGTTGCTGATGTGAATATGGAATCACAAATAATTAGAATGGATGCCCTGGAAATATGCAGGGAAGAGGTTTTGGGAATATTGGAAAGGATGAATATAGATAAGTCTCCTGGGCCTGATGGCATTTACCCCAGGATTCTATGGGAAGCTAGGGAGGAGATAGCAGAGCCATTGGCCT
Organism: Hemiscyllium ocellatum; assembly: GCF_020745735.1. NCBI lineage: Eukaryota > Metazoa > Chordata > Chondrichthyes > Orectolobiformes > Hemiscylliidae > Hemiscyllium > Hemiscyllium ocellatum. Next base: position 47,576,612 of record NC_083428.1, read on the forward strand.
GGATTTTTATGTCGTCATTGTCTACGGGAATAGTACCAGAGGACTGGAGGATAGCGAATGTGGTCCCATTGTTCAAGAAAGGGAGTAGGGATAGCCCTAGTAACTATAGGCCAGTGAGTCTGACTTCAGTGGTGGGCAAAGTCTTAGAGAGAATGGTAAGGGATAAGATTTATGAACATCTGGGTAGGAATAACGTGATCAGGGATAGCCAGCATGGTTTTGTGAAGGGCAGGTCGTGCCTCACAAACCTTATTGAGTTCTTTGAGAAGGTGACTAAGGAAGTGGATGAGGGTAAAGCAGTAGATGTTGTGTATATGGATTTTAGTAAGGCGTTCGATAAGGTTCCCCATGGTAGGCTAATGCTAAAACTTCGGAGGTATGGCATTGAGGATACATTAGAGGTTTGGATTAGGAATTGGCTGGCTGGAAGGAGACAGAGGGTAGTAGTTGATGGATTATGTTCATCTTGGAGCGCAGTTACTAGCGGTGTACCACAAGGATCTGTTTTGGGACCATTGCTTTTTGTTATCTTTATAAATGATCTAGAGGAAGGACTTGAAAGCTGGGTAAGCAAGTTTGCGGATGACACAAAAGTCGGTGGAGTTGTGGATAGTGAGGAAGGAAGTGGTAGGTTACAGCGGGATATAGATAAGTTGCAGAGCTGGGCGGAAATGTGGCAAATGGAATTCAATGTAGCTAAGTGCGAAGTCGTTCACTTTGGTAGGAATAACAAGATGATGGATTACTGGGCTAATGGTAGGCTACTTGGTAGTGTGGATGAGCAGAGGGATCTTGGTGTCTATGTACACAGATCTCTGAAAGTTGCCACCCAGGTAAATAGTGCTGTGAGGAAGGCATATGGTGTACTGGGCTTTATTGGCAGAGGAATTGAGTTCCGGAGTCCTGAGGTCATGTTGCAGTTGTATAAGACTCTGGTGAGGCCTCATCTGGAGTATTGTGTGCAGTTTTGGTCGCCATACTATAGGAAGGATGTGGAAGCTTTAGAACGAGTGCAGAGGAGGTTTACCAGGATGTTGCCTGGAATGGTAGGAAAATCTTATGAGGAAAGGCTGAGGCACTTGGGGCTGTTCTCATTGGAGAAGAGAAGGTTTAGGGGAGATCTGATAGAAGTGTATAAGATGATTAGGGGTTTAGATAGGGTAGATACTAAGAATCTTTTACCGCTAATGGAGTCAGGTGTTACTAGGGGACATAGCTTTAAATTAAGGGGTGGTAGGTATAGGACAGATGTTAGGGGTAGATTCTTCACACAGCGGGTTGTGAGTTCATGGAATGCCCTGCCCGGATCAGTGGTGAACTCTCCTTCTTTATGGTCATTTAAGCGGGCATTGGATAGGCATTTGGAAGTTATTGGGCTAGTATAGGTTAGGTAGGATTCGGTCGGCGCAACATCGAGGGCCGAAGGGCCTGTACTGCGCTGTATCCTTCTATGTAACTCACTGGAGGCGAACGCTCCACAATTGTTGCCATCCTCAATGATGGAGGAGCCAAGCATATCAGTGCCAAAGAAGTTTTCACAGCAATCTTTAGCCAGAAGTACCAAGTGGATGATCCAGCTCAGGCTCCACCAGTGGCATCACAGATACCAGTCTCCAGCCAATTTCATTCACTCCCTGTGATATCAAGAAATGGCTGGAGACACTGGATATTGCAAAGGCAATGGGCCCTGATAACATTCTGGCAATAGTACTGCAGACCTGTGCTCCAGAACTTGCTGCTACCCTTGACAAACTGTTCCAGTACAGTTACAACACTGGCATCTATGCAACAATGTGGAAAATTGCCCAGGTATGTCCTGTACATGAAAAGCAGAACAAATCCAACCAGGCCAATTACTGCTCCATCAGCTACTCTCGATGGAAGGTGTCATCAACACTGCAATCAAGCAGCACCTACTCAGCAATAACCTGCTCAGTGACGCCCAGTTTGGGTTCCACCAGGGTCACTCAGCTCCATTCCTCATTACAGCCTTGGTTCAAACATGGACAAAAGAGGTGAATTCCAGAGGGGAGGGGAGAGTGACAGACCCTCACATCAAGGCTCCATTTGACCAAGTATGGCATCAAAGAGTCCTAGTAAAAATGGAATCAATGAGAATTGGAGGATTTGGAATCATACCTGGCACATAAGGAGGTGGCCATGGTTGTTGGAAGTATGTCATCTCAGCTGCAGGACATATCTGCAGGGTATGTGGGTCATCTCAGCCCCAGGACATGTCTGTAGGCGGTTGGAGCATGGTGCTAATAACACCAAGGTCATGGGTTCAATCTCCATATTGGCTTGGTCTGTGGTCATGATTTGAAAGTTGCAGACTTATGCTTGCAGTGTGTGCTTTTGTCTTTAGGGTGGCATGATGGTTCAGTGGTTAGCACAACTGCCTCACAGCGCCAGGGTCCCCCGTTCAATTCCAGCCTCAGGCCACTGTCTGTGTGGAGTTTGCACATTTCCCCCAGGTGTTCCCACAATCCAAAGATATACAGGTTAGGCAAATTGGCCATGTTAAATTGCCCATAGTGTTCAGCGATATGTAGCTTGGGTGTAGTGGTCAAGGGCAAATATAGCGTTGGGGAATGGGTTTTGGTTGGTTACTCTTTGGAAGGTCGGTGTGGACTTATTGGGCCGAAAGGCCTGTTTTCACACTGTAGGGAATTCTACATTTCTCAGTGTAATGTCCTTGGCCCAACCAGCTGCTTCATCAATGACCTTCCCTCCACCATAAGGTCAGAAGTGGGAATGTTCACCCGATGATTGCACAATGTTCAGGATGATTCGCAACTCCTCAGATACTGAAGCTGTCTGTGTCCAAATGCAATGATGATTTGGAGATGCCGGTGTTGGACTGGGGTGTACAAAGTTAAAAATCACACAACATCAGGTTATAGTCCAACAGGTTTAATTGGACGCACACTAGCTTTCGGACGCTCCGAAAGCTAGTGTGCTTCCAATTAAACCTGTTGGACTATAACCTGGTGTTGTGAGTTTTAACCAAATGCAACGAGATCTGGATAATATCCAGGTTTCAGCTGACAAGTGGCAAGTAACCTTTGCACCACACAAATGCCAGGCTGTGACCATCACCAACAAAACACCATCTAACAACTGCTCCTTGACATTCAATGGTGTTACCATCATTTAATCCCCCACTATCAACATATTGGGGGTCATCGTTGACCCAAAGCTCAATTGGACTCATCACAAACTCAGTGACTACAAGAGCAGGTCAGATGTGAGGAATACTGCGGCAAGTAACTCACCTCCTGACTCCCTAAATCCTGTCCACCATCTACAAAGCACAAATCAGGGGAGTGATGGAACACTCCCCACTTGTCCTGGGCAAGTGCATCCTCAACAACCACTCAAGAAGCTTAACATCATCCAGGACAAGGTAGCCCACTTGATTTGCACTGCATCCACAAGCATCCAATCCGCCCCCCCACCGAAGCTCAGTGCAGCAGTGTGGACTATCTACAAGGTGCACTGCAGAAATTCACCAAATTTGCTTGGTACCTTCTAAACGCATGACCATTACCATCAAGTGGACCAGGACAACAGTAGATATATGGGAACGCCACGACCTGCAAATTTCCCTGCAAGCCACTCACCACCCTGACTTGGAAACATATCACTGTTCTTTCCCTGTCACTGGGTCAGAATCCTGGAATTCCCTCCCTATTGGCATTGTGGGTCAACCACAGCAGGTAGACTGCAGCGGTTCAAGAAGGCAGCTCACCACCACCGTTTCAACTAGAGTAAATGCTGGCCCAGCCAGTGATCGCCACGTCCCATCAGCAAACAATTAAAAACATTTGCAATGATACTTGATGTTACATTATCCTCGTGGATAATGTAACAAACTCAAGATGTATTCAGAATGAAGGACTTCCACTCAGTCCTGTCTTTCACCATCCAATCCGATCATTCTCAACAGCACGAGCAACTTACAAAGGTGTCCTTCCTGTCCTGAATCAAAGAATTGTACAGCATATAAGGAGGCCATTCAGCCCCTCAGACCTGTTCCAACATTTGAAACATTAGTCTGATTTTATTTATTTACTCTTTCAAGGGAAAGAGTTAGACAGGTACATGGAGGGGATAGCTATGGAGGGATATTGGCCAAACACAGGCAAATGGGAACAATTTAATTGTGAAAGTTGTGAAACGCAGCATGGACAAGTTGGGCTGAAGGACCTGTTTCCGTTCTGTCAACCTCTATGACTCTATGGTCGTTACTGTCCGTTACAAGGGAAATCTAACATTGTTGCTCACCCTTAATTGCCCTTTGCTGAGTGGCCTGATGTACCAATTTTGGGGGTCAGTTAAAAATGAAACACATTACTGTGAGTTTGATTAGATTAGATTGCCTACAGTATGGAAACAGGCCGTTGGGCCCAACAAGTCCAAACCGACCCTCTGAAGAGTCTCCCATCCAGACCCATTCCCCTACCCTATATTTACCTTTGACGCACCTAACACAATGGGCAATTTAGCATGGCCAATTCACCTAACCTGCACATCTTTAGATTCACAGGAAGGTCAGACCAGGTAAGGATGGCAGATTTCCCTTGTAACGGACAGTAACGACCATAGAGTCGTAGAGGTTGACAGAACGGAAACAGGTCCTTCAGCCCAACTTGTCCATGCTGCGTTTCACAACTTTCACAATTAAATTGTTCCCATTTGCCTGTGTTTGGCCAATATCCCTCCATAGCTATCCCCTCCATGTACCTGTCTAAATGTTTCTTGAATGACAAAATAGTACTTGCCTCCACCCCGATCCTTTCAGACCCCCACCACCCTCTGTGTGAAAGAAAATGCCCCTCTGGACACTTTAATGTCTTTCCCCTCTGACTTTACGGCTGTACCTCTAGTTTAGATTCCCCTAACATGGGGAAAAGCTGTTGGCTATCTACCTTATATATGCCTCTCATGATTTTATAACCTCTATAAGGTCTCTCTTCAGTCTCTTATGCTCCAGTGAAAAAAGTCCCAGCCTCTCCTTGTAACTCAAGCCTTCTAATGCCAGTAGCATCCTGATCAATCTTTTCTGCTTTCTCGTTTTAATAATATTCTTCCTACAATAGGGCAACCAGAACTACATGCGGTTATCCAAATGTGGCCTCATCAACATCTTCTAAGCTGCAACAAGATGTACCAACTCAATGCTCTGACCGATGAAAGCAAGCATGCCAAAGCATTCTTCATTGCCCTGTCTACCTGTGACTCCACTTTCAAGGAGCTATGAACCTATACCCTGAGATTTCTTTGTTCTATAATACTCCTCAGGGCCCTACTACTGACTGCGTGCATCCTTATTTGACCTATCAAAATACACCACGCATTTACACCCTAAACCACGCATTTAGTTAAATTAACTTCCATCTGCCATTCCTTAACCCTGTTGATCAAGATCTTGTTGTATTCCGAGATAACCTTCTTCACTCTCCATTATATCACCAATCTTGGTGCCATCTGCAAATTTACTAACCATACCCCCTAAATTCTCATCCAAATCATTGACATAAATGATGAATAACTGTGGACCCAGCACCGATCCCTGTGGGATACCACTGGTCAGAGACCTCCAGTCTGAAAAACAACCCTCCATCAACACCTTCTGTCTTTTACCTTCCAGCCAATTTGACATTCAGTTGGCTAGCTCTCCCTGGATCCCATGAGATTTAACCTTACTCAACAACCCAGCATGCAGTACCCTGTAAAAGGCCTGGCTGAAGTCCATGTAGACAATGTTTTCCACACTGTCCTCATCTACTTTCTTGGTCACCCCTTCAAAAACCTCAATCAAGTCTGTGAAACATGATCTCCCATGCACAAAGTCATGCTGACTATCCCAAATGCCTGTAGATCCAGTCTCTCAGAATCCCCGTAACAACTTACCCACCATGGATGTTAGGCTCACCGGTCTCTAGTTCCCAAGCATTTCCCTGCAGTTTTTCTGAAAATAATGGCACAATGTTAGCCGTCTCCAGTTTTCTGGCACCTCACTCATGGCTGTTGAAGATACAAAAGACCTGTTAGGTTTTGACAATTGACAGTAGTTCCATGGTCACCATCACTCAGAGTATTGACAAATGTGGATTTCTTCAGGAAGATAACCATAGGCTTGATCCAAGAGGTAGACTTTCAGAAGTGTATGAAAGTAGGGGACTCTGTTAAAGATATTGAGAGAATTTCAAAGGAGCTTGAGGAACAGCTGCCAACACTGGAGCGAACGAAATCAAGGATGATCAAGAGGTCAAAATTGGAAGAGAGTTGATATCTCACAGGAGGGCTATGAGGCTAGAGGAGATTAAAGAGATCATGTGAGGGAAGGAAATGGATGAATTTGGGCATGAGCATGAGAAGGGTGAATTGTTGGAGGGGGAAACAGGTCAGCCAGCTCCCCTGAGAGAGTGAATGAGATTTAGTGCAAGTTCTGCGACTGGCAGCAGAATTTTGAATGGGTTCTATCATGTCAGTCCCCTGAGTAACTAGCAAATATATTGAACTTTTAAGTCCAAATATATATATATATATTTACAGAAAGTCTCATAATGGCAGAGAATGCAAATTTCATTGCTGTCTGAAACATCCCTGTGGATTACACTGGAACTTGGGATTCAGTGTCACAAGAACTTCAGATAGCAATGCTTCAAAGGATGAGATACCATTCTGAAACAAAACTGATTTGTAGCTACAGAGATAATGAGGGGCTGATTATCCCATGTCAGTAGAAAGCCATCTCCTGTCAGTTTTGTCCAAGTCTGCAGACGTGATGAGTTGAAAGAAAGGAAATTCTAAGTGAAATACTCTTCTGGGAACGCACAAGGATGGGTGTTGTAAACCAACTGCAGTTTGTATTTGTTGTGTGCTTCTATTGTTGGGATTCACATTTCACTGAACGTGAGTGTGCAGTCAAGGGATAAAGCTGAGAATATCCACCATCTGCTCCTTTATGTGCAGCTAAAAGGAAGCAAAGTCTCTCTCTCTCTCTCTCTCTCTCCGATTGTTAAAAGATTAGATTAGATTACTTACATTGTGGAAACAGGCCCTTCGGCCCAACAAGTCCACACCGACCCGCCGAAGCGCAACCCACCCATACCCCTACCCCTACCCCTAACACTATGGGCAATTTAGCATGGCCAATTCACCTGACCCGCACATCTTTGGACTGTGGGAGGAAACCGGAGCACCCGGAGGAAACCCACGCAGACACGGGGAGAATGTGCAAACTCCACACAGTCAGTTGCCTGAGGTGGGAATTGAACCCAGGTCTCTGGCGCTGTGAGGCAGCAGTGCTAACCACTGTGCCACCGTGCCGCCCGATGTCACAATAGGAAAGCCATTTAGATTCTCTACAGTGTGGAAACAGGCCCTTTGGCCCAACAAGTCCACACTGCCCCTTTGAAGAGTAACCCACCCAAACCTACTCCCCTACCCTATATTTACCCCTGACTAATGCACCTAACATTATCGGCAATTTAGCATGGCCAATTCACCTGGCCTGCACATCTTTGGATTGTGGGAGGAAACCGGAGCATCCAAAGGAAACCCACACAGACACAGGGAGAATGTGCAAACTCCACCCAGACAGGTGGGAATTGAACCCAGGACCCTGGTGCTGTGAGGTAGCAGTGCTAACCACTGAGCCACCATGTTGCCCCTCACCCCCCCTTATTGAGAGAAACAGGATAAACTCCTTCCATTGACAAGAGAGCCAAAAATCTCCAGCTGCTCAACTACCAAAATCGGAACACCCATTTTGCTGGCCACAATATTTCATAGCCTATTCATTGTGCACAAATTGAGGCTGGTACAATTGCAGCGTTTAAAAGGCATTGGGGTGGGTATGTGAATAGGAAGGGTTTAGAGGGATATGGGGCAGGTGCATGGGATTAGATTAGACCAGTACTGACACTCAGGACCAATGGGTCTGTTTCTGTGCTGTACCTTTCTATGACTCTAAGTTAAAGATTGATAGTTTTTTTTAAAATAAACTTGCCATTTGGACTCAGCACTTATTTTTAATTCATGTATAAGTGCGTTGCATTTTGCTTCCTTTCTCACATTATAGTAGCTAATAAATTTAGTAGCTACATCACTTTGTTTTAACAGAAGGAAGTTAGATTTAATTGGCTTATTATGAATCACAAAAATATTTGGGCTAGGGAACAGGATGTCTGAGAGGAGGAATCCTTTTAAAATAAACCTCACTGTGACCAACAAAGGTAGAAGTTCAGTGAAGAAAGTGAAGTTCATTCCTCCCCACTTTGGGGGAGGGCTTAACCATTTTGGGGGCAAGGGGTATCCCATCTGGAATTGTAACGATTAAGAACCTCACCTTGGCCACAGGTTGAAATGAGGAAAAAGTGAGGTCTGCAGATGCGGGAGATCAGAGCTGAAAATGTGTTGCTGGAAAAGCGCAGCAGGTCAGGCAGCATCCAAGGAACAGGAATTCGATGTTTCGGGCATAAGCCCTTCATCAGGAATGAAGGGCTTATGCCCGAAACGTCGAATTTCCTGTTCCTTGGATGCTGCCTGACCTGCTGCGCTTTTCCAGCAACACATTTTCAGCACAGGTTGAAATGATCCAGGGCTGGCTAGAGAGAAACTAGTCAGTCAAACAAACATCCAGCTGCTGATTCTCAGAGGTTGTTGAGAGTCATAGCAAGGTATTGGAGAATGAGGATACATGGGGCTTGGCAAAATATGCCAGGCAAGGACACTTATTGAAGTGAGTCATATATGGGCAATCGTTCAGCCATCAGTTATCAACAAATTGCTGCCTACGCTGGAAGTGTAAATAGAAAGTAACTTTTCAGAATCTTCTACCAGGAGATTAAGCAATTGAAGGCTGCACCTTCTGCGAGTCGGATGTTTTTGGGGTGTGGATGCAGGGAAGAGTGCATGTCTAATTCCTGTTGCCTAGAGGTGGGAATTGATTCTGTTGAAGGTGCACTTAATGTCCCAGCTCTGATATAACCAACCTGCATGGGCTGGGATAAATAGTTAATGTGGAATAAAAATTAAGATCACACAAGTAAAAGAAGGAAGTTGCACAGTGTTATGACCAATCCCCATTACAGAGTGTTAACAGAGGTATTGATGTTGGTAGCTGAATTTTGAGATTCTTGCCTTTGTAAGTTAAATTTTTTTTTATTTCAAAAATATACTTTATTCAAAATAATTTGATGTTCTGTACAGTTGGACATGCCATATATATCTAAATATTCCATTTCTTTGCATACAGAAACAGAGTAATCATTCCTATTTACAGGTCTGTACGATTACATTTTTCGCTGAGGCGTCAGCAGAGCCCAAATGACTGCATGGGCCCCCTGTTCTTCTCTAGGCAGGCAGATGTTACACTGTGGTCTTTCCCCACCGCGCCTTGGCAGCAGCTGCTCCAAGCTTCAGCGCATCCCTCAACACGTAGTCCTTCAAACACTTACTGCAGAACAGAGGCAGAACAATAACTGACTGGCAGCCTTCACGGTGAGGGGGAGGGTTGAATCCTACCATCTTTTGGCTTGTGTTGATTTTTTTTATGGTTTTTCATAGCGAGGCCAAGCAAATTTACTCACTGCATCTTACCCAACCCTCACCCCTTGGCGATCTCACGTCTAATTACCACATGCCATTCCTGGCCAATTTCCTGCTCTATGGAATTTACCACTGCTGCTCTTCCTGTGCCATCTGTAAAAGCTCCCAGTGTCAGCCCTGGAGGGCCCCGGAGTATGATTCCTGACCTTTGCCCTGGAAGCGACAGGCAGTTGGAAAGCAGAGTCCCATTTTGTGAGCAGAGACCGGTGCTCCAGTTAGATGGGGTAAGGCAGGCAGAGGATATCCTCCTCCCCTCAAGACCAGCAGTGAAGACCATCAGTCCATGCCAGCTGGGTAAAAGTGGTCTCAGCCATCTGGAGGAAGGAGGTCAATGTCCTCCCCCACTCTATCAGGGTAAATACTCTCTGCCACCTCTCTCTCTGCCATTGCGCCTGCTTCCCCCGAGGCTGTACTTTCTTACTGTTGCCTGTAGCACCTTCCTCACTCAGTATTACTTTTCCCTCAGTATGAGGACAGAAGTGGGTACTGCAGATGCTGGAGATTAGAGTCAAGATTAGAGTGGTGCTGGAAAAGCACAGCAAGTCAGGCAGCATCCGAGGAGCAGGAAAAATCTTTGGTATTCTTGTGTTAGTTTTTAAAACTTTTCCAATCCTCTGGTTTATCACTAAGCTTTGCCACATTATATGTTTCTTTCTTTCAATTCAATGCGATCCTGAACTTTCCTAGTTAAAAATCACGTTCTCCAGGTTATACACCAACTGTTTTGGTTAGTTTACCCTCTTCTTAGAATACTTCTTTCCCACCGGACATATCTTTGTTGTGAGTTATGAACTTTTTAAAAAATATTCACTCAGAAGTGACTTGCCCCAGGAGTCCTCAATATTGATGATAGAACTCATGAAATCTCATGGCATCAGGTCAAACCTTCTGCTGATTACCACATACCATCCTCACCCCTCAGCTGAAGATTTAGTGTCCCTCAATGTTTAAAACCAATTGGAGGAAGCAATGAGGGTGGCAAAGGTGCAGAATGTCCACTGGGTGGGGGATTTCAGTGTCCACCACCAGGAGTGGCTGGGCAGCAGTACCACTGATGGAGCTACTCAGGTCCTAAAGGCTGCTGAACTGGGACTGTGGCAGCAGGAGAGGGAACCACCAGGAGGGAAAAACATACCTGACCTAACCCTTATCAATCTGCCTGCCGCAGACACAATACTATCAATAAGAGTGACCACCAGACAGTCGTTGTGGAGACAGATTCCTGCAGTGACACTGAAGATACCCTCCATAGTGTTGTGTTGCACTATTACTGTGCTAAATGGGATAGATTTTGAACTCAAGACTGAACATCCATGAGCCACTGTGGGCCATCACCAGCAGAGAACTGTACTCCTGCACAGTCTGTAACCTCATGGCCCAATATATCCCCTACTCAACCATTACCATCAAGCCAGGGGATCAACCCTGGTTGAAATTTAGATTGGTGGTGAATGTGCTTGACATTTGGTTGACTGTGACATCAAAGAGCCGTAGAGTCATAGGAAGGCACAGCATGGAAGCAGAACCTTCAGTCCAACTCGCCATGCCAATCAAATAGGCAAAATTAATCTAATCCCATTTGCCAGCATTTGGCCCCTATCTGTCTAAACCCTTTCTATTCACATATCTATCTCGATGCCTTTTAAATGTTGCCATTGTACAAGCCCTCAACACTTCCTTTGGCAGCTCATTCCATGCACGCACCACCATCTGTGTGAAAAAGTTGCCCCTCAGGTCTCTTTAAATCTTTCCCCTCTCACCTTTATACCAAGGCCTCTCGTTTTGGATTCTGCTACCCCAGGGAAAAGACCTTGTCTATTTACTCTATCCATACCCATTGTGATTTTATAAACTTCTATAAGGTCACCCCTCAGCCTCTGACGCTCCAGGGGAAATGGCCACAGCCTATTCAGTGTCTGCTTCTAGCTCAAACCTCCAACCCCAGCAACATCCTTGTAAATCTTTTCTGAACCTTTTCAAGTTTAACAACATCTTTCCTGCAGCAAGGAAACCAGAATTGAACACAGTATTCCACAAGTGGCCTAACCCATGTCCATTACAGAGCAACATGACCTCTCAACTCCCATACTCAAGGCACTGACCAATAAAGGCAAGAGTAATGTCTTCTTTACTATCCAGTCTACCTGCGACTCCACTTTCGAGGAACTACGAACCTGCACTACAAGGTGTCTTTATCCAGCAACACTTCCAAGTAACCTACCATTAAGTGTATAAGTCCTGTTTTCCAAAATGCAACACTTGATATTTATCTAGATTAAATTCAATGCCACTCTTCGGCCCATCTGATCAAAGTCCCATTGTACTCTGAGGTAACTTTCTTCACTGTCTACTATACAACCAATTTGGTGTCATCTGCAAATTTACTAACCATACCTCCTGTATTCACATCCAAATCATTTATATAAATGACAAAAAACAGTGGACACAGCACTGATCCCTGCGGCACACTGTTGATCACAGGCCTCCAGTCGAAAAACAGCCCTCCACACCCCACCCCCTGTCTCCATCTTCTAGCCAATATTGTATTCAAATGGCTAGTTCTCCCTGTATTCGATGTGACCTAACTTTGTTAACCAGTTTACTATGTGAAACCTTGTCAAACACCTTACTGAAGTCCATATAGACAATCTCTTCATCAATCCTCTTCATCGCTTCAACAAAAACTCAGTTAGTGAGACACAACTTCATACACAAAGCCATGTTGACTGTCCCTAATCAGTCCTTGCCTTCCAACGACATGAAATCCTGTTCCTCAGAATCCCCTCCAATAACTTATCCACTGTTGATGTCAGGCTCCCAACTTAAAGTTCCCTGGCTTTTCCTTACCACCTTTCTTAAATAGTGGCCCAAGCGAAATAACACAAAGAAAATAGTTGTGATTGTTGAAGGTCAGTCATCTCTGCTCCAGGATAACTCTGAAAGAGTTCCTCAGGGTAGTGTCCAAGTCCCACCCATCTTCAGCTGTTTCATCAATGATCTTCCCTTCTTCATAAGGTCAGAAGTGGGGATGTTTGCTGAAGATTGCACAATGTTCAGCAGTATTCATGACTCCTCAAAGAATGAAGGAACCCATATTCAAATGCTGTAAGGCCTGGATAATATCCAGCCCTTGGCTGACAAGTGGCAAGTAACATTGGTTCCATAGAGGTGCCAGACAATGACCAACAAAAGAGGATCTAACCATCACCAATTGACATTCAATGGTATTATCTTTACTGAAATTTGCACTATCAACACCCTGGGGGATTACTATTGACTAGAAACTGAACTGGATCAACCTTGTAAATAGTGAGACTACATGAGCAGGTCAGAGGGTACGAATCCTGCAACAAGTACCGTACATCCTAATTCCAAAAGCTTGTCCCAAGTCAGGAATGTGATGGAATACTCTCCACTCCAACAACAATCAAGAAGTTTGATGATATCTCGGACAAAACAGCTCTGATTAGTACCACATAACAAACACCCACTCACTGCTCAGTAGCTATAACGTGCACAATCTACAAGAAAAATTACAAAAATTCACCAAGGCTCCTTAGACAGCAGTTGCCAAACCCACGATCACTTCCGTCTAGAAGGACCCACACATACATCAGCTAAAGGCAGCAGATACATGGCAAAACCTGCAAGTTCCCCTGCAAGCTACTCACCATCCTGACTTGGAAAGATATCGCTGTTCCATCAGTGTCACTAGGTCAAATCCTGGAATTCCCTCCCTAAGAGCATTGTGGGTCAACCCACAGCGCGTAGATTGCAGCAGTTCAAGAAGGCAGCTCACCACCGCCCTTTCAAGGGGCAACTAGGGATGGGCAATAAATGCTGGGCCCAGCCAGTGACACCCACATCCTGTGACAGAATAAAAAAATTTACAAATGAATCTTTAATTATTTGAGCCTTCAGGATAATATTGGAGAGTCAGCAAATCTAATATAATGAGTTGAGAAATGAACTCTTGCCTTGTTTGAAGCCAAGTTTGCCTGTCTCTGACTTTATATTGGAATGAATATCACAGGAACAGAACAGCAAAGAAATGTTCGGATTTGACTTGCCAGTTAAGCTGGGACAAGAACTTTTGATGTGGCCAATGGCTGACTTTCAGCTCATATGAATTTTATTGCAATACCTAAATGTGAACTTTATTTCAGTAATGTTCCACACTTGTAGGAAATGAGAAATCGGGTGACTGTGGGACTATTTACACCACATCAAAGGACTTTTCCTTCAGGAGGAACAGCATGTCCCAACCACAGAGGAATGAGCAAAGGCCAGTTTGGCAGCTCCCAGTTTGCACAGTGTCTGTGCACCATTCACTCTCCCTGAGGACCAGCAGGACATAAACAGCAAGCTGGAAATGGATAGGCCTTCCATTGAAACCAGACAAATCTTTCAAGAGATGAGGCAAGTGCTCTACTCCAACTTGTATCTATAGTTCTCTCCAGCTTAATTTCGTTAACAGAGTGAACGCCGAGTCAGCAGGGACATGTTTGACCTTGAGTCGGAGAGCTCAAGATTCTCTGCAGAGCCTCGTGTACAAATTCCGATCAGTATTTGCTCCTCGATCAACATTGATTTAAAAATTGGATTACCTGGCTGCTTACTGCTGGTGGGATCTTGCTTTGCTGCATTTCCGATGATGTACCAGTGATGACATTTTTCAAAACAACTGTATTAGCTGCAAACATCTTTGAGATGTTCTGTGTTTGTGAAACCATGTTGTATAAATGCAAGTCTTTCTTGCTGACTGTGCCAGGAGAGGCTGGGGTGGACACTTTATGAGGTCATATTCCATCACTTGTGAGGTTTGAGGCTGTATTCCACACACAGGTCACTGGTCGGGGGGAAAATAGCCATCGAAGTGATTCGCTCATTGGAGAATGTTTGCACACCACACCCTCTGGCTTGTTTCATGCGTTTTTATTGATTAATCAACTTTCTATTGTTTACATATGCTATCACGGAATTCTCCAGGAATATTTGAGGATAGATACAAGAATAATCCTGCTGCACTCTGTAGTATCAATCCACCTCCCATTTACTTCCCATTCAGTCAGACACCTTAGGTTACAATGTATTTACCCTCCCCGAACAAAGCATGTTTATTTTTCTACAATTCTCCAAAACACAGTCAGGCTTTAAGGCAGTCAGCCCAATCACATTCTCTGAGCTTTAAGCTCTGATCCAAAGGTCTTGCTCAATCTCACTCAAGGCTAAAGGGATCAAAGGGAACCAGTGGGAATAGAATACTGTGTTGGATGATCAACCACGATCCCATTGAATGGTGGGACAGGCTCAGAGGGCCGAATGGTCTACTCCTGTTCCTACTGTCCAATAAGGCAGCAGTGGCGCATTGGTTTCTGACCCTGGGGCTGGTCTGCTTTTCCTATTGTTTCTTCTCTTCTTTTCTCCTTCTTTACTATTATTTTACTTACCTCCACTTGAAGCGCTCAGTCATGGCGATAGTGTCGGAGGTGATGAGTGAGCCCAGCACGGTCCTGTGCGAGCAGTGTCGGAGGTGGGTTTGGGTTCCTGGCAGTGTTTGCATCCAGTGCAGATCCATGGGGTTGATGGTGAAGATGCGTTTGGGCCCAATATGGGAGCTGGCAGTATTGGCAGTGGCCAGGTTGGCCCAAGGCAGATGCTGGACAGGGGCAGAGATGGGTTTGGGCCAGTGTGGTACCCGGTAGCATCTGCAATGGGGAGGTCCAGCGATGGCTCATCGTGGCGAGGGTGGAGGTGGGACTTTCATTCCAGTGGCACTGGCGAAGGGAACCTGTGCCAAGCCACCAGCCCTGTACCCATGATGGAGCACGCCACAAGAAGGACTGTAAAGCTGAACATGTTTTCTTCATTTTATTTTACTTTTCTGCTTTTATATTCCATTTTCTTATATTGTTCTGTGTTTTAAGGTGGTGCCAGAGTGGCGACACCATACAATGCTTTTCATTGTATTTTTTTAACAAAGTACATTCAACAATACATAAATAAATCAAAACAAATTCTCTATGTTTCTATGATTTAATAAAGGATTAGTGATTCAAAGCAGCAAGTCTGTATAATCCAAGTGCCAGTACTTGACCCCATTATACTTGGGAATTATTTTTCACAGAAGGGTGGCCTGAAATTCTCTCTTTACAGATTCTCTAAAGTCCTGATCTTTTCCTGGCCCCTAGATGGAATTTTGACCAAGATCACTCCATCTTTCCCTTTCTTCAACAATTGCTCTGAACCAGGTTTGACTCCAATACAGCTTCCATCTCCACAGTTCCTGTTTCTCAATCCTTAAATCTGACTGAGATCAGTTAGGCTGACAGACCACTGGCCCCCCGACTTCCTGTGATCTCTGATCGCCCGGCTGTCTCACTGGAACAATAAACCGCTAGCAAATTATGACAGGAAACATGCTATGAGCTGTCCAGGGGAGTCGACTTCAAGAGGCCCCATGGCGAAGGTGTTCTCCAGAAACTTTCTGATTGTTTTAAAGTGAAAGAGAAACTTTTTCATGTACAGTGGGGCCTTGGAGAGTCAAACCAAGGATTAAATTGAAAACGTCCCTGATCTGGACTTACTCAGTAGCTGAACTCACTAAGCCATGTGTCATATTAGGAACCACATATTAGGGTGGCATGGTGGCTCAGTGGGTAGCATTGCAGCCTTACACTGCCAGGGATTTTGGTTCGATTCTTGCCTTGGGTGAATGTCCGTGTGGAGTTTGCACATTCTCCCTGTGTCTGCATGGGCTTCATCCGGGCGCTCCAGTTTCCTGCCACAATCGAAAGATGTGCAGGCCAGATGAATTGGCCATGCTAAATTGCCGATAGTGTTAGGTGCATTAGTCAGAAGGAAATGGGTCTAGGTGGGTTACTCTTTGGAGGGTCAGTGTGGACTTTTTGGGCCAAATGGACTGCTTCCACACTGTAGGGAATCTAAGCTAATCTAGGGCTCAGTGGATAACCAGTGAGTGTAGTGCAGTTCTCCATAAAGTGGAATCGGACTATAATCTATATATAGATTAAAATCACATAATAATCACGTTGCAGAAGGAGATCAGAAACCAGTCACTAAGTTACCTCATCTCTCCACACTGGACATTAACATAGAGGTGGCCATGCTTAATTCCAATCCCACATTTTTCACTTGACCTCTTCTGCACGATGCAAGGGGTGAGCTCAGTAATGTGTTCTGTACAGATGAACAGTCGTACTTTCTAGACAATGATGCTGTGGAGTGTTTGCCTGTCAGCCTAGGGCAAGGTCTTGCCTTGCTGTGATAAAGGACATTGACAAGTTGGCAGAGTGGGCAGAGGTGTGCTAGCTGCAGAGAAGTGAGAGGTGATACACTCTGGTCAAAAGAACTTTGAAAACCAATATAACATTTGATTTGATTTGATTTATTGCCATGTGCATTTATTACAGTGAATAGTGTGGTTCAGTTTCACCGGTCTCTAGCACCATCCTAAAATAAGCCAGAGAAATAAATCAATCATCTTACAGTCCAATTTAACAAAGTCAGGTGGTCTTTGGAACAGCTGCTGGTTTGAGCACTGCCATGGACTTCCTCCAGCCCAATGCCCATTGAGGGCCGAAGGGCCTGTACTCAGTCCCTGCGGCTAAACCAATGACAAGGCTGGAACCATGCTTTGCCACACCACCGCTCTCCGGCACCATCTTGCCTCCGCTAATACTCGGCCGTCATAGAACATAGAACATAGAAAAATACAGCGCAGTACAGGCCCTTCGGCCCTCGATGTTGCGCCGATCCAAGCCCACCTAACCTACACTAGCCCAATAACCTCCATATGCTTATCCAATGCCCGCTTAAATGACCATAAAGAGAGAGAGTCCACCACTGTTACTGGCAGGGCATTCCATGAACTCACAACCCGCTGAGTAAAGAATCTACCCCTAACATCTGTCCTATACCTACCACCCCTTAATTTAAAGCTGTGTCCCATAGTAACAGCTGACTCCATTAGCGGAAAAAGGTTCTCACTGTCAACCCTATCTAAACCCCTAATCATCTTGTACACTTCTATCAAATCTCCCCTAAACCTGCTTTTCTCCAATAAGAACAGCCCCATGTGCCTCAGCCTTTCCTCATATGATCTTCCTACCATGCCAGGCAACATCCTGGTAAACCTCCTCTGCACTCGTTCCAATGCCTCCACATCCTTCCTATAGTATGGCGACCAAAACTGCACACAATACTCCAGATGCGGCCGCACCAGAGTCTTATACAACTGCAACATGACCTCAGGACTCCGGAACTCAATTCCTCTACCAATAAAGCCCAGTACGCCATATGCCTTCTTCACAGCACTATTTACCTGGGTGGCAACTTTCAGAGATCTGTGTACATGGACACCAAGATCCCTCTGCTCATCCACACTACCAAGTAGCCTAACATTAGCCCAGTAATCCATCTTCTTGTTACTCCTACCAAAGTGAATGACTTCACACTTAGTTACATTGAACACCATTTGCCACCTTTCTGCCCAGCTCTGCAACTTATCTATATCCCGCTGTAACCTGCCACATCCTTCTTCGCTGTCCACAACTCCGACTTTCGTGTCATCCGCAAACTTGCTCACCCAGCCTTCAAGCCCTTCCTCTAGGTCATTTATAAAAATGACAAACAGTAATGGTCCCAAAACAGATCCTTGTGGAACACCGCTAGTAACTGCACTCCAAGATGAACCTATTCCATCAACTACTACCCTCTGTCTCCTTCCAGCCAGCCAATTCCTAATCCAAACCTCTAATGCACCCTCAATGCCATACCTCCGTAGTTTTTGCATTAGCCTACCATGGGGTACCTTATCGAACGCCTTGCTAAAATCCATATACACCACATCTACTGCTTTACTCTCGTCCACTTCCTTGGTCACCTTCTCAAAGAACTCAATAAGGTTTGTGAGGCACGACCTGCCCTTCACAAAACCATGCTGACTATCCTTGATCACATTATTCCTATCCACATGTTCATAAATCCTATCCCTTACAATTCTCTCTAAGCCAACCTTACTGATGCAGCTGCTATCAGGTCCTACACTGGCACCAGAATCACTACTATCAACACCTCCCCCTTCACGAGTCTGGGCCTAGCTGCAGACCAGGAGCCTGAGCTCAGCCTACGAGTCCAGACTGGAGGATTTCACTCGCTCACTGGGAGACCATGGGCTAGGGTGGAGCCGTGTCCGCCTCGTTCCCATGTCGCTGCCAATGCGGCCGGGCACCTCCTCCTTCAGCATGTACTCAGCCTCAGCCCTCCCCAGGCCCACACCGCCATCCTTACCCACCACTCCTCACCAATGCCTACTCAAAGGCTGATAACGTTCAGATCCTGTTTAACCAAGAGTCTTTTTCAGTGAAGCAGCACTCGCAATGTCCCCCTGTCTTTGATCCAATGGGAATGAAAATTGGGAGGCGTAATTGTAAAAGAGGCTGCAGGTGCAAAGGAACATGGGTATAAATGTGCACAGTTCATTGAATGTCCAGGACACATCCGGAAACAAGTAAATAAAGTGAACAGTATTCCACTTCCTGACCCTTCCTTCCAGCCCCCAACTGGATTCATTCTCCCATTGACCAACCAGGCCTTACTCTCTACCTGTGTTCATCTACTGCTACATCACCATCCTGCCCCTCTCCACCCCACCCATTCCCCCCTTATCTGCAGCTCCCCTCACCTCCACCCACTGTCCTGGAGAATGTTCCTACCTGAAACATCAATTGCTCCATCCCCTGATGCTGCCTGGCTTGCTGTGTTCTTCCAGCCTCCTGCCTGTCTACTGTGGATTCCAGCATCTGCAGTGTTTTTTTTTGTCTCTGCACAGTACCCTCAGCTTTCTAACTAGGGACATAGATCACAAGAGCAGGGAGGTGATGTTGAACTTATGCATGCCATTTGTTAGACCTTGAGTGGTATACAGTACTGTGTCCTGTTCTGGGCATTATCTTATGGGAAAGGTGTGAATGTATTGGAGGGAGAGTGCAGAAACCATTTAGAAGAACGGTTCTAGGAATGAGAAACTTCAGGGATGAGGATGGATTGAAGAGGTTGGGACTTTTCTCCTTGGAGAGGAGATTTGATAGAGATTTTCCTATCATGCGTGGGCAGGATAGTGAAGATAAGGAGAATCTATTCCCACTTGGAAAAGGAATGAGAATGAGAGAAGGCAGTGATTTAAAATGATATGCAAACAAAGCAAGGGAGAGGTGAGAAAACGTTTCTCACCCAGTGAGTACTGTAGTTAGGGTAGGGAGTGCACTGCCCAGAAATATGGTGGAGGCAAGTTCAATCAAGGCATTGGAGAGGGATATTGGGTGATTATTTGGGAAGCTTGAGGAAAAGGCAGGAGATTGGCACCAGGGAATGATCTTTGTTTGAAGAGCCAGTCCAGACAGAATTAGCTGAATGGCCTCCTGCTGTGCTATGATCCTGAAGTCTCCAGTTATTCCTACTATCAGCCTGACTCCAGTATCAGCCTTTAGTTTAACCTGACAACCCAGCTATGCAAGAGCAGACTGCATGTGCCCTGTCATCATCTGAAATCACTGCTAGCTCTGAGCATCGTGACAGTTAACCCTTTCGACTGCTCAATACAGGGCCCCTGAAGACCAGGATATCCCTCACTATCCTCCCTGATTGAAGCCTGTGCCAGGGTTTCTGTTCAGGGTTTTTTATTCAGTTTGTTCATGGCACTGTGCCCCTGTTGTTGCCTATTTGTGCAGATGCTGAACGAGGAAGACTCTTGACATAAATTCCCTTGCACTTGAGTAGCTTGGTAAGGCAGCCGTGCCTGATACAAATGGTACCTGTGTCTGACTGAGAGGCCGCACTGGCATTCAGGCCTGACAGAAACAGGCCAGTGTCATGGTGTTGAAGATTACCCATGTGGGATGAGCTGGGCGCCACTGAATTCAATGCTGCACTGAGCGTCTGAGTGTTGCACTTAACATCGCCATCATGCTCATTAATTGTTCGTGAGTAACTGCAGTCAGCAGAAAGTCTGATATTTACAAAGTAAGAGGTGAACACTTGATAAGCAACATATCACCCCCACACAACAACATATCACCCCCACACAGCAACATATCACCCCCACGCAACATATCACTCACACGACAACATATCACCCACACAATAACATATCACCCCCACACAGCAACATATCACCCCCAAACAACAACATATCTGCCTTTGGAGGTAGTATGGGCTGAAGTCAGAAATAGGAAAGGTGCAGTCACCTTGTTGGGTGTTTACTATAGGCCCCCCCAATAGCAGCAGAGATGTGGAGAAACAGATTGGGAAACAGATTTTGGAAAGGTGCAGAAGTCACAGGGTCGTAGTCATGGGCGACTTCAACTTCCCAAATATTGATTGGAAGCTCTTTAGATCAAGTAGATTGGATGGGGCGGTGTTTGTGCAGTGTGTCCAGGAAGCTTTTCTAACTCAGTATGTAGATTGTACAACCAGAGGGGAGGCCATATTGGATTTGGTGCTCGGTAACGAACCGGGACAAGTGATGGGCTTGTTAGTGGGTGAACATTTTGGTGATGGTGACCACAATTCTGTGACTTTCACCTTGGTTATGGAGAGAGATAGGTGCGCACACAACAGGGTAGATTTTACAATTGGGGGAAGGGAAATTACGATGCTGTAAGACAGGATTTGAGGAGCATAAGTTGGGAGCATAGGCTGTCAGGGAAGGATGTGGTGGAAATGTGGAACTTTTTCAAGGAGCAGATACGACGTGTCCTTGATATGTATGTACCTGACAGGCAGGAAAGAAATGGTCGTGTGAGGGAGCCTTGGTTGACGAGGGAGGTTGAATGTCTAGTAAAGAGGAAGAAGGAGGCTTACATAAGGTTGAGGAAATAGGGTTCGGACAGGGCAGTGGAGGGATACAGGATAGCCAGAAGGGACCTGAAGAAAGGGATTAGGAGAGCTAAGAGAAAGCATGAAAAATCCTTGGCGGATAGGATCAAGGATAACCCCAAGGCATTTTATGCGTATGTGAGAAACATGAGAATGACGAGAACGAGGGTAGGTCCGATCAAGGACAGTAGTGGGAGATTGTGTATTGAGTTGGAAGAGATAGGAGAGGTCTTGAATGAGTACTTTTCTTCAGTATTTCCGAACGAGAGGGACCGTATTGTTGAAGAGGAGAGTGTGAAACGGACTGGTAAGCTAGAAGAGATACTTGTTAGGAAGGAAGATGTGTTGGACATTTTGAGCAACTTGAGGATAGACAAATCCCCCGGGCCTGATGGGATATATCCTAGGATTATGTGGGAAGCAAGAGAGGAAATTGCAGTACCGTTGGCAATGATCTTTTCGTCTTCACTGTCAATGGGGGTGGTACCAGGGGACTGGAGGGTAGCGAATGTTGTGCCCCTGTTCAAAAAAGGGAATAGGGATAACCCCGGGAATTACAGGCCAGTTAGTCTTACTTCTGTGGTAGGCAAAGTAATGGAAAGGGTACTGAGGGATAGGATTTATGAGTATCTGGAAAGACACTGCTTGATCAGGGACAGCCAGCACGATTTGTGAAGGGTAGGTCTTGCCTTACAAGTCTTATTGAATTCTTTGAGGAGGTGACCAAGCATGTGGATGAGGGTAGAGCAGTGGATGTAGTGTACATGGATTTTAGTGAGGCATTTGATAAGGTTCCCCATGGTAGGCTTATGCGGAAAGTCAGGGGGCATGGGATAGACGGAAATTTGGCCAATTGGATAGAAAACTGGCTAACCGGTCGAAGTCAGAGAGTGGTGGTAGATGGTAAATATTCAGCCTGGAGCCCAGTTACAAGTGGAGTTCCGCAGGGATCAGTTCTGGGTCCTCTGCTGTTTGTAATTTTTATTAATGACTTGGATGAGGGAGTCGAAGGGTGGGTCAGTAAATTTGCAGATGATACGAAGATTGGTGGAGTTGTGGATAGTGAGGAGGGCTGTTGTCGGCTGCAAAGGGACTTAGATGTGATGCAGAGCTGGGCTGAGGAGTGGCAGATGGAGTTCAACCCTGCCAAGTGTGAGGTTGTCCATTTTGGAAGAACAAATAAGAATACGGAATACAGGGTTAACGGTAGGGTTCTTAGTCAGGTGGAGGAACAGAGGGATCTTGGGGTCTATGTACATAGATCTTTGAAAGTTGCCACTCAGGTGGATAGAGCTTGTAAGAAGGCCTATGGTGTATTAGGGTTCATTAGCAGAGGGATTGAATTCAAGAGTTGTGAAGTGATGTTGCAGCTGTACAGGACTTTGGTTAGGCCACATTTGGAGTACTGTGTGCAGTTTTGGTCGCCTCACTTTAGGAAAGATGTGGAAGCTTTGGAGAGGGTGCAGAGAAGATTTACCAGGATGTTGCCTGGAATGGAGAATAGGTCGTACGAGGATAGGTTGAGAGTTCTCGGCCTTTTCTCGTTGGAACGGCGAAGGATGAGGGGTGACTTGATAGAGGTTTATAAGATGATCAGAGGAATAGATAGAGTAGACAGTCAGAAACTTTTTCCCCGGGTACAACAGAGTGTTACAAGGGGACATAAATTTAAGGTGAAGGGTGGAAGGTATAGGGGAGATGTCAGGGGTGGGTTCTTTACCCAGAGAGTGGTGGGGGCATGGAATGCGCTGCCCGTGGGAGTGGTAGAGTCAGAATCATTGGCGACCTTTAAGCGGCAATTGGATAGGTACATGGATGGGTGCTTAATCTAGGATAGATGTTCGACACAACATCGTGGGCCGAAGGGCCTATTCTGTGCTGTATTGTTCTATGTTCTATGTTCTATATCATCCCACGCAACAAAATATCACTCCCACACAACAACATATCACCCACACAGCAACGTATCACCCCCACACAACATCATATCACTCCCACACAACATATCACCCCCACAGGAACATAGCACCCACACACAATATATCACCCCCACACAGCAACATATCATCCCCACACAGCAACTTATCACCCACACACAACAGATCACCCCCACACAGGAATATATCATCCCCACACAGCAACATAACACCCACACAACAACATATCACCCACACAGTAACATATCACCCCCACACAACATCATATCACCCACACAGCAACATATCACCCACACAGTAACATATCACCCCCACACAACATCATATCACCCACACAGCAACATATCACCCACACAACATATCACGCCCACACAACAACATATCACCCCCACAAAGCAACATATCACCCCTACACAGCAACATATCACCCCCACACAACAACACATCACTCCCATACAGCAACATATCACCCGCAGAACAATGTATCACCCCCACACAACAACATATCACCCCCACACAACAATATATCACCCGCACATAGCAACATATCACTCCCACACAGCAACATACCTCCCCCGCAGCAACATATCACTCCCACACAGCAACATATCTCCCCCGCAGCAACATATCACCCCCACACAGCAACATGCCACCCACACACAGCAACATAAACCAAACAAAATGTCACCCCCACAAAGCAACATATTACCCCACAAAGCAACATATCACCCCCACAGCAACATATCACCCCCACACAGCAACATATCACCCCCACAGCAACATATCTCCCCCACAGCAACATATCACACCCACACAGCAACATATCACCCCACACAACATATCACCCCCAAACAGCCACTTGCCACCCACACACAGCAATATATCACCAAACAACATGTCACCCCCACAAAGCAACATATCACCCACACACAGCAAAATATCACGCACACACAGCAACATATCACTCCCACACAGCAACATATCATCCCCACACAACATATCACCACCACACAACAGCATATCACTCCCACGCAGCAACGTATCACCCCCACACAAAAACATATCACCCCCACACAGTAACATTGAACCCTTACACAGCAACATATCACACCCACACAGAAACATATCACCCACACAGCAATATATCACCCCCACACAACAACATATCACCCCACACAGAAACATATCACCCACACACAACATTTCACCCCCACACAACATATCAAGCCCACACAACAATATATCACCCCCACACAGCAACATATCACCGCCACACAGGCACATGCCACCCACACACAGCAACATATCACCAAACAACAACATGTCACCCCCACAAAGCAACATATCACCCACACACAGCAAAATATCACGCATACACAGCAACATATCATTCCCACACAGCAACATATCACCCTCACACAGAAAGATATCACCCACACAGCAACATATCACTCCCACACAGCAACATATCAAGCCCACACAACAACATATCACCCCCACACAGCAACATATCACCCCCCACAGCAACATATCAAGCCCACACAACAACATACCACCCCCACACAGCAACATATCACCCCCACAGCAACATATCACCCCCACACAACAACATATCACCCCCACACAGCAACATATCACCCCCACAGCAACATATCACCCGCACAAAAACATATCACCCACACACAGCAACATATCACCCACACACAGCAACATATCACCCACACACAGCAACATGTCACTGATTCCCTGCAGTGTTGAAACGGGCCCTTCAGCCCAACATGTCCACATCAACCCACCGAAGAGTAACCCTCCAGACCCATTCCCCTACCCTGTTACTCTACATTTCCCCTGACCACTGCACCTAAACAACACATTGCTGAACCCTACGGGCAATTTCCTGTGGCCAATTCGCCAATTATGATGGGGGGAAGGTCATTCATGAGGTAGCTGAAGAAGGTTGGACCTAGGACACTCCCCTAAGGAACTCCTGCAGCGATGTCCTGGAGCTGAGATGACTGACCTCCCCTAGACACAACCATCTCCCTATGTGAGTTTTCTCCATGACACCCATTGATTCCAGTTTTGCTAGGGGCTCCTTGATGCCACACTCGGTCAAATGCAGCCTTGGCATGAAGGGCTGTCCCTCTCGCCTCCCGTCTGGAATTCAGCTCTTTTGTCCATGTTTGAACCACGGCTGTAATGAGGTCAGGAGCTGAGTGGCCCAGACAAAACCTAACTTGGGCATCAGTGAGCAGATGCTTCTTAAAAGCATTTTGATAACACCTTTCGTCATGGTGACATCTCACAAATTCAACTGAGTTTATTTTAAGA
Organism: Hemiscyllium ocellatum; assembly: GCF_020745735.1. NCBI lineage: Eukaryota > Metazoa > Chordata > Chondrichthyes > Orectolobiformes > Hemiscylliidae > Hemiscyllium > Hemiscyllium ocellatum. The sequence continues at coordinate 47,602,399 of NC_083428.1, forward strand.
CAGATGAAGGCAATATGGTAGATGCAGGCAATATGGTACTCACCTATTGGACTCTATGCTACTTTCTCCCCACCCCACCCTCCTCTAGCTTATCTCTCCACGCTTCATTATTTATTCCTTTATTCCTTTATTCCTGATGATGGGCTTTTGCTTGAAACGTCGATTTCGCTGCTCCTTGGATGCTGCCTGAACTGCTGTGCTCTTCCAGCACCACTAATCCAGAATATGGTTGATGCAGTCTGTGTGGATTTTAGTATGGCCTTCAAGAGGGTTCCGTAGACTGGTTAATAATGTTAGATCACATGGTATCCAGGAAGAGTGAGCCCATTGAATACAAAATTGACAGAGGGTGCTGGTACATAGAACATTCCAGCGCAGTACAGGCCCTTTGGCCCGCAATGTTGTGCAGACCTGTGAAACCCATCTCAAGCCCATCTACCCTACACTGTTCCATTACCATCCATATGCCTATCCAATGACCATTTAAATGCCCTGAATGTAGTTGAGTCCAATACTATTGTAGGCAGTACATTCCACACCCCTACTACTCTTGAGTAAAGAAACTGCCTCTGATATCTGTCCTATATCTATCACCCTCAATTTGAAGCTATGTCCCTTCATGCTAGCCATCACCATCGGAGGAAAAAGGCTCTAATCCTCTGATTATCTTAAATGTCTCAGTTAAGTCACCTCTCAACCTTCTTCTCTCCAACAAAAACAGCCTCAAGTCCCTCAGCCTCTCCTTATAAGACCTTCTCTTCATATCAGGCAACATCCTTATAAATGTCCTCTGAACCCCTTCCAAAGCTTCCACATGCTTCCTTTAATGCGGTGACCAGAACTGTATGCAATACTCCAAGTACAGCCGGACCAGAGTTTTGTACAGCTGCAACATGAGCTCATGGCTCTGAAAGTCAATCCCTCTACCAATAGAAGCGAACACACTGTATGCCTTCTTAATAACCCTATCAACCCGGGTGGCAACTTTGAGGGATCTATGTACGTGGACACAGAGATCTCTCTGCTCATCCACACTACCAAAACTCTTACCATTAGCCCAGTGCTCTGCATTCCTGTTGCTCCTTCCAAAAGGTAGAGGGTCAGTGATGTGTCACAAGGATCAGTGCTGGCTCCATTGATGTTCATCACTAATGCAAACAATTTTGATGAGAACATAGGAGGCAGGGTCAATAAGTTTGTAGTTGACACCAAAATCGGTGATGTAGTGGACCGAGCGAAGGTGATTATCTAAGGTTACAATGGAACCTGTGAGCTGTGGAATGCCAGATGGAGTTTAATTTAGATAAGCGGAAGGTGTCACAGTTTGGCAAGACAAACCAGGGCAGGACTCACAAAGTTAACGGTAGGAATGTTGGAGCGACCGAAGGGTGCAGGTACACAGTTCCTCCAGAGTGGGGTCACACTTAGGCAGGGCGAAAGATGACAGCACTTGGCATGCTTGGTTTCATCAGTCAGATCAGCAAGTCCAGGAGCAGGGACGTCACCTTCCAGGTAAAGGCGGCACGGTTCAGGCCACATTTCGATCACTGCATGCAATTCTGGTCACCCCGGGGCTAGGAGGGATGTTATTATACTGGGAAGGGTGCAAAAGAGATGGACGAGGATGTTCTTGAGACTGGAGGGCTGAGTTAGAAGAAGACATTCAGTAGACTGGGACATTTTTCCCCAGACAGTAGAAGGCTGAAGGGTGACTTTTACTGAAATCTCAGGAAGTATAGATAAGGTGAATAGCCAAGGTGGGGAGCCCAAAACTAGAGGGCATAGGTTTAAAATGAGAGGGGAAGGATTTAAAAAGGAACCTGAGGGGCAAATTTTTCCACATAGAGACTAAGAATTCGAATCTCTACAGTGTGGAAATGGGCGACTTGGCCCAACAAATCTACATTGACCCTCCAAAAAGTAATCCACTCCCCTACCTATATTTAAGCCTGACTAATGCATCTAACACTATGGGCAATTTAGCATGGCAAATTCACCTTAACCTGCGTATCTTGGGACTGTGGGAGGAGACCCTTGCAGACACAGGGAGAATGTGCAAACTCCACACAATAGTCACCTGAAGTGGGAATCAAACCAGGTCCCTGGCACTGTGAGGCAGCAGTGCTAACCACTGAGCCACTGTGCCACCCTATAGGGGGTGGTGCGTGTTATGGAATGAGCTGTCAGAGGAAGTGATAGAATGACAACATTTAAAAGACATCTAGACAGGTACATGGATAGGGAAAATTGAGAGATATGGGCCTAATGCAAACAATTGGGATTAGTTCAGCTTAAGAATCCTGGTCAGCATGGACAGGTTGGGCCGAAGAGTCTGTTTCCGTGCTGTATACCTCTATGACTACTGACTGCTATAACTACTGGAAGAGCTTGGCTAGGGGAGCAGCAAGATCTGGAGCACAAGTCTTCAGTATTATAGCCGGAATGTTGCCAGGGCCTGTAGCTTTTGCAGCACCCAGTGCTTCCAGTCATTTCTTGATATCACATGGAGTGAATCAAATTCAGTGAAGACTGGTCTCTGTGATGCTGGGGACCACTGGAGGCACTTCTGGCTGAAGCTTTCTGCAAACCTTCAGCTTATCCTTTCCCCTGATGTTCTGGACTCAGGATGGGGATAGTTGTGGACCTCCACCTCCAGTGAGTTGGTTAATCGTCCACAACCATTCACGACTGGATGTGACAGCACTGCAGAGCTTAGCTCTGGTCCATTGGTTGTGGAATCACTTAGCTCTGTCTATCACTGACTGCTTATTTGTTGGGCAAGTAGCCGTTTGGTGGCTTCACCAGGTTGGTACCACCTGGTGCTGCTCCTGACATACCCTCCTGCACTCTCCATTGAACCAGGGTTGATCCCCTTGGTCATGGTTGAGTGGGTTTATGCCAGGCCATGAGGTTACAGATTGTGCTGGAGTACAGTTCTGCTGTTGTTGATGGCCCACAGTGCCTCATGGATGCCCAGCCTTGAGTTGCTACATCAGTTCGAAGTCTGTCCCATTGACCACGGTGATAGTGCCACACCGCACGATGGAGAGTGTGAAGGTGGGAGTTGATCTCCATGAAAAAAGTGCGTGGGCTGGTCACTCTTACTGATGCTGTCAAGGACAGATGTATCTGCAGTTGGTAGCTTGGTAAGGGTGAGGTCAGGTATGTTTTTCCCTCTTAAGTAAAAACAGGAAAGAACTGCGGGTGCTATAAATCAGAAACAAATCCAGAGGTTGCTACAAAAGCTCAGCAAATCCGGCAGCATCCGCACAGAGAAATCAGAGGTAACGCTTCAGGACCCTTCTGAGTAAGGGTTATTGGACCCGAAACGTTGACTCTGATTTCCCTGCACAAATGCCGCTGTATCCGATGAGCGTCTCCAGCAACATCTGGTTTTGTTTCTCCCTCAAGTCAGTTCCCTCACCACTTGCCAAAGACCCAGTCTAGCAGGGATGTCCCTTTAGGGCCCGTCCAACCCAATCAGTAATGCTGCTACCGAGCCACTCTTGGTGGTGGACAGTGAAATCCCCTCACCTAGAGTCCATTTTGCTCCCTGGTCACCCTCTGTACTTCCTCAAAGTGTCAATCAACATGGAGGAGTACTGATTCATTGGTCGAGAGAGGACGTTATGTGATCATCAGCAGGAGGTGTCCTTGCCTGTGTTTAATGATGAGACTTCATGGGGCCTGAAGACAATGTTGAGGACTCCCAGAGCAATGTATCCCACCACTGGGCCAGGACATATGCAGCAATGGGGATATCTGGGACATTGTAAGGTACAACTCCAGTGAGTAGGGCGATGTCAGGCTCTTGCTTGACTTGTCTGAGAGACAGCTCTTCCAAGTTTGACACAAGCCCCCCGAGGTTGGTGAGGGAGACTACATAGGGGTGACAGGGCTGTTTCTGTGAGGCCTAGTCTGGCGCCGCGATCAATGCTGGGTGGTCTGTCTGGTTTCATTTCCTCGTTGAGGCTTTGCAGCGAGTGATACCAAGGAGTGACTTACTGGGCCATTTCAGAGGACGGCTCAGAGTTGACCACGCGGCTTTTGTTTCCATGCTGCTGTTTGTGGTATCACTGCTGCACATAAATGTAAATGTATATCACAGCCGCAACTTCAAAACTAACAAGTTCTCAATTCCCATTTGCTCTTTGGGACATCATTATGTCAGTTCAGAAGGTATGTTCTTAGGAAAATAAAACGTACAGGCCTTCTCCCAGGAGGACTGCATTTAATATCTGGACCCTGCACTTTCAGAAGGTCATGACCTCGGAGCTATGAAAGAGACATATAAGATAATCAGAGGGTTAGATAGGGTGGACAGTGTGAGCCCTTTTCCTTGGATGGTGATGGCTAGCACGAGGGACATAGTTTTAGATTGAGGGGCGATAGATATAGGACAGATGTCAGAGGTAGTTTCTTTACTCAGAGTAGTGGGGGCTTGGAACCCACTGCCTGCAACAGTAGTAGACTTGCCAACTTTAAGAGCATATAAATGGTTATTGGATAAGCATATGGATGAGAATGGAATAGAGTAGGTTAGATGGGTTTCAGATTGGTTCCACAGGTTGGTGCAACATTGAGGGCCGAAGGGTCTGTACTGTGCTAGAATGTTCTATGAATGGGTGCGTGGGGTGGGGGAGCATCTGCTGGAATAGGACCAGGAGCGAGGGTTTCTGGTGACCGTGAGATGGCGGGATCATTCTACCCGGAGCACAGATATGAGCGAACAGGAGGTCAAACCGTTCTGGTGACAGGAGGATCCATCGCCAGTGGGGAGACAGGTCGAAGAGAGTCAGGAACAAGGGGAGCAGATGAGGAGCTGTCCCGCCCCTCATTGGCAGGCCCCACGACCGCTTCTCTGGATCTGCAGATTCTTTGAATACACGAGCTCAGGGATGCATGAGCGAACAGTAAAGGCTCAGGGTGGAGGAATCACAGAGACTGTCCACCTCCAAACAGATAGTGCTGCAGAACTTCTGGGGATTTTGGGGGAGGGGAGGTGAGATAAAGAGAAATGGCTTCCCTGCCTACTCCCCGCATAGTCCCCTTCACCTACCCTCCCCTCCTTCCACCCCAGGGGAGGGAGAGGCTATGGCCAGATCACTGGACGGTTAACCCAGAGATCCAGGTCATGTTGCCGGGACACAGGCCGAGATCCCGCTACAAGGAAGCTGCAAAAATTCAAGCTAATTAAGTAAGAAGTCCAGAGTAAAGAGTGACCATGAAACAACCGCCGATTACAGGAACAAAACCCACACAGCCACGTATCAACCCCATAGCAACCTATCACCCCCACAGCAACATACCTCTATGTCAATACAACAACTGCACCAAAATATTCACCAACTAATGATCTCCAAATGTTAGAGAGTCATTGCTGACGGAATGGGCACTACTGGAGGGACAGTGCTAAGGGATTGTGGCACTGTCGGAGGATCAGTGCTGAGGGAGTGCTGCACTGTCGGAGGGTCAGTGCTGAGGGAGTGCCGCACTGTCGGAGGATCAGTGCTGAGGGAGTGCTGCGCTTTCGGACGGTCAGTGCTGAGGGAGTGGGTGCTGTCAGAGGGTCAGTGCTGAGGGAACACCGGACTGGCAGAGGATCAGTGCTGAAGGAGTGCCGCACTGTAAGAGGTTCAGTGCTGAGAGAAAGCCACACCGTCAAAGGATCAGTGCTGAGGGAGCGCTGCACTGTCAGAGGGTCAGTGCTGAGGGAGTGCTGCACTGTCAGAGGGTCAGTGCTGAGGAAGTGCCGCACTGTCAGAGGATCAGTGCTGACGAAGCGCTGCACTATTGGAGGGTCACTGCTGAGTGAGTGCCGCAATGTCGAAGAGTCAGTGCTGAGGGAGTGCTGCACTGTCGGAGGGTCAGTGCTGAGGGAGTGTCGCACTGTCGGAGGGTCAGTGCTCAGGGAGTGCTGCGCTGTCACAGGGTCAGTGGTGAGGAAGTGCTGCACTGTTGGACGGTCAGTGCTGATGGAGCGCTGCACTGTCGTAGGGTCAGTGCTGAGGAAGCGGGTGCTGTCAGAGGGTCAGTGCTGAGGGAGTGCCGCAATGTCAGAGGGTCAGTGCTGAGGGAGTGCTGCGCTTTCGGAGGGTCATTGCTGTGGGAATGCCGCAATGTCGGCGTGTCAGTGCTGAGGGAGTGCCACACTGTCAGAGAGTCAGTGCTGAGGGAGTGCCGCACTGTTGGAGGGTCAGTGCTGAGGGAGTGCTATACTTTCGGAGGGTCAGTGCTGAGGGAGCGCCGCACTGTCAAAAGGTATGTGCTGAGGAAGTGTTGTACTGTCGGGGGGTCAGTGTTCAGTGAGTGCCGCAAGGTCGGAGGGTCAGTGCTGAGGGAGTGCTGCACTTTCGGAGGGTCAGTGCTGAGGGAGTGCTGCACTGTCGGAGGGTCAGTAGTGAGGGAGTGCCGCACTGTCAGAGGGTCAGTGCTGAGGGAGTGCTGCACTTTCGGAGGGTCTGTGCTGAGGGAGTGCTGCACTGTCGGAGGGTCAGTAGTGAGGGAGTGCCGCACTGTCAGAGGGTCAGTGCTGAGGGAGTGCAGCAATGTCAGCGGGTCAGTACTGAGGGAGTGTCGCACAGTCGTAGTAGGGTCAGTGCTGAGGGAGCGGGTGCTGTCAGAGGGTCAGTGCTGAGGGAGTGCCGCAATGTCGGAGGGTCAGTGCTGAGGGAGTGCCACACTGTCGGAGAGTCAGTGCTTAGGGAGTGCCGCACTGTCGAAGGGTCAGTGCTGAGGTAGTGCTGCACTTTCGGAGGGTCAGTGCTGAGGGAGGGGGTGCTGTCAGAGGATCACTGCTGAGGGAACACCGTACTGTCAGAGGATCAGTGCTGAAGGAGTGCCGCACTGTCAGAGGTTCAGTGCTGAGATAAAGCCACACTGTCAGAGGATCAGTGCTGTACTGTCAGAGGGTCAGTGCTGAGGGAGAGCCGCACTGTCGGAGAGTCAGTGCCGAGGGAAAGCCACACTGTCAGAGGGTCAGTGCTGAGGGAGTGCTGCACTGTCAGAGGGTCAGTGCTGAGGTAACGGGTGCTGTCAGAGGGTCAGTTCTGAGGGAACACCGCACTGTCAGAGGGTCAGTGCTGAGGGAGTGCTGCACTGTTGGAGGGTCAGTGCTGAGGGAAAGCCACACTGTCGGAGGGTCAGTACTGAGGGAGTGACACACAGTGGAGTGTCAGTGCTGAGGGTGTGCTGCACTTTCGGAGGGTCAGTGCTGAGGCAACATCGTATTGTCAGAGGATCAGTGATGAAGAAGTGCCGCACAGTCAGAGGTTCAGTGCTGAGGGAAAGCCACACTGTCAGAGGATCAGTGCTGAGGGAGTGCTGCACTGTCAGACGGTCAGTGCTGAGTGAGTGCCGCACTGTCGGAGAGTCAGTGCTGAGGTAAAGCCGCACTGTCGGAGGGTCAGTGCTGAGGAAGTGCTGCACTGTTCGAGGGTCAGTGCTGAGGGAATATGTGCTGTCATAGGGTCAGTGCTGAGGGAGTGCCACAATGTTGGAGAGTCAGTGCTGAGGGAAAGCCACACTGTCAGAGGGCCAGTGCTGAGGAAAAGCCACACTGTCGGAGAGTCAGTGCTGAGGACATGCTGCGCTTTCGGAGGGTCAGTGATGAGGGAGCACTGCGCTGTCAGAGGGTCAGTGCTGAGGGAGTGCCGCACTGTCAGAGGTTCCGTGCTGAGGGAACACTGTACTGTCAGAGGATCAGTGCTGAAGGAGTGCCGCATTATCAGAGGGTCAGTGCTGACGGAGTGCTGCACTGTCGGAGGGTCAGTGCTGAGGGAGTGCCACATGTTCGGAGTTTCAGTGCTGAGGGAGTGCTGCGCTTTCGGAGGGTCAGTGCTGAGGGAGTGGGTGCTGTCAGAGGTTCACGTACTGAGGGAGTGCCGCACTGTCAGAGGTTCCGTGCTGAGGGAACATCGTACTGTCGGAGGGTCAGTGCTGAGGGAACATCGTACTGTCGGAGGGTCAGTGCTGAAGGAGTGTCACACTGTCGGAGGGTCAGTGCTGAGGGAAAGCCACACTGTCAGAGGTTCAGTGCTGAGTGAGTGCCGCACTGTCGGAGGGTCAGTATTGAGGGAGTGGGCACTGTCGGAAGGTCAGTGCTGAGGGAGTGCCAACTGTCGGAGGGTCAGTGCTGAGTGAGTGCCGCACTGTCGGACGGTCAATGCTGAGGGAGTGCCGCGCTGTCGGAGGGTCATTGCTGAGGGAGTGCTGCAATGTTGGAGGGTGTGTACTGAGGGAGTGGGCACTTTCGGAGGGTCAGTGCTGAGGGAAAGCCACGTTGTCAGAGGGTCAGTGCTGAGAGAGTGCTGCACTGTCGGAGGGTCAGTGCTGAGGGAGTGCCGCACTGTCGGACGGTCAGTGCTGAGGAAGTGCTGCACTGTCGGAGGGTCAATGCTGAGTGAACGGGTGCTGTCGGAGAGTCCGTGCTGAGGGAGTGCCGCACTGTTGGAGGGTCCGTGCTGAGTGAGTGCCGCACTGTCAGACGATCAGTGCAGAGGGAGTGTTGCAATGTCGGAGGGTCTGTACTGAGGGAGTGGGCACTGTCGGAGGGTCAGCGCTGCGGGAAAGCCACACTGTCGGAGGGTCAGTGCTGAGGGAATGCTGCAATGTCGGAGAGTCTGTACTGAGGGAGTGTCGCACTGTCGGAGAGTCAGTACTGAGGGAGTTGGCACTGTCGGAGGGTCAGTGCTGAGGGAGTTGGCACTGTCGGAGGGTCAGTGCTGAGGAAGTGCTGCACTGTCGGAGGGTCAGTGCTGAGGGAGTGCTGCAATGTCGGAGGGTGTGTACTGAGGGAGTGGGCACTTTCGGAGGGTCAGTGCTGAGGGAAAGCCACGTTGTCAGAGGGTCAGTGCTGAGAGAGTGCTGCACTGTCGGAGGGTCAGTGCTGAGGGAGTGCCGCACTGTCGGACGGTCAGTACTGAGGGAGTGTCGCACTGTCGGAGGGTCAGTACTGAGGGAGTTGGCACTGTCGGAGGGTCAGTGCTGAGGGAGTTGGCACTGTCGGAGGGTCAGTGCTGAGGAAGTGCTGCACTGTCGGAGGGTCATTGCTGAGGGAGTTGGCACTGTCGGAGGGTCAGTGCTGAGGAAGTGCTGCACTGTTGGAGGGTCAGTGCTGAGGGAGTGTTGCACTTTTGGAGGGTCAGTGCTGAGGAAGCGGGTGCTGTCAGAGGGTCAGTGCTGAGGGAACACCGCACTGTCAGAGGATCAGTGCAGGAGTGCCGCACTGTCGGAGGGTCAGTGCTGAGCGAGTGGATGCTGTCAGAGGGTCAGTGCTGAGAGAACACCGCACTATCAGAGTGTCAGTGCAGAAGGAGTGCTGCACTGTCAGAGGGTCAGTGCTGAGGGAGTGCCGCACTGTCGGAGGGTCAGTGCTGAGGGAGTGCCGCACTGTCGGAGGGTCAGTACTGAGGGAGTACCGCATTGTCAGAGGGTCAGTACTGAGGGAGTGCCACATTGTCGGAGGGTCAGTGCTGAGGGAGTGTTGCACTTTTGGAGGGTCAGTGCTGAGGGAGTGTTGCACTTTTGGAGTGTCAGTGCTGAGGAAGCGGGTGCTGTCAGAGAGTCAGTGCTGAGGGGAACACCGCACTGTCAGAGGATCAGTGCAGGAGTGCCGCACTGTCGGAGGGTCAGTGCTGAGGAATGGCTGCACTGTCAGAGGTTCAGTGCTGAGTGAGTGCCGCAATGTCGGAGAGTCAGTGCTGAGGGAGTGCTGCGCCTTCGGAGGGCCAGTGCTGAGTGAGTGCCGCACTGTCACAGGGTCAGTTCTGAGGAAGTGCTGCACTGTTGGAGGGTCAGTGCTGATGGAGCGCTGCACTGTTGGAGCATCAGTGCTGAGGGAACGGGTGCTGTCAGAGGGTCAGTGTTGAGGGAGTGCTGCACTTTCGGAGGGTCAGTTTTGTGGGAGCACCGCACTGTCGGAGGGTCAGTGCTGAGGGAGTGCTGCACTGTCAGAGGGTCAGTGCTGAGGAAGTGCTGCACTGTTGGAGGGTCAGTGCTGAGGGAGTGCCACACTGTCGGAAGGTCATGTTGTGGGAGTGCCGCATGTTCGGAGTTTTAGTGCTGAGGGAGTGCTGCGCTTTCGGAGGGTCAATGCTGAGGGAGTGGGTGCTGTCAGAGGGTCAAGTACTGAGTGAGTGCCGCACTGTCAGAGGTTCCGTGCTGAGGGAACATCGTACTGTCGGAGGGTCCGTGCTGAGGGAACATCGTACTGTCGGAGGGTCAGTGCTGAAAGAGTGTCACACTGTCGGATGGTCAGTGCTGAGGGAAAGCCACACTGTCAGAGGTTCAGTGCTGAGTGAGTGCCGCACTGTCGGAGGGTCAGTGCTGAGGGAGTTGGCACTGTCGGAGGTTCAATACTGAGGGAGTGCCGCGCTGTCGGAGGGTCATTGCTGAGGGAGTGCTGCAATGTCGGAGGGTCTGTACTGAGGGAGTGGGCACTGTCGGAGGGTCAGTGCTGAGGGAGTGCCGCACTATCGGAGGGTCAGTGCTGAGGGAGTACTGCAATGTTGGAGGGTCTGTACTGAGGGAGTGGGCACTGTCGGAGGGTCAGTGCTGAGGGAAAGCCACATTGTCAGAGGGTCAGTGCTGAGGAAGTGCTGCACTGTCGGAGGGTCTGTACTGAGGGAGTGGGCACTGTCGGAAGGTCAGTGCTGAGGGAGTGCCGCACTGTCGGAGGGTCAGTGCTGAGGGAGTACTGCAATGTCGGAGGGTCTGTACTGAGGGAGTGGGCACTGTCGGAGGGTCAGTGCTGAGGGAAAGCCACATTGTCAGAGGGTCAGTGCTGAGGAAGTGCTGCACTGTCGGAGGGTCAGTGCTGAGGGAGTGCCTCGCTGTCGGAAAGTCATTGCTGAGGGAGTGCTGCAATGTCGGAGGGTCTGTACTGAGGGAGTGGGCACTGTCGGAGGGTCAGTGCTGAGAGAGTGCCGCGCTGTCGGAGGGTCATTGCTGAGGGAGTGCTGCAATGTCGGAGGGTCTGTACTGAGGGAGTGGGCACTTTCAGAGGGTCAGTGCTGAGGGAAAGCCACATTGTCAGAGGGTCAGTGCTGAGGGAGTGCCGCACTGTCGGATGGTCAGTACTGAGGGAATGGGCACTGTTGGAGGGTCAGTGCTGAGTGAACGGTTGCTGTCGGAGTGTCAGTGCTGAGGGAGTTCCGCACTGTTGGACGGTCCGTGCTGAGTGAGTGCCGCACTGTCAGAGGATCGGTGCTGAAGGAGTGTTGCACTGTCAGAGGGTCAGTGCTGAGGGAGTGGGCACTGTCGGAGGGTCAGTGCTGAGGGTGTGCCGCACTGACGAAGGGTCAGTGCTGAGGGAGTGCCGCACTGTCAGAGGGTCAGTGCTGAGGGAGTGCTGCAATGTCGGAGGGTCTGTACTGAGGGAGTGTCGTACTGTCGGAGGGTCAGTACTGAGGGAGTTGGCACTGTCGGAGGGTCAGTGCTGAGGGAGTTGGCACTGTCGGAGGGTCATTGCTGAGGAAGTGCTGCACTGTCGGAGGGTCAGTGCTGAGGGAGTTGGCACTGTCAGATGGTCAGTACTGAGGGAGTGGGTACTTGAGGGAGTGGGCACTGTTGGAGTATCAATGCTGAGTGAAAGGGTGCTGTCAGAGGGTCATTGGTAAGGGAGTATTGCACTGCCGGTGGGTTTGTGCTGAGGGATGGCTGCATTGTTGAGGGAACATTCCTGGAGGATGCTATGCTTCCAGAAGTGCTGCCTGTCAGCTCCCTCGGGGGAATAGAAATGATTCCATGAACAGTATTTAAGGAAAGTGGCGGTGGGGCTGCGGGGGATTGAGTTCTGTCCTGCCAGTATTTATCCTCATGTTCCCTTTATCTGGTTATTATCCTAAGTTGCCAAACTGTGTAGAGATTGACCACTTTATATCTTCATTTTGACAGTGACTGCAATTCAAATTGGCTTGGCCGTAAAGCACTATGGGACATGCTGAGGTGGGGAAAGGTGATTTGTAAATGCAAGTCTGTTCATGTCAGCTTAAAGGCTTGGTTCTGTGTGTCCCATCATAGGGGGCAGCTCTGATCCCTGTGCTGGGGCATCGCTCTCATACAGGACACTGGGTGGTGTATTCATCTGGACGGATTGTAGAGGTAACTCATTGAGACTGTCCTTCTCACCCTCTGTTTTGAAAATGGGCTGACCAGCTGCTGTGTGTTTTGTTTCGCTACTGTCTGATGTTTTAGCGAAAATCCTAAAGCTGGAGGAACCGGTGGAACTGGAATGAGAGACAGGATGCTGACAGGTGCAGCTGGAGAATGCTATTGTCTCACACATGGAACGCCAACCTCTCTCATCTTCACCCGCACGCAACACACTGTGCTGGCAAGGTTTCTCGCAAACAACTTCAAAGCAATGCCTGATCACACAATGATCACACAACATTCCAGGAGACTGTTTCCTAGAGACGTCAAACCAAGGAGGCCCCTGCCTGATCTCTCAGGTGCATATACTCAATCTCGGTGGCAGTGTGTCTAAGGGGAGGCTCTGGGCTTCACCTGAACAATATCCATCACTTAATCCACAAGGTGAGCTGTTCGCTCTAACATTGCTGTGCATGGAATCTTGCTGTCCACCAATTTACTATCACACAGGGACCACAGTGCAGATGGACATTGACTGTGAGACACATTCTGAGGTGCAAAAGGTGCTGCAGAAATGGTTCTCCTTTCCAGCTGTTCATTCACATTTTCACATAGAGGATCTGGATTGGCATAGACTTGGAGGGCCAAAGGGCCTGTTCCAGTGCTGTAATTTTCTTTGTTCTTTTCCCTGACTGTCAGAAGCTGCTCCAAGATTGCTCCGTGCAGCGCCATGGGGTGATCTCTGATTCTTGATCTACTGGATGCTGTCTGCAAGGATTTACCAGAGTCTGTTTGTGGGGAACCTTAACATGTGCCAGATCCACCAGATATTGCCTGTAGTGATTCATCTCAATTCTTCCTCAAGGGACCCAGCAAATCCAAAGAGGAACCTTGAAGGTGACATGGCGAAGGGTTTCATGTGATTAGCAGGTGAACACGGGAGATTCCTTACATTCTGCCCACCAGGATCAATCCTTAATTCCTGGGGAGTCTGCAAAGGCTGTGTCAGACAATATCAGGGCCAGTACAGAGATTACCTGCTCCATAGGGGGCATCTGAACCTAGCACTGGTGATTCTCCACAACTCATCATATCCGCCAACGCAAATACAGGCCATTCGGCCCATGTCAGAACTAACCCACTGTGCCACCCTATAAGACCACATTCACCGTGGCTAATCCACCTTGTCTGCACATTGGAATGGGGGCAAATCCTCACAAAACACACATGAACAGGGGGCAATTACCATGAGAAAATACCATGAGAAGGGGACGAATCCTCATGAAGCACACAGGAACAGGGGGCAAGTCCTGACAAAACACAAAATAACAGGGGGCAAATCCCAAAAAGCAAACAAGAATGGGGCAAGTCCTGACAAAACACACTGGAATGAGGGAACAAATCCTCACAAAACACATAGAAACAGGGGGCAAATCCTCACAAACCATAAAGGAATAGGGGGCAAATCATCATAAAACACACAGGAATGGGGGCAAATCCTCACAAAACACAGAGGAACAGGGGCAAATCCTCACAAAACACACAGGAATTGGGGCAATTGCTCACAAAACACAGAGGAACAGGGGGCAAATCCTCACAAAACACACAGGAACAGGGGGCAAATCCTCACAAAACACACAGGAACAGGAGGCAAATACTCACAAAACACATAGGAGCAAGGGGCAAATCCTCACAAAACACAGAGGAACAGGGGGCAAATCCTCACAAAACACACAGGAACAGGAGGCAAATACTCACAAAACACATAGGAGCAAGGGGCAAATCCTCACAAAACACACAGGAACAGGGGGCAAATCCTCACAAAACACACAGGAACAGGAGGCAAATCCTCACAAAACACACGGGAACAAGGGGCAAATACTCACAAAACACATAGGAGCAAGGGGCAAATCCTCACAAAACACACAGGAACAGGGGGCAAATCCTCACAAAACACACAGGAACAGGAGGCAAATACTCACAAAACACACAGGAACAGGAGGCAAATCCTCACAAAACACACGGGAACAAGGGGCAAATACTCACAAAACACATAGGAGCAAGGGGCAAATCCTCACAAAACACAGAGGAACAGGGGCAAATCCTCACAAAACACACAGGAATTGGGGCGATTGCTCACAAAACACACGGGAACAGGGGCAAATCCTCACAAAACACACAGGAACAGGAGGCAAATCCTCACAAAAAACAAAGGAACGGGGGCAAATCCTCACAAAACACACAGGAACAGGAGGCAAATCCTCACAAAAAACAAAGGAACGGGGGCAAATCCTCGCAATGCACACAGGAACTGGGAGCAAATCCACCGAAACGCACAAGAACAGGGGCAACTCCCCCAAAACACACGGGAAAGGAGCAAATCCTCACAAAACACACTGCAATGGGGCAAATCTTCAAAAAACATACGGGAACAGGGGGCAAATCCTCATAAAACACACTGGAACAGAGGGCAAATCTCCCACAACACAAAGGAACAATGGGCAGTTCTTCACAAAACACTCTGGAATTGGGCAAATCTTCAAAAAACACATGGGAACAGGGGGCAAATCCTCACAAAACACACAGTAACAGGGCACAAATCCTCACAAAACACACAGGATTAGAGGGCACACCCTCACAAGACACACATGAACAGGGGTAAATCCACAAAAAAGACACAGTAACAGGGGGCAAATCCTCACAAAACACACAGGAACAGGGGAAAATTTGTCGCAAAGCACATAGGAACGGGGGCAAATTGTCATAAAACACACAGGAACAGGAGGCAAATCCTCACAAAACACACTGCAACAGGTGGCAAATCCTCACAAAACCACACAGGAACAGGGATAAATCCTCGCAAAATACACAGAAACATGAGGGCAAATCCTCCACAAGATACCATGAAAAGGGGATGAATCTTCTTGAAGCACGCAGGAACAGGTGGCAAATCCTCCCCAAACAAAACAGGAATGGAAGCAAATTCTCACAAAAATACACAGGAAAAAGGGGCAAATCCCACAAAGCAAACAAGAATGGGGCAAGCCCTTACAAAACGCACTGGAATGAGGGAGCAAATCCTCACAAAACACACAGGAACAGGGGGCAAATCCTCACAATGCACACAGGAACAGCGGCAAATCCTCACAATGCACACAGGAACTGGGAGCAAATCCACCGAAACACGCAGGAACAGGGACAAATCCTCACAAAACACAAAGGAACAGGGGGAAAGTTGTTACAAAACATACTGGAATAGAGGGCAAATCTCCCAAAACACAGGAACGGGGGCAATTCCTCACAAAACACACTGGAATGAGGCAAATCTTCAAAAAACACACGGGAACAGAGGGCAAATCCTCATAAAACACACAGGAATGGGGGGTAAATCTTCACAAAACACATGGCAACAGGGCGCAAATCCTCACAAAACACTTATAAACAAGGGCTAAATGCTTCGCAAAACACACAGGAACAGAGGGCAAATCCTTTCCAAATCATACTGGAGCAGGGGAAATCATGCCCAAAACACACAGAAACATGGGGGCAAATCCTCCACAAGATACTATGGGAAAGGGACGAATATTCATGAAGCACACAAGAACAGGGGCAAATCCTCCCCAAACAACACAGGAATGGGAGCAAATCCTCACAAAAACACACAGGAAAAAGGGGCAAATCCCACAAAGCAAACAAGAATGGGAGCAAGTCCTTACAAAGCACACTGGAATGAGGGAGGAAATCCTCACAAAACACACTGGAACAGGGGGGACAAATCCTCACAAAATGCACAAGTGTAGGGGGCAAATCCCCCAAAACACACAGGATCAGGTGGCAAATCCTTACAAAACACACAGGAACGGGGCAAAGCCCCCTTAAAACACACAGGAATTAGGGCAAATCCTTACAAAACACACTGGAACAGAGGGCAAGCCCTCACAAAACTTACTGGAACAGAGGGCAAATCCTTACAAAACTGACAGGCACAGGCAGCATTTCCTCACAAAACACACAGCAATGGGGGCAAATCCTTAAAAAGCACACAGGAACGGGGTAAATCCTTGTAAAACACACAGGAACAAAGGGGCAATTCCTCATAAAATACACACGAACAGGGGGCACATCCCCTCATACCCCCAAAGCACAGGAACAGATTGGATGTGAACATGGTTAGTTAGTACGTTTGCAGATGACACCAAAATTGGGGGTGTAGTGGATAGCAAAGAAGGTTACCTCCGAGTTCAAGGGGATCTTGATCAGTTGGGCCAATGGGCAGAGGTGCGGCAGATGGAGTTTAATTTAGATAAATGTGAGGTGCTGCATTTTGGAAAAGCAAATCAAAGCAGGACTTATACACTTAATGCTGAAAATGTGTTGCTGGAAAAGCACAGCAGGTCAGGCAGCATCCAAGGAGTGGGAGAGTCGACGTTTCAGGTATGAGCCCTTCTTCAGGAAATTCCTGAAGAACGGCTCATGCCAGAAATGTTGACTCTCCTGCTCCTTGGATGCTGTCTGACCTGTTGCGCTTTTCCAGCAACACATTTTCAGCTCTGATCTCCAGGATCTGCAGTCCTCACTTTCTCCTTACACACTTAATGGTAAAGTCCTGGGAGTGTTGCTAAACAAAGACACCTTGGAATGCAAGTTCATAGCTCCTTGAAAGTAGAGTTGCAGGTAGATAGGATAGTGAAGAAGGCACTTGGTATGCTTTCCTTTGTTGGTCAGAGCATTGAGTACAGGAGTTGGGAAGTCATGTTGCAGCTGTATAGGACATTGGTTAGGCCACTTCTGGATTATTGCGTGCAAATCTGGTCTCCTTCCTATCAGAAAGATGTTGTAAGACCTGAAAGGTTCAGAAAAGATTTACAAGGATGTTGCTAGGGTTGGAGGATTTGAGCTATAGGGAGAGGCTGAATAGGCTGGGGCAGTTTTCCCTGGAGCGTCAGTGTCTAAGGGGTGACCTTATAGAGGTTTACAAAATCATGAGGACCATGGATAGGGTAAATAGGCAAAGTCTTTTCCCTGGGGGAGTCCAGATCTAGAGGCCACAGGTTTAGGGTGAGAGGGGAAAGATATAAAGGGTCAACTTTTTCATGCCGAGAGTGGTGTGTGTATGGAATGAGCTGCCAAAGGAAGTGGCAGAGGCTAGTACAATTACAGCACTCAAAAGGCATCTGGATGGGTATATGAATAGGAATGGTTTAGAGGGATATGGGCCAACTTCTGACAAATGGGACTAGATTAATTTAGGATTTCTGGTCAGCATGGACAGGTGGGACTGAAGGATTTGTTTCCATGCTGTACATCTCTATGACTCTGTGACATGGAAACGGGGGCAAATCTTCGCCAAAACACATACACACAATCACATAGTCACAGAGTCTCACACACACAATAAGACACTTACAGAGACAAATCAGCAATCCCTCCCCCTGCCCCCCACAGACACACACACAGCCTCCATCACCCACACAGAGTCACACGCACAGACACACAACCCATGCAGATACAAACTAAGATACAGTTATCAATCCTCCTGGCCCCCGCCCCAACTCCACCCCCCCCACCCCGCTTCCACCACCGCCCACACACACACGGGTTTATTTAATGCAGGAGTCTGGTGCCTATTGAGGAGCAAAGCCAGGGATTGTCTCAGTCATTGATTTTCTTGTTGCTGTGTCCCTTGCCCAAGAACTGAGTGTGGGATTCCTTCCTCCCATCTCATAGCCTCCTAGAGAATCACTACAGGGTTTGCTTTTTGAGCTTGTGTCAGCTCAGTGTCTGCCTGGTGCTGGGTTAATACCAGCGGAGCTACACTGAGTGTATTCACTGAGGGTCTAGGTTGGCAGTGCTATGGAATGGACAGTTATTGCCTTCTCACCATTGACCTAACCCGGGCTGGGCCAGGAAGGGTGGCCGTGTTCCCACTGTCCACCCCACAAGCAAACTCATCCTGGAGATGGCATTATATTCTGCCCACAGAGACACGCACTCATGCATAGACACACAGTTAACATTAACTGGGCTCTCCTCCAGTGCCTCACCTTCGAGAAGGCTGTAATTTTCGGAGGTAAGTGTGTTCAGGCTGTCAGGAGTAGTGAGATATTTTTGTGTTTATGTTGAAGGTGGTCAGTCAGCCAGGGTATCGGAAACACCCATTTGTCAGCTCTCGGCCTGAGCAACTGTGAGCTGAGTGAGACTGGCAGGAAATCCTCAGCTCTGGATCAGTGGTGCTGGAAGAGCACAGCAGTTCAGGCAGCATCCAAGGAGCAGTGAAACCGACGTTTCGGGCAAAAGCCCTTCATCAGGAATAAAGGCAGTGAGCTGGAAGCATGGAGAGATAAGCTAGGGGAGGGTAGGGTAGGGATGGGGAGAAAGTAGCATAGAGTACAATGGGTGAGTGGGGGAGGGGATGAAGGTGATAGGTCAGGGAGGACAGAGTGGAGTGGATAGGTGGAAAAGGAGCTAGGCAGGTCGGACAAGTCCGGACAAGTCATGGGGACAGTGTTGAGCTGGAAGTTTTGAACTCGGGTGAGGTGGGGGAAGGGGAAATGAGGAAACTGTTGAAGTCCACATTGATGCCCTGGGGTTGAAGTGTTCCGAGGCGGAAGTTGAGGCGTTCTTCTTCCAGGCGTTGCCCGAAACGTCGATTTCGCTGCTCGTTGGATGCTGCCTGAGCTGCTGTGCACTTCCACTGATCCAGAATCTGGTTTCCAGCATCTGCCGTCATTGTTTTTACCCCTAGGAAATCCTCAGCCCCTAGCTGGAAGAGAATTGCCTGGGGTAAAACTCCCAAAGAATGGAAACTGATCAGGAACAGCAACAGGGCTGTAGATAATCCCGAATCAAATTGTGCAGGGATGTTATGACACAACTTTGAAGCAGGTTGAACTTGAACCCATGCCTCCTAGCTCAGAGATAGGGAAATTACCACTGCACCACAACAGCCTTGGACAACAGGACTGCATTTTTCATAAACTCATTGAGTTATACAGCAAGAAAACAGACCCTTCGGTCCAACCAGTCCATGCTGAACATAATCCCAAACTAAACTAGTCCCACCTGCCTGCTCCTGACCCATATCCCTCCAATCACTTGACAATTTCCAAAGCACTATCACTCCATATTAAGCAGGGGAGCCCAGGAATATTGATCCTTTGAGTTTGCAGAGACTGAAACAAAGCAAGATAAAAGCAGCAGAAATGTAACCCCAGGAGGTGACTCATTGGAACAGGTTGGGATTGGGCTACGTACTCAAGGCCCTGAGATTTCTGGCCAGCTTCTTATCTCAACTGAGTCACAGCCTCTATCACAACGGAAGTTTGTAGTAAATGTACATAAAAACATGAATAATCAATGGCCTTTTAGTTCACCCCTCTCCACCTCAGAGTCTGAAGTCCCCAGATGGAGGTGACTAACAATCTGCCTGATGTGAGTCTCTTGTATGGGTGTGAGCAACAAAACACCTGAAGGCCTGAGGCCTAGGATACGGACTTATAGATCCAGTCCACATGGTAATGGTCAGCTGTGTCTGATATAACACCAAAAGACCCTTACATACAGGTCTGAATGTGTTAACTCTGAGTAGTGCCATAATCCCATCCCACAACTAATAATGTCAGACTGACTTACAGTCATTGAGTCATAGAGCTGTACATCATGGCAACAAACCCATCTGTCCAACACACCCATGCCTACCAGATATCCGAACCTAATCTAGTCCCATTTGCCAGCACTTGGCCCATATCTCTCTAAACCCTATTCATATACCCATCCAGATACCTTTTAAATGTTATAATTGTACCAGCCTCCACCACTTCCTCTGGCAGCTCATTCCATTCATACACCACACCCTCTGCATGAAAAAGTTGCCTCTTAGATCCCTTTTAAATCTTTACCCTCTCACCCTCAACCTATGCCCTCTAGTTCTAGACTCCCCAGAGAAAAGACCTTGTGTATTTACTCTATCCATGCCCCTTTATAAGGTTACCCCTCAGCCCCTGGCATTCCAGGAAAAACAGCCCCAGTCTATTCAGCCTCTCCATATGGATCAAACCTTCCAACTCTGGCAATGTCCTTGCAAATCTTTTCTGAACCCTTTTAAGTTTCACAACATCCTTCCTGTAGCAGGGAGATCAGAATTGTGGGCAGAACAGAGAAAAGGAGTAAGACTGAGCATCAAGTCATCTTTCTAGGTTCTGTGGCAGTGAATATTACAGCATTGCAACCTATAACCAGTTGTTCATTGGCTTTATGCTACATTAACACAGCTATGTGGCACGGTGGCACAGTGGTTAACACTGCTGCTTCACAGCACCAGAGACCTGGGTTCAATTCCTGCCTCAGGCGACTGACTGTGTGGAGTTTGCACATTCTCCCCGTGTCTGCGTGGGTTTGCTCTGGTTTCCTCCCACAGTCCAAAAATGTGCAGGTTAGGTGAATTGGCCATGCTAAATTGCCTGTAGAGTTAGGTGTAGGGAATGGCTCTGGGTGGGTTGCTGTTCGGAGGGCTAGTGTGGACTTGTTGGGTTGAAGGGCCTGTTTCCACACTGTGAGTAATCTAATCTAAATTAATTTGATTAGACCAGTAAGTAGTCTTCCCCAACAACACTAGATCAAAAGAGGGTGGTGACAGTAAACATCATCAAGCAGAGCAGCTAATACAGCACACTCAATTTGGCTCTGCTATTTTCAGACACAGAGATGCTATGACCACACGTCTGGAGCAGGTGACATTTGAACCCACACTCTGAGATAGGACAGTTACCACTGCAGCACAACAGCCCTGGCCATACGACAGATCCATCAAATCACCCCAAACACAACATACTGATTGAAGGCAGGCTTCCAGAGAGAATTCAGTTTGGGGCATTAAGTTTCCATCCATAAAACGTGCCCACAATCTGAAATAATGAGCTGAAATCTCTGGGCTAAGCTCCAAACCCACTTGACAAATGTGTCAATGTTGTATTGAGCCAGTACCTCTGAATAACACTGAAAGTTAACTGGATGTCTGTGCTGTTCTGTGCAGTGATAGACCCCATGAGGATCTGGTTTCTTCATTGCTGAGGTTTTTCAGAGAAAGATGGTTATTTGTTGGTGACTTCACAACTGAGCATTTCTTCATGTTGAATTCCATTGAGATTGGAGGTTCCTATTCTTACAAGTAGGGCCAAAGAGTTCAAACATATTTTTTAGATTCATTCAAGGGATCGCAGGCTGGGCCCAGCATTTATTGCCTGTCCCTAGCTGCCCCTTGAGAAGGTGGTAGTGAGCTACCTTCTTGAACTGCTGCAGTCCACCTGCTGTAGGTAGACCCACAATACCATTAGGGAGGGAATGCTAGGATTTTGACCCAGCAATGCTGAAGGAACTGCCATATATTTCCAAGACAGGATGGTGAGTGGCTTGGTGGTGTTGGGGACATGGAGGTGGGTGGTGTTCCCATTTCTCTGCTGCCCTTGTCCTTTTAGATAAAAATAGTCATGGTTTGGAAGATGTTGTCTGAGGACCTTTGGTGAATGTCTGCAGTGCACTCTGTAGATAGTACACACTGCTGTGACTAAGTGTCGGACGTAGAGGGAGGGGGATGTTTGAGCCAACTGCCTGAGTAGCAGCAGGCAGTCTGCAGTCTGGATTTCCCTGCTGCAGTGGATGAGACAGGAGGTCTCTCAGGCAAATGTACTCAACAATATTATTGACAGAATAAGTTTCAGCACCTTGTCAGTGTAGGTGGCCTAGTTCCCTCCCAGCTCATAGAGTCCCTATGTGTGAAGCAGACCATTCACCCCATCGAGTTCACACTGACCCTCTGAACAGCATCCTTCCCAGTAAAACCCCCCACCCTATCCCTGTATTTCCCAGAGCTAACTCACCTGTCCTGCAGATCCCTGGACAATTTACCACGGCTAAACCACTTACGCTGTGCATCTTTGGGCTGTGGGAGGAAACGGAGCACCCGGAGGAAAGCCACGTAGACACAGGGAGAATGTGCAAACTCCACACAGTCACCCAAGGGTGGAATCAAACCTGGGTCCCTGGTGCTGTGAGCCACCGGGCCACCCTCCTTCATACCACTGATGTGCTTCTTGGTTGCTACTTTCTGGAGACCCTTTTTGGGAGTCACACCCTTGGCCACTGTATTGTGGGGGAAGGTGTTGATCTGATTGGTCCAGTTTTGTGTCACCGCAGTCTGTGCTTGGCTGAAGAGACTATAGTGAGCTTGCTGTGCACAGACAGGCTGCCCTGCATCCTACATTACACCAGTGACTGCACCACAAGGGTCATTCCACATTTCTCATTGTCTTTCTCAGACTATAAAAACTGCCAAGACTAACCGTGCTTTAGGTTCACAGGAAGTGCTCGGGCCTCCATCGTATTTCCATTCCCAGGCACCATTTCCAATTGAGCCCTGTTTCGAGGGTAAGGTTTTCAGATGGCCTTGACTTAATGACAGCTGATTGTAAAAGTGAAGAAATTATCAAGACTCCTAAAACTATTTGCTAATTGAAGCCACTCATTAAGTAGATTCCAAGAATGTCCTGAGCCAGTTCAAGATAACACATGACTCACCAAAATACCAAGTACAACTCCTCCTCCCACCTTCCAACCTTTAATCCAATTAATAAAATGGTGAAATCTTTAACAATTAATGAAATGGTGCAATCTTTAACAATTCCTGATGAAGGGCTTGTGCCCAAAACGTTGATTCCCCTGCTCCTTGGCTGCTGCCTGACCTGCTGTGCTTTTCCAGCACCACAGTCTCGACACTGGAGCTTTGACCACATGATCATCTGATCACATGACGCCCCCACACTGAAAACATTATTGGTCTCATAGAAACAATGCAGAAATTCGCCAAAGATCCTCAGACGGCTCCTTCAAAACTCAAAACTACTTCCATCTCGAAGGACAAGAGCAACAGATACATCGGAACACCACCCCCTGCAAATTCCCCTCCAAACCACTCACCATCCTGATTTGGAAACATATTGCTGTTCTTTCAGTGTTGCTGGGTCACAATCTTGGAATTCCCTCCCTAAGGTCATTGTGGGTCAACCCACAGCACATAGACTGTAGTGGTTCAAGAAGGTAGTTCACCCCCACCTTCTCAAGGGGCAACAAGGGGCGAGTAATACATGCCTGCATCTCTTGAATGAATCTGAAAAATAAGTTTTAATTCTAGCGACGGCAACAAATAGTGGCCCAGCCAAATGATGCCCACATCCCACGAGTGAATAAAAAGTAACCCAGACCCCACGTCCTCTCGCTTCCACCTACTCCACCAAAACCAAGCCTCTGACGCTGAATCATTGCTCAGGGGTTCCATGTAAACAGCTGGTTGTGTGAGATTTTCTCACCATCCATCTTGTCTCCATGAGAGGTCTTTCTTCCAAGTGAGACCCCTTGGCAATGAAAGGCTTCATCCTGCTGCTGCTGGTGTGAACGCAGAGCTGGTGGGATCTGGTGGTGAGGTGCCCCATTCTGTCTTCCTGGAATGAGGGCGAAGGATTTGGGGGGGACGTCCCCAACACAGGTCACTCAGCGCCTGATTGAGGGACCCAATATTGGGAAAGGGAGACAAACCCACCACCCACCTCCCACCCCAACCCACTCCAGCTGCCAGTATTCAGGAATAAGTTGATTAGGGATAGTCAACACGGTTTTGTAGGTCGTGCCTCACAAACTTTATTGACTTCAAGAAGGTGACCAAACAGGTGGATAAGATTAAAGTGGTTGATGTGGTGTATATGGATTTCAGTAAAGTGTTTGAAAAGGTTCCACATGGTAGGCTAGTGCGGAAAATATGGAGGCATGGGATTGAGGGGAATTTAATGGTTTGGATCAGAAATTGGCTAGCTGAAAGAAGACAGAGGGTTATGGTTTATGGGAAATGTTCATCCTGGAGGTCAGTCACCAGTGGTGTACCACAAGGAACTGTTTTGGGCGTACTGCTCTTTGTCCTATTTATAAATAACCTGGATGAGGGTGTAGAAGAATGGGTTAGTAAATCTGCGAATAACACTAAGGTTCTTGGAGTTGTGAATAGTGCAGAAGGATGTTGCAGGTTACAGACTGACATAGATAATCTGCAGAACTGGGCTGAGAGGTGGCAAATGGAGTTTATGCTGAAAAGTGTGAGGTGATTCACATTGGAAGGAGTAACAGGAATACAGAGCACTGGGCTAATGGTAAAATTCTTGGTAGTGTGGATAAACAGAGAGACCATGGTGTGCAGGTACATAGATCCCTGAAAGTTGCCACCCAAGTTGATAGGGTTGTTAAGAAGGCAAATGGTGTGTTAGTTTTTATTGGTAGAGGGATTGCGTTTCAGAACTATGA
The DNA here is from genome assembly GCF_020745735.1 of Hemiscyllium ocellatum. Classification (NCBI taxonomy): domain Eukaryota; kingdom Metazoa; phylum Chordata; class Chondrichthyes; order Orectolobiformes; family Hemiscylliidae; genus Hemiscyllium; species Hemiscyllium ocellatum. Next base: position 47,626,834 of record NC_083428.1, read on the forward strand.
GGAGCAAAGGAGAGGTTCAGAGGAGACTCACCAGGATGTTGCCTGGTCTGGAGGGAAGGTCTTATGAGAAAAGGCTGAGGGACTTGAGGCTGTTTTCATTAGACAGAAGAAGGTTGAGAGGTGACTTAATAGAGACATACAAGATGATCAGAGGGTTAGATAGGGTGGACAGGAAGAGCCTTTTTCCTTGGATAGTGATGGCCAGCAGGAGGGGACATAGCTTTAAACTGAGGGGTGATAGATATAGGACAGATATCAGATGTAGTTTCTTTACTCACAGAATAGTAAGGGTGTGGAATGCCCTGCATGAAACAGTAATAGACTCACCAAATTTAACGGCATTTAAATGGTCATTGGATAAATATATGGATGATAATGGAACAGTGTAGGATAGATGGGCTTCAGATTGGTTCCACAGGTCAGCACAACAATGAGGGCCAAAGGGCCTGTACTGTGCTGTATTGTTCTATGTTCTATATTCTATCAGTGCCTACCTTCTCGACACCCAACCCCCATCATTCCCCTGTGTCCTGCAATCTAGCAAACCTACTATACCATAGCTGATGGTCATATTAATAGCAGCTACTATCTCTCTCTCTCCAAGGCCATTCAATGGTGACTGTCCAGTAACTCCCTGGTGTCCAGGCCTTGTGCAGCATTACCACCGCCCCCCCAATCCCCTCCCAGGCCTTGGGTCCTAGGGAAGGTCCCCCACTTTCCAGCTAAATGCCTGGGTGGCTCAAAGGGCTCCCAATGACTTTCTAGAAGGGTCAATACCCCTGTTTTAGCCTTTATTCTTCTCTATCCAACTTGGCCTCTGGTTTATAAATGTCCATTTCTATGCTTATTTAGAAAGGACAGAGGTACCTCCAGGCACAGGAACATCAGAACATAGAAACGGTAATAAGTCTGCTCTGCCATTAATGCGATCGTGGCTGATGTACGTTCTCGCCTCCTCCCTAAGCCTGTTCATATCCTTCTGAAAATGTTTTACATCTTCCTCACAACCCACCCTCCTGCCTGGCTTTGAATCATCTGCAAATTTGGAAAGATCACCTTTAGTCCCTATTTCCAAATCTTGGGTATATACTGTGAACAGTTGGGACTCAGGATCCTTGCATTGTTCAGAACTCTTCCACCCACAGCACTGATATGGTTAGAGCAGTTTCGTTTCTGGTCAATGGTAAGCCCCATGATATTGGGGGAAATTAGTGATGGTAATGCCATCAAATGATTGGATTCTTTATTATCCCCTAGAATTTGTGTGTTGGAAATGTCATTTGCCACTTATCAGCACAAGCCTGGATGTTGTCTAGGTCCCATTGTATTTCAACATGGCCTGCTTCAAGAGAACAGTCTCTTTATGTCAAGTAGAGAGAGATAACTTTAACCTCAGGGTCACCACGTCTCAGGTGAGGGAAAGTTTGAGGAGATGACACCTTCATATGACATCAGCTGATGCAGGAATTGAACTCACACTGTTGGCATCACAATGCATCACAAACTAGCCTCCCAGCCAAGCTGCGTCAAGGACAGTCAGCTTCACTTCACTTCTCTGGCCACTTTCTGGTGAAGGCTGTAATGAGCTGAACAGTGCTGGAAAAATCAGAACGCAGTCTCAACCAGCAGGTTATTGCTAAGTGGCACTTGGCACTGCCAATGATCCCGAACATTGCTTTGCTGATGGTCGAGAGCAGTTTGATGGTGTGTTAACTGCCCAGACTGGATTTGTCCAGCTTTTGTTCATGACTCAGCAATTTTCCACATTGACCATGGAATTCGGATGAAAGGTTCAGCCTAAATTGTTCTGTTTTGTACTGTTTTGTATTGTACTGTTTTTCTATCAAACTTACAGCAATTTTGAATTTTCCAATGTTAGGTAGATGCCAGCATTGTAACTATACTGGAACAGCTTGGCTAGGGGAGTGGCAAGTTCTGAAGCACATCTCTTCAGTACAATTGCCAGAACACTGTCAGGGGCTTTGGATTATCCAGTGACATCAGCCATTTCTTGACATCACATGAAGTGAATCACATTGGCTGAAGACTTGCATCTGTGATGCTGTGGACCACTGGAGAAGGCTGAGATGCAACATTCACTCAGAACGAAACTTGTTTCAAATGTTTCAGCCTTGGTTCCCGCTGTGCTTGGCTCTGTCATTGTTGAGGTTGGAAGTTTTTGTAAAGCATTCTACTGCAGTGAGTTGTTTAATTGTCCATCACCAATTACATTGAATGTGGCAGGAGTGTAGAAGTTAGATTAGATTACTTACAGTGTGGAAACAGACCCTTCGGCCCAACAAGTCAACACTGACCCTCCGAAGAGCAACCCACCAGACCCATTCCTCTAACACTATGGGCAATTTAGCATGGCCAATTCACCTAACCTGCACATCTTTGGACTGTGGGAGGAAACCGGAGCACCCAGAGGAAACCCACACAGACACGGGTGAATGTGCAAACTCCACACGGGCAGTTGACTGAGGTGGGAATTGAACCCAGGTCTCTGGTGCTGTGATGCAGCAGTGCTAACCACTGTGCCACTGTTAGATCTGATCCATTAGTTGTGGGAAATCTAAGTTCTGTCTATCACCGTCACCAGTAAGAAATAAGATGGGTTTGAAAGGGTTGTTTTTAAATTTGGATACTACTGGACCCTGTTTTTATGAATGAAAGAATGAAACCATGATTTTGTAAATAACAGGTTAGTAAAGGGTTATGAATGATTGAGTGGGAACCGGGTATAATGAATATAGTAAGTTGGTGAGGGAGATAATAAAGGTAGCCTATAATGCAATATCTCACAAAGACATTTGGTATGCTTGCCTTTATTGGTCAGTGCATTGAGTATAGGAGTTGGGAGGTCATGTTGCAGTTGTACAGGGCATTGGTTAGGCGACATTTGGACTGCTGCATTCAATTCTGGGAAGGATGTGAAACTTGAAAGGGTTCAGAAAAGCATTACAAGGACGTTGCCAGGGTTGGAGGATTTAAGCTATAGGGAGAGGCTGAATAGGCTGGGGCTGTTTTCCCTGGAGTGTTGGAGGCTGAGAGGTGACCTTATAGAGATTTATAAAATCATGAGGGGCTTGAGTAGGGTGAATAGGCAATGTCTTTTTCCAAGGGTAGGAGGGTCCAAAACTAGTGGGCATAGATTTAGGATAAGAGGGGAAAGATTTAGAAGGGAGCTGAAAAACAACTTTTTCATGCAGAAGGTGGTACGTGTATAGAACGAGCTGGTAGAGGAAGTGGTGGAGGCTGGTACAATTGCAACATTTAAAAAGATGAGTGTATGAACAGGAAGGGCTCAGAGGGATATAAGCCAAGTGCTGGTAGGTGGGACTAGATTAATTTAAGATATCTGGTCAGCATGGATGAGTTGGGTTGAACGGTCTATTTCCGTGCTGTACATCTCTATGACTCTATGACCAGTGACTGGCAATAAATGCTACCCAGTCAATGACACCCACAATGCACCAATGAATAAATAAAAACTTGCTGCTTCTCTTGTTCACCATGTAAGTCGCCTTGTGTTGCAGCTTCACCATGTTGACACCTCTGTTTTGGGTATGTTTGGCACTGCTCCTGGTATGCCCACATGCACTCTTCATTGCAGCAAGTTGTACATCTGAGTGAATGTTAACAGGCTCTAATGAGTCAAAGCATCCACACAGGATGGTAAAAGAGGACAAATTAACTCAAGCTCGACAAAACCAAGTTCCAGTTCCACGTGAATCAGGATTACCCCTTACCTGCATCCATCTATCGCCATCCCACCTCCCTCTACTTATTTCTGTGCTTCCTTCCCCCTCCTCAGTCCTGATGAAGGGCCTTGGTCTGAAACATCAGCTTTTCTGCTCCTCTGATGCTGTCTTTCCAGCTTTCTATCGACTGACTCTGGCCTCCAGCATCTGCACTCCTGATGTCACTGTAACATGTAGTTTCTTTTGCATATGTTCAGTAGGTTAGAGTGAAGACAGAATTACCTTCACTGAACATGCATCAAAACTGGGGTTGATCCACTGCCTTGATGGTACTGATAACAAGAGAAACCAGGAGGTTACAGTCTGTAGTTGAATACAATTCTGCCGCTGACAATGGTTTTGAATACCTGGCTTTGAGCTGCTGGAACAGTGTGAAATTGATTCTTTTCAGATGGTGGTAGTGCCACACAATGCCATGACTTAATAGAATGATGTATGGGTGGAATGTGACGTGTGTGTGTGGTGCATACGTGTGTGTGTTTGTATGTGTGTGTGGTGTGTTTGGTGCATGTGTGTGTGTATATGTGTGGTGCGTGTGTGTATGTGTATGTGGTATGTGTGTCTTAGTGGCATGTGTGTGCATGTGTGTTTGTGTATGCGGTGTGTCTGTATATGTGTGTTTGTGTATGTGGTGTGTGTGTGTGTAAGTGGTGAATGTGTGTGCATGTGTGTTTGTGTATGTGGTGTGTGTGTATGTGGTGTGTGTATGTGTGCGTGTGTGTGTGTGTGTGTGTGTGTGTGTGTGTGTGGTGTGTGTGTATGGTGTGTACATGTTTGTGTTGTACGTATGCCAATAGGCCTCCCAGTTGTTGGATTTTAATTGCTCCATATATTTTGGAAGAGGCATTGTGTAAAACAAAAGGCTGTGCCAAATAATTGGAATTAATTGGCAAGGAGTGTTAGAATTAGTCACCAATAGAAGTACCTGAGGTGCCGCCTTCTGATGTCAGAAGTAGCACGCTATTTGTGCAGCAGTACACACCCTTTGGGGGCTGGGTTGTTCAGGTAGTGTTGGAAACAGATACTCCCAGCACCCAAGGTCACAGCAGCTCTGGGCTTCATCTGGAGGCTGAAGCTGGGAACACACTGTCCCAGCCTCAGGGTTTAGTACATCTTGGCTCACCAACATCTGCCCTTGAGTTGGAAGGTTCCCAGACTCAAAGAAGATGCTTTCAGTACACGTGCTATTGGAGCACTGCACCATGGCTTTTTGCTGAGGTACTAAATTAGGCCTAGCTCCTCTCAGATAGATGCGAAGGGACCCAAGGTTTTTTTTTGATGAGCAGTAGAGGTTCTTGGTTCCTTGTCCAATATTTTCCCTTCAACTTATACCCAAAGTGGATAAGGGAGGCAATGGCCTAGTAGCATCACCACTGGACTGTTAATCCAAAAACTCAAGTAATGGTCTGGGAGCAAGGGTTCGAATTCTTCCATGGCAGATGGTAGAATTTGAATTCAATAAAAATCTGGAGTTAAGAGTATAATGATGACCACGTTGGGAGAAAACCCCATCTGCTTCACTCTGCCCTCAGGCAGGAAGGAAACTGCCATCCTGATACTGGTCTGACCTACATGTGACTCCAGACCCACAGCAATGTGATTGACCCTCAACTGCCCTCTGGGCAATTAGGGATGGGAAATCAAATGCTGGCCTAGCCAGTGACACCCTCATCCTGTGAATGAATTCAAAGATAGTCTAGTCATTTTATCTCTTTGTTGTTCATGGGCTCAAACCAGGCTGAAATGGGCCTTGGTGCTTTATTTACTTAGTCAGTCAATATACTTTGAAAGACGATAAGTAGCTGTGAAGTGATTTGAGAATGTGGATGGTGCCCTCTTTTCCACCTTCATTGGGTTGCACAGCCCTAAACAGCTGGAACTCTCGGAGGTAATTTATTGCCTCAGGGGAGACAGTACACGCACATGCCGAAGGCAGGAGGATGGTACTAATGTCCTCACGCATGTTTTTGCTGCTCTCCATCCCTGGCATCTTACTTTTAATTGGAAAGGTCTCATTGCCTTGTTTCTCACTGGATCATTGACTAATCCTGGCTCTCCCTCTATGGGGTTAAGTTATTTTCATGACAACTAATCTGGGAAGAGGTGATTGGATTTGGATAAATCAATCCCCAAAATCAGCAGCCCTGTCAAAGCCCTGGTGCTGTTGATGGCCCCAAGTCTACTCCCTATTTTGGCATAGTCTTTCACTGCCAGTCCTCGTGCATGCCAGGCAGACCCCACCTGCTCTACATTTTTGGCTCCTGCTGCCAACATACCATAGGATTTAATGATTGGTGCATATCCTTTTGCAAAAGAGGACAGTCCCTATGTGGGTAAACTTTTCACCTCAGCTTCACAGGATCTTGGTTTGTAGAGACTAGAGGAGAATAATGAGCTACAGTATACTTGGCACCAAAATAAACTGCAAGCAGAATGTATCTGATGTGACTGAAACTGGGTGAGTTTACTGCAACAATTATGATTATTAAGGGATTTCACTCATTTTCATGTGGTGAGATCACGCTAGGGGAGGATGATCCTTAATGAGGTTGGAAAGTTACCAACTGCTTCAGGGTTTATCGGTATGAGGGAGCTGGTTACACAGTTTGGGTAATTTCATCAGTTTCTGTTACTGACGTTGCATCAGGTTGTAATATACAGTGTTATATAAAGACATTAGGGTCAGAAAGTTAATACTGAAGAGTGCCTTCAGTACTACCCAACATAATGATATCATGGGGATTTGGTGAGAGAACAGCTTAGATCTCAAAGTAGTGAGACTTCCCACCTAGATATTCCTCTTTGTTACAATGTCCATCACATCAGGGTCGTTGCTACCTGATTGCTGTTGAGCTATAAACTACAGCTTGTTTAAGCCTCTTTTTGTTAGACCACCAAGTGGGTTTCCTCTGTCAGGCCAGACCCTGAAGCTCATACTGATCCTGACCAGGAAAGTGGTGAGTGATAACAAACCAACCTCACAGTGTACTCTAGTCCAACACAATCAGCATTGAGACGGATTGGCCCTGGCATACAGTCAGGGATTTGTGGGGAGGGCAGGATGATGTCAAATTTGCAACAATAACTCGCAGTTACACCTGCAGAATGTTCCCACCACTTGAGCATTGAAGGGTAATGTGGTAAAATATGTTGGGACTGACTCTTGAAGTCAAGGTGGCTCAGTGGTTAGCAGTGAGATCCAGGTTAGATTCCACTCTTGGTCAACTGTCTCCATGAAATTTATACAGTACATTCTCCTCATGTCTGTGGCTATTCTCTGGATGTTCCAGTTTCCTCCTCCGGATGAACAGGTTAGGATGGATTGGCCATGCTAAATTTTTCACTATGTCCAGGGATGTGCAGGCTAGGTGGGTCAGCCATGGGAAATACAGGAATGGGGTGAGGGTTGGGTCTGTGTGGGATGCTCTTTGGACCACTGGTATAGACTTGATGGGCCAAATGGCCTGCTTCCACACTATAGGGATTCTATGATTCTACGAGTAAAATGTTTCAGATTTCCCCTTCACACTTCAGTAGTGAATTCAGGATCTCACTGGTAAGTGACAGCTGTCTTATTTCCAAGCAGTTGCATCTCATTATTGGCCAGTCTCACCCTGTTTCTGTGCAGCTTCCAATTCTTCTGACTACATGGTAACAATCCCAGGCAAGAAACTCAGGGAGGTGACCTGATCGATGCAGCTTATTTCTCTGAGGCTCTATTCTGAAGTCCCTTCACTGCCACATCCTTCCACACTCCATGGACAATGTCCTACTCCACCCTTCATACATTAGCAACCAGCAGCCTGGCTGATCAGAGCTCACTTCAGAATGAACACCTTCGACCCCACAGGAACATCTTGGATTTATGTGCTCCTGCCAACTCAAATTCCACTTTGGGAAACACTGCCATCACATGCATCTACAGCTCTTAGGTTCATTTCTTAGCATCCACTCAGTTGATGATTATCTGGAGACTGCAGGTGACCCACTGTTTCAGCCAGAGGGCAGGAAGGCTTAGCAGTTGTGGATGATGAGGTGGGTGAGACCCATTGTGCAGAGATGTTGCACACAATAGTGAGGGTGGTGGCCCATGAGCATCGGTGAGGAGCAAGGAGAAGATGGGCCCTCGAGCAACAAACACATCATTGGCCATTTTCCTGCACAGGTTGACATTGCATCTGACCCCGGAGACAGTACTGAGCTGGGCTGCTACCTGTCTTTGGTGTATTGACCTCCTCTGGTTGTCGACTGGGTAAAGGATATTCTCTTCGTTACTAACAGAATCTCTGGGTCCCTTCTGGCAACAGTTCAGTTTCTTAAGAGAGCAGTGAGTGTGAGAGGTCATTCCTGACTTGCAGCTTCCAAACTAGTGCACAGCTGAGCTTGAACTTTGGCGCCAGTGGCTTGTATGCCTGAAGATCCCAGTAGCAGCAGGAATATTATCTAACCTGCTGTGTGAGAAGAAGGCCAAGGAAGTTGCTTACTTAATCAATGATGGCGGTGTGTGAGAAAATTCACATTCAGCCCACATTGGACGTACATCATGAAACGCCCCTAAAATAGCACTTAGTCTTAAAGGAAGACATCCAGCCTGCAATCCATGTGTTTTATAGAAGATCAGTTTCTTGATGCTGGAATTTACATCTGTGCAGGATAGCAGCACCCTTGATTTACAAATGTGGATCTTGATTGATGTTCTCTCACAGGTAGGAGACAGTGGGTGGTGATGGAGGGTTGCCTTTCAGACTGAAGGCCTGTGTGCTGCAAGGATCGGTGCTAGATCCACTGCTTTTTGTCATTCATATGAATGGTTTGGATGGGAACGTAGAAGGCATGATTAGTGAGTTTTCAGAAGACACCAAGATTAATGGTACAGTGCCTTATGTGGTGTGTTGGCTTTCATTTGCAGGGGGATTGAGGTTAAGAGCCATGAGGTTATACTGCAGCTCTGTAAATCCCTGGTCAGACCACACTTGGAATATTGTGTTCAGTCCTGGCTGCCTCATTACTGAAAGGAATGTGGAAGTTTTAGAGAGGGTACAAAGAAGATTTATCTGGATGCTGCCTGGAGGGCACGTCTTATGAAGAAAGGTTGAGGGAGCTATGGCTTTTCTCATTGGAGTGAAGAAGGATGAGAGGTGACTTGATAGAGGTGTACAAGGTAATGAGAGGCATAGATAGCCAGAGATTTTTCCCCAGGGCAGAAATGGCTATCACAAAGGGGCATAATTTTAAGATGATTGGAGGAAGATATAGGGGAGATGTCAGAGGTAGGTTCTTTATGCAGAGGGTGTGTGGGTGTGTGGAATGCACTGCCAGCAGTGACAGTAGAGTCAGAGACATTGAGGACATTTAAGCGACTCTTGAATAGGCTCATGGATGCTAGTAAAATGTAGGATATGTACGTTAGTTTGATCTTAGAGAAGGATAAAAGATCAGCTCAACATTGAAGGCCTGTACTGCGCTGTGCTGTTCTATGGATAGTGAAGAAAACTATGCTTTCCTTTATTGGTCAGTGCATTGAGTACAGGAGTTGGGAGGTCATATTGCAGCTGTTCAGAACATTGGTTCAGCTAATTTTGGAATACTGCATTCAATTCTGGTCTGCCTACTATCGAGAAGATGTGAAACTTGAAATGGTTCAGAAAAGATAAGACAGATAATACAAAGAGGCATATTTACTGGCCAAAGAAAGCCGGCAGGTCCAAAGGTTGGATGCTGTTTAGATTTCGTCAAAGGGAAGTAAAGAGACTGATTGAAAGGGGAAAACAGATGACAAGAGTAAGCTTGCAGGGGACATACAAACTGAAGGCTTCTCTTCGTATGTGAAGACAAAAAAGGTTGGTGGACACAAATGTAAGTCTTTTACAATCAGAAACTGGTGTCTTTATAGTGGAGAACAAAGAGTTAGCTGACTAATAAATTCCATATTTCAGTATCTTCTTCTCAAAGGAAGACATGAATAATGTCCCAAAAATGTTGAGGAACATAGGACCTAGTGAGAAGGAATTGAAGGAAAACAGTAGGGAAATAGTGTTGGGGAAATTGATTGGATTAAGGCCGATTAAATCCTCAGACACTGATAATCTATATCCCTGAGTACTTAAGGAAGTGGTCCTAGAAATAGTGAATGCATTAGTGATCACTTTTCAAGATTCGATAGACTCTGGAACAGCTCCTATGCTTAGCTAATATAACCCCCCTTACTTTAAAAACAAAGAATGTAGAGAGAAAAGAGGGAATTATAACCCAGTTAGCCTGACCCCAGTGGTGGGGAATATGCTAGAGTCCATTATAAAAGATTAAGTAGGAGAATACTTGAAAAACACTGACAGGATTGGATGGAGTCAGGATGAATTTACAAAAGGGAAATTGTGCTTGATAAATCTACCAGATCACAATTAGGGCTATATTCACTGGAGTTTGGCAGAATGAAGGGGGACCTGCACAATTCAGCAGAACTAGACATTGTAAGTGCATGAAGAATGTTCCTGAAGGAGACCAGACCCAGGGTCACAGTCAAAGGATATGGAGTAGGCTATTTTGGACTGAGGTGAGGAGAATTGTTTTTCATTTAGAGAGTGGGCAGCCAGTGGAATTCTCTGCCACTGAAAGTGGCTGAGGCAAAAGTGTTGAATATTTTCAAGATGTAGTCCAGATACTTGAGCTATTGCCTTGTTTAATGTCTCCAAACTGGGAAAGAGATTGGGCCATTGGCTCATTGGAGCTTCCTCTGCTTATTTAAGTTACTAACAAGATCACAAGATGTTGCCTGGGATGGAAAGTCTCAGTTAGGAGGACAGACTGGATAGGCTGGTTGTGTCCAATCACTGATCCCAGTAGTACCTCACTAATTACTGCCAATCGGAAATGACTTGTTTATTCCGACTGTTTGGTTTCCCTGGAGCAGAAGAAGCTGAGAGGGAATCTGATTGAGGTGTACAAAAATCATGAGAGGCCTATACAGGGTATATCGTGAGAATCCCCTCCCCGTTGCAGACATGATTTAGCCCAGAGAACATAGGTTTAAGGTGAGTCATAGAGATGTATAGTATGGAAACAGACCCTTCGGTAAGTTGTCCATGCTGACCAGATATTCTAACCTAATCTAGTCCCATTTACCAGCACTTGGCCCATATCCCTCTAAACCCTTCATATTTATGTATCCATCCAGATGCCTTTCAAATGTTGTAATCGTATCAGCCAATTTCCCTGACATTCCAGGGAAAACAGCCCCAGCCTGTTCAGCCTCCCCCTATAGCTAAACCCCTCCACCCCTGGCAACATCCTCGTAAATCTTAATTGAACACTTTCAAGTTTCACAACATCCTTCTGATGGAGGGGTCTGAGAAAATTCTTTTCACCCAGAGGGTGGTTGAAATTTGGAACATGATGTTTAAGAGAGTGGTTAGGTCAGGAAATCTTGCAACATTTAAGCAGCATCTGGAGAGCAGTTTAAAATGCCAGGGTATGGACCAAGTGCAGGCAAATGGGATTGTTGTAGTTTGGGTGGTTAGCATTGACACGGCAGGCTGAAGAGCCTGTTTTCATGTTGTATGACTCAGTGACTCTCTATGGCAAGACACTATTTGAAGATGAGATTGGGAGTTCTCTATGTGTTCCTCACTGGCATGACAAGAATAAATTATCTGATCAATTGTTTTGTTCTGCTTGTGGGATCTTGCTGTGTACAGATCATGTTTTACAACAGTCACCATATTTCAAAACTATTTCATTCATTTTTAGGCACCTTGGGGTCCTGAGGATGTGAACAGTGCTACATTAATACACATTCTTTCTTTTAGCTGTTAGCTTCCCACCTTCAATAAGATTACACAGATTGACAATGTTACTGATGGGAAAGTTTCCCACATTCCTGATGTGATGTGATTGATGAAATGATGAATAGACAAGGGACAAGTGTGGAGCTATGCACATGTCTATGTTTCCTTTACTGTTTCTGGGGATGTAGCAAGGCCAGTACTGCTTTCCCATCCCTCTTTACCCATCAACTGAGAAGTTTCCTCACCCATTCAGAGGGCAGCCAAGGATCACACACCGGCCAGACTGGGTATGACAACAGCAGGTTCCAATCCTTTAAGGGTATCACTGAAGCAGGTGGTCTTTACAGCAATGAAGAATTGCTCATTGTCACCAATAACAGACATTTATTACATTTACATAGAACAGTACAGCAAAGTAAAGGCCCTTTGGCTCTCGATGTTGTGCCGGCCTTTCATCCTACTCTAAGATCAGACTAACCTGCATACCCTTCATTGTACTATCTTCCAGGTGCCTTTCCAACAGTTGATCAAATGTCCTTAATGTCTCTGACTCTACTCCACTGCCGGCAGTGCATTCTACACATGCACCACTCTCTGTGTAAAGAACCTGCCTCTGACATTTCCCCTAATCTTCTTCCATTTACCTTAACATTATGCACCCTCATGATAGACATTTCCTTCAATGGGAAAAAGTCTCTGGCTATGATAGTCTCTCTGTCTATGCCTCTCAACGTCTTGTACACCCCTATCAAGTTCCCCTTCATTCTTATTCGCTCCAATGAGTAAAGTTTTAGTTCCCTCAACCTTTCTTCATAAGACATGCCCTCCAATCCAGGCAGCATCCTGATAAATCTCTGCATCCCCTCTAAAGCTTCCACATCCTTCCTATAATGAGGTGACCAGAACTGAACTCATTTTTCATGTCTGGTCTAACTGGGGTTCTATAGAGTTGCAGCATAACCTTGTGGCTCTTAAACTCAATCCTGTTGCTAATGAAAGCCAACACATCATATGCCTTCTTAACAACCTCATCAACTTGGGTGGCAACTTTGAGGGATCTATGGATGTGGACCCCAAGATCCCTCTGTTCCTCCACACTGCCAAGAATCCCACCTTTAACCCTTATTCTGCATTCAAATTCAATCTTCCAAAGTGAATTACTTCACACTTTTTCAGGTTGAACTCCATCTGCCACTTATCAACCCAGCTCTGCATCCTGTCAATGTCCCCTTGCAGCCTGCAACAGCCTTCCACACTATCACAACTCCACCAACCTTTGTGTTATTGGCAAACTTACTAACCCACCCATCCAAGTCATTTATAAAAATCGCAATCAGCAGAGGTCCCAGAACTGATCCCTGCGGAACACCATTCGTCACCAAGCTCCAGGAGGAATACTGTCCATTTGCCACCACCCTCTGTCGAACTGAAATTTGATCAAGATTTGAATTGTTGTTCTCCCAGAGGCAGTCATGGCTGTCCTCATCCAATGGAGGATGTCATCATCTCCCTTGCAGTGTGGGTGTATATGTTTTCGACCGTGTGTGTGTGTGTGTGTGTGTCTGTGTCTGTGTCTGTGTGAATGTCTGCATGTATATGTGCATGTCTGTAACTTTATGTATATGTGTGTATTGATGCGTGCACATGTCTGCATCTGTTTGTTTACCTGCCTATATGTGTGTGTGTTTATCGAGGTAAAAACAATGACTGCAGATGCTGGAAACCAGATTCTGGATCAGTGGTGCTGGAAGAGCACAGCAGTTCAAGCAGCCTCCAAAGTGCAGCGAAATCGACGTTTCGGGCAAAAGCCCTTCATCGGGGGCTTTTGCCCGAAACGTTGATTTCGCTGCACCTTGGATGCTGCCTGAACTGCTGTGCTCTTCCAGCACCACTAATCCAGAGTGTGTTTATGTCTGTGTGTTTATGTGTGTACATGTGTACATATATGTGTATGTGTGTTTATGTATCTTTATGAGAGTGTGCTTATGTGTGTATGAGTGTGTTTATGTGTGTGTGTGTGTGTGTGCGTTTGTTGGTGATGTAGTGATCAATGAGAAGCTAATTCTGGCCCTGTCAAAACATAGCAATAAAATACAGCTAATCTCCTTCAGGCAGAGTAAGGAGCTTGTTAATTAATTTGTAGCTCAAAACAAGTTGTGGGTGGGGACCTGACTGACTCCCACTGGGATAGTAACTTTATAAAAACTGTAGCTTTCGACTTTTCAGAAACAGTAGGAATGTGATTATTTAAGCCTCTTCTAGAACTATTCAAAGTATTCTGATAAATGAGTTAATCTGCCGACAGTCTGAAGGAGCAGAGTCTGGATTCTTGTAGGAGATGCTGGAATTACACAGAAAAGGAGGTTGGAGGTTAGAATGCCAGGCATTTACACAATGTGTGACATGTTTGGTTGGGTCCTCACAGCTACACACGCACATGCGTGCCCAGAATACAGACACATGTGTGGTTGTCCATGGGCATGTTGAGACAATACACTAATACATCTATAGTTTGCCTTGGCCTTAAATTATTTAATGTGGCTGAAAGGAAGGAGAGCCAATTCGCTTTTCTCATTTGCCCACAACTGTGATATCCTTAAACAGCTTTTCAAAATTAAATTCAAGAGCACAGGGACAGGCTTTGACCTGAAACCTTCCTACGGAATACACCACAGTGTGGAAGCAGGCCATTTGGCTCATTGAGGAGAAAGTGAGGACTGCAGATGCTGGAGATCAGAGCTGAAAATGTGTTGCTGGAAAAGCGCAGCAGGTCAGGCAGCATCCAAGGAGCAGGAGAATCGATGTTTTGGGCATGAGCCCTTCTTCAGGATTGAGGAAAGTGTGCCAAGCAGGCTAAGGTAAAAGGTAAGGAAGAGGGACTTGGGGGAGGGGTGTTGGAAATGCGATAGGTGGAAGGAAGTTAAGGTGAGGGTGATAGGCCGGAGTGGGGATGGGGGCAGAGAGGTCAGGAAGAAGATTGCAGGTTAGGAAGGTGGTGCTGGGTTCGAGGGTTAGGACTGAGACAAGGTGGGGGGAGGAGAAATGAGGAAACTGGAGAAATCTGAGTTGTGGTTGGAGGGTTCCTAGGCGGAAAATGTGAGAGTGTTGACCTGAGCTGGGGTAGGGCTAATTGCAGGGAATGTAGGTAGCTCATTGAACTCATTTGGCTTATTGACTTCACACTGAACCCCTGAAAGAGCATCGCACCCAGTCCTTGCAACCCTGCATTGCCCATGGCTAATCCATCTAGCTTGTACATCCCTGATCCCTAGCATGGTCAATCCACCTAACCTGCACATCTTTGGATTGTGCGAGGAAACCCACACAGACACTGAGAAAATGTACAAATACCACACAGACAGTGACCAAAGGATGGAATCAAACTCAGGTCCTTAGCACTGTGAGGCAACAGCACTAACCACTGAGCCACCGTGCCACCTATGTTACACCTGACATTTACACCTCCGCCATCATTACCAGAAATCACAAGAGACAGCTCAGAAATGAGCTGAGGTGTGCGCGTTTATCTGAATAAATATGTGTGTCTGAGTATGTGTTTGTGTGTGTGTATGTGTGTCTGTCTGTCTGCATGTGTGTCTGTGTGTGTGTGTGTCTGTGTATTTGTGTCTGTGTGTTTACAATCACACATTGGGTTTGCGACTGGTCTGCCAATGCTGAGAATATGACTTTGTTCCCACCATAGTAGCTTTTGGTTTGAAAGAGAAATTCAAATGGGAAGCAGCTGTCCGTAGTAAGGACCAGAAAGCTGCCAGTTTAATTTAAACTGGTTTGCTACAATATAAAACACAATTTACATTTATACAGCACCACTTCACACCCTTAAAATGGCCAAAACACATTACACCCAACAAGATCCTTTCAAAATCTTGTCACTGTTGCAATTATTACCCTTTAGCTGAAGCCACTGACGCTCTTAAAGCCTGGAGAATGTGTGATTTCATTCAACAGTGTTTAGATTAGACTTACAGTGTGGAAACAGGCCCTTCGGCCCAACAAGTCCACACCGACCCGCCGAAGCGCAACCCACCCATACCCCTACATTTATCCCTTACCTAACACTACGGGCAATTTAGCCTAACACTACGGGCAATTCACCTGACCCGCACATCTTTGTGACTGTGGGAGGAAACCGGAGCACCCGGAGGAAACCCACGCAGACACGGGGAGAACGTGCAAACTCCACACAGTCAGTCGCCTGAGTCGGGAATTGAACCTGGGTCTACAGGCGCTGTGAGGCAGCAGTGCTAACCACTGTGCCACCGTGCCGCCCTAATGCAAGGTGTGGTTTATTGCATGGTAACAATCAGGCACCAGTTACCTTGGTGTAAGAGGCAGCACGGTGGCTCAGCAGTTAGCACTGCTGCCTCACAGCACCAGGGTCCCAGGTTTGATCCCCACCTCGGGCGATTATCTGTATAGAATTTGCACATTCTCCCTGGGTCTGCATGTGTTTCCACCAGGTGAAACTTTAATGTTGATCTCACACTTTGTGCATATTCTCTGCAGCGGTAACCTTGTATTCCTCACTCTGTTCTATTGCACTAATACACTCTGTATGGTATAATCTGCCTGTAGTGCGCGCAAAACAAAACTTTTCACAGTACCTACATACATGTTACAATAATCAATCGAGTCTATTTGCAAATTAAATTCTACTTGCAAATAAAATGCACCTATAATTACACTGTACTTTTATCGCTTGCAACTCTGATTTCCTTGTCAATGCTTTTCCTAGCATTATCACCACACTTGGTGGAAGGCTTTTTATTAGGAAATAGTTGCCTTGATTGATACAGAGCAGAAATTCACATCTTGGCAAATGATGCACGAGTATTTGGAGTTGCAATGGCATTTATGTAAGGCTGTATGACAGCACTCTGTTAGCTCTCCTGTCAGCCAAGAACAGGCCTGAGCTATATAAGAACTTTTACTATTGGGATCTTATCAGGAATGAACAGTTATTCTTATTGCCTGGTTTCCCTTGAACAGTGGAAGGTACTGGAGTAATTTATACGTCAATGATGGGTTTTGGGATGAGGAAATTCATTTAATAGTAATGCTCCACAGGCATTATTCTAATTTTATACAAAATGTGGTGCACCCGGCCACTGACACAATTTTGATGACCTCCAAAGTTGATCAGCCTGCTCACACTTATTGGGTTGAATTCCCCTCTGCCACCCCCTGGTGTAAGAATGGGAGGGATCCCTACCTTGCTTCTCTAGTTTGCCCCATAGCCCTTTATTGACCATCAGGCTGTTGATTGCCTTGAGACAGGACTTCTGCCTCTATTGGGTGAAATGTTCCACCGCCTGGAGTTGCTGACCAACCAAGCCTTCAGCAACTTTGTGCTCCAGCACTGCCACCCAGACCAGTGGCCACTGCAGGAACTGCAGCCAGTCCCTAAAAAGGCAGTCAGTGATGGAACTCTGAGTTAATGTTAGTCCAGAGTCTTGCTGGGACTAAGGCTGACTAGGTCTGGGGAGAAGGTGTGAGCTGGATGAAGTTGTACAAGCCAGATATTATGCGAAGGGGTTAGAATCATAGGGTAATTGAGTTGTACAAGATGGAAACAGACCCTTTGGTCCAACTCATCCATGCCGACCAGATATCCTAAATGAATCTAGTCACATTTGCCAACAATTGGTCCACAACCCTCCAAACCCTTCCCATTCATATACCCATCCAGGTACCTTTCAAATGGGGTAATTGAAGAAGCCTTCACTATTTCCTCTGGCAGCTCATTCTGTACACACACCCCTCTCTGTATGCAAAAGTTTGCACATTCCTCCGGGTGCTCCGGTTTCCTCCCACAGTCCAAAAATGTGCAGGTTAGGTGAATTGGCCATGCTAAATTGTCAGTAGCATTAGGTGAACGGGTAAATATAGGGGGTGGGTTGCAATTCGGTGGGTTGGTGCGGACTTGTTGGGCCGAAGGGCTTGTTTCCACACTGTAAGTAATCTCATCATCTAATCTAAATCATTTATATGAGGGCTAACTGACATCATGAGGAAAGATCCAGACTTGGTAAGATAAAGGGAAGGAACTAATGGGTGTGTAGACTTGCTACAAGTGTCAGGATTTATAAGGGGATGTATTTACTCTTAGCTTGAGGCTGCTGTCTGATAAAAGACTATTCAGCCCCTTAGATGTGACAGAAACAGCCAGTAAGCTCTATGTAATAGTGTTTACTGTTCATTTATATTGAACCTCCATGTGGACATCATTACCCACATGGGATCAGTAACCTAGATGAATACTAATAAGAATGATTGGTGGCCGTCTATCTACCAAGGCTTATCACACACACCATAATAATGTTTACTAAGATACACTGCAGAATTTCATCAAAGATTCTCAGACAGCACCTTCCACACCCACGACAACTTCCATCTAGAAGAACAAGGCCAGCAGATACATGGGAACAATAGGACCTTCAAGTTTTCCTCCAAGCCACTCACCATCCTAAATTGGAAAGATATCGCCATTCCTTCACTGTCGCTGGGTCAAAAACTTGGAATTCCCTTCCTAAAGGGCATTGTGGGTTAACCCACAGCAGGTGGACTACAGCTCACCACCATAATCTCAAGGGGCAACAAGGAGTGGCCAATAAATGTTGGCCCAGCCAGAAATGCACCCATCCCAAGAATGAATAAAAAATAAATGTGCTCCCAGTCACATATATCCCAGGTGAGGAGGGTAGGAGTTCTGGGAGGGGTGTGAAAACCTTGAGGGGTATCTACTGGCACCCGCCTTTGACCAGTTGCCAGTGCAGCCAGTGAGGCCTGACAACGCAGGCTTCCCTGCTACAGCTAAGATGGACATTAATTGGCAACTTAGGGGCTATACTGGTCTACAAGTGGGCACATCTCTCTGCTGTTGGTAAAATTATGACAGGGTGCGTCCAGGTAGGCACTGGGCGGTCTGTCCATGGTCCGGCACACAATGTCATTTTTCTCTCACATCAATCCCTATTTCGCGCAGCGAGTCCATCCATGGCTATAAAATTGAACCCTCCATCTTGGAATCATAGCATCAAACAATCCATGCTGTGCAGGAAGAGCCATTCTGCCCACTGAGCTGGCACTGACCTAGACCCAATATCCACCCAATGCCCTGTCACTATGTGAAGAATGGTGAGATCAGCAGTCATCTCACACGATGGGAACTTGTGGGGAAAAGGTCAAATAATTTCATCAACACTTTAATCGAAAACAGCATTTGTAAATTTTCCTAAATTTTGCCTGTAAATCTTCAAAGAGCAGTACTTTTTCATTTGAACTCCCTTGCTGCATTACTGAGCAGTAACCTAATCAGGACATTGCCTTAGCCTATCGCAATATGTCACACACTGTGAGTGAGCCAGCTACTAAAGAGGGTGTAACAGGCCCTGTCTGCTAATACACAGTGACATCCATAAAAAGACAGCAACATCATTAAAACCCTTCAGAGCAGCTGTTTGCAATCCTAACCCAAGAGAACAAGTTCCTGACAAATGAGCTCTTGTCAAATTCCAGCTGTATTTTCCAGTGATAAGGGGAAGTCGGACACTCTCCAGATACCTCACTGAGCTGTTGTGTTCTGATATGTTTCCCTGGCAACAGGTTGATTACGCTGAGATGGGGAATCCTGTGACTGTTGGTGGGTGTTTAGCATCTGCACCCAGATTTGCTCAGGTACAGAGGCACACTCAGGCCTTCACCACATAAAAAAACTAGAGCAGAGATCTCAGAGAGGATCAGGATTGAAAGTAGGCCGTGTCGAATCCAGGCCCAAGAACGGCAATGTTATTAAAGAAGATAAAGCTGTCAAACGGTACAGAATTCGGAATTTTATGATTAGTATATGAAATCAAGACCATTTATGAGCCTTTATAAATCACAGTTTCAGCAGCATGAGGAGGATGGACAACTTTCCAGAGACATGGTTGAATTTCCAACTCCTTCATAGAAATATAGGAAATAACCCTGGAAAGCAGAAGGGATTAGTTTAACTTGGCATTATGTTTGTCACAACATTGTGGGCTGAAGGGCCTGGTCCTCTGCTGTACTTTTCTACGTTCTAAGATCAGGAGTAGGCTATCTGGCCTTTTGTTCCTGCTCCACCATTCAATATGAATGACCATCCAACTCATCTTGTTCCTGCATTCTCCCCAGGTTCCTTGATGACTTTAGTCCTAAGAATTATATCCATCCCCATCCCAAAAACATTCAACGATTGGGCATCAACCACTTTCTGTGGCAGAGCATTCCACAGGCTTACCACTCTCTGGGTGAAGAAATTTCTCCTTATCTCAGTGCTAAATGGCCTAATCTGTATCCTTAGACTCCCTCAATCTAGACTCCCTGGTCATCGGGAACACCTTTCCTGTGTTTACCCCTGTCGGTTACTGTTACAATGTTATGGGTCTTCAAACGTCCATCTTAATTCACATGGATCATCCAATCAGCACTTCTGGCTGAAGATTGCAGCAAATGTTTCAGTCTCATCATTTGCACTGAGGTGCTGGGCTCCTCCATCATTGACTGTGGAGAGGCTGAAATTTATCTCCTTTGAGAAGCTGAAGAGGCGATTTAATTGAAGTGTTCGAAATTCAGAAAGATTACCTGATAAAGAGAAAAGTTGGTTTAAAGTGGTTGACTGGTCTGCAACTGAAGGACACTGTCAACAGGGAAATTTTCTGGGTTATCCCTGACACTCCCCGATACTCTCCTTGGTCACTGTTGGAAGTTTAGTTGGCTGGATGGCTGGTTTGCAATTTAGAGTGATACGAACAGCAATGGGTTCAATTCCCTGCACCAGCTGAGTTTACTGTGAAGGATTCTCCTTCTCAATCTCTCCCCTTGCCTAAGCTGTGGTGATTCTCAGGTTAAGCGGTCTCGATTGAAGGGGAGAGCTGCCCTATGATCCAGTGGGACTACAGTGAGATTTTAACCTTGTTCAACATTATTCACGATACCTCCCCAGTTCAGGGTTCTACAATGATCAGATGCTAATATTGTCTTCTGTTGAGCTCTATGGCTACTAGCTGTGATGGGATGTGTAGGGGTATCACTTTGTTGGAGATGTGGGAGAAATAAATGCTCATAAAACCAGAGATCAATGGATTATTATTTACCCAAGCAGCACACAAATTAACATGATGTACTCTGCTGGGAATCTCAGCCACATTTTTTCCAGTTTGTAACAGAAGTAATGATACCAAGATTGGTGCTATAGTGGACAGTGAAAAAGGTTTTCTAAGATTGCAAAGAGATCTCGATCAATTCGGTCAATGGGTTGAAGAGCGGCCAGTGGAGTCTAATTTAGATAAATGTGAGGTATAGCAAGGTAAGGCAAGATTTATACAATTAAAAATAGAGTTCTGGATAATGTTGTAGAACACAGAGACCAAGGGGTTCAGATACAGAATTCCTCGAAGTTTGCAGCATATGTAGACAGGATTGTCAAGAAGGCATTTAGCACACTTGCCTTCATTGCTCAGACCTTTGATTATAGGTGTTGGGACATCATGTTGACATTGTACAGAACATTGGTGAGACCTCTTCTGGAGTACTGTGTCCAGTTCTGGTCGTTCTGTTATACGAAGCATATTATTAAACTGGAGAGGGTTCAGAAGAGATTTATCAGGAGGTCACTGGGAATGAAGGGTTTGAATGAAATGGAAAGGTTGAATAGGCTGGGACTTTATTCCCTGGAGTGTAGGAGGCTGAAGGGTGACCTTATAGAGGTTCATCAAACCATGAGGGATACAGATAAGATGAATGGTTTGATGAAGCATAGCAAGTGTGCTAAATGCCTTCTTGACAATCCTGTCTACATATGCTGTCTTTTCCCTAGGATGGGAGATTTCAAGGCTATTGGGCCCATTTTTATGATGAGAGGAGAGAGATTTTAAAAAGACATGAAGGACAATGTTTTTACACAAAGAGTGGTCTGTGTGTAGAGGAAGTGATGGATGTGGGTACAGTTACAACATTTAAAAGACATTTAGATCAACACATGAAAATAAAGGTTTGGAGGGATATGGGCTAAGTGCCGCCAGGTGGGACTAGTTTAGTTTGAGATTATGGTCAGCATGGACTGATTGGACCGAAGGGTCTGTTTCCATGCTGTGTGACCTGATGACTCTAAGTCATCAAAACAAACAACATAGTTAATTTAAGCTTGCATAACTTGGTGACTTGCATACTATTAAGAACAGAAACCCTGGCTTCTTGCCCTGGGTGGAATCCAAAAGATGTGAAAACCCTCCTGGGGCAAAAATAAAATCTGTGCTCAAAGTTGTGAGATGCTGTGTAAACAGAACTGCAGATATACTTGGCAGGACACGAGAGAGAGAGAGAACGTAGGAGTCCTCAGGGCTTGAATGGATCAGCACAAAGAATAACACCTTTACTGGATGATTTGTGAACAAGAGTAGTCAGCAGCGAGTTATACTAAACTAATCACACAACTTGTCACGCCAGACTGTCTGTTTTCCATTCTTCAGACCCGTCAAACTTCATCCTTATTAGATTGAGGAGATTTCTCCTCCCAAGCTTATCACTGATATAACTTAGCAAGTACACTACCTGCTCACTCACTTGTTTTGGAAACTTCTTTCTGCCAATTAGAAATGATTATATGAAGACCCCGGACCCACATGTCCGAATCCCAGAAAAATTACGTTGCAACAGGAAACCTTTTAGCAGGTTGTACCTCCAACAGTTTGTGAATTAAACATCATCACCTGCTTTATCGCCAAACCCTTTCCCCACACCCTTATCCCCGAACCCTTATCCCCATATCCTTATTCCCATACCATTGTCCCCAAGCCCTTATCCCCACACCCTTATCCCCAAACCCTTATCTCCACACCCTTATCCCCACACCCTTATCCCCACACCCTGATCCCCAAACCCTTATCCCCACACCCATATCCCCACACCATTGTCCCCACATCCTTATCCCCACACCACTGTCCCCACATCCTTATCCCCACGCCATTGTCCACACACCCTTATCCCCATACCATTGTCCCCACACCCTTATCCCCACACCACTGTCCCCACATCCTTATCCCCACGCCATTGTCCCCACACCCTTATCCCCACACACTTGCACGCTCTCTCCATCCAAATAATCATCGAATGTCCCTCCAAATGCCACAATTGAACCTGCCTCCACCACATTCCAGGCAACACGTTCCCTAACCTAACTACTTACTAACCCTAACCCTATCATCTCACTAAACAGTGCACTACCGACACTAACTAGTCACAAGGCAGTGCATTCCCTACTCTAACAACTCACTAGGCCATGCATTCCTGACCCAAACTACTCACTAGGGAGCACGTTCCCTATCTGAACTACTCACCAGGCAGGGCGTTCCCTACCCTAACAACTCACCAGGCAGCGCATTCCTTAACCGAACTACTCACAAGGCCGTGCGTTCCCTATACAAACTACTCGCAATGCAGCACTCTCCCTACCCTAACTACTTACCAGGCAGCGTGTTCCCTACAAAAACTACTCACTAGGCAGTGCGTACCCTATCCTAACTACTCACTAGACAGTGCATTCCCTACCATAACTACTCACTAGGCAGTCCATTCCCTACCCTAACTACTCACCAGGCAGCAAGTTCCCTACACTAACTACTCACTAGGCAGTGCATTCACAACACTAACTACTCACCAGGCAGTGCGTTCCCGATCCTAACTACTCACAATGCATCACGTTCCTACCTTAACTACTCATCAGGCAGCACATTCCCTGCAAAAACTACACACCAGGCAGTGCGTACCCTACACTAACTATGCACGAAGCAGCGCGTTCCCTACACAAACTACTCACCAGGCAGCACGTTCCCTACACTGACTATTCACGAGGCAGCGTGTTCCCTGCACAAACTACTTACCAGGCAGCGTGTTCCCTTACCCTAACTACTCACTAGGCCATGCGTTCCCTACCCAAACTACTCACCAGAAATCGTGTTCCCTACCCGAACTACTCACTAGGCAGCACGTTCCCTACCCGAACTACTCACTAGGCAGCACGTTCCCTACCCGAACTACTCACCAGGCAGCACGTTCCCTACACTGACTATTCACGAGGCAGCGCGTTCCCTGCACAAACTACTTACCAGGCAGCGTGTTCCCTTACCCTAACTACTCACTAGGCCATGCGTTCCCTACCCAAACTACTCACCAGAAATCGTGTTCCCTACCCGAACTACTCACTAGGCAGCACATTCCCTACCCGAACTACTCACTAGACAGTGCATTCCATACCCTAACTACTCACTAGACAGTGTGTTCCCTACACTAACTACTCACTAGAAATGATGTTCCATAACCGAACTACTCACTAGGCAGTGCATTTACTACACTAACTACTCACTAGGGCGTGCGCTCCCTACACTAACTACTCACTAGACAGTGCTTTCCTGACTCTAACTACTCACTCGGCATTGCAATCCCTATCCTAACTACTCACTAGACTGTGCATTCCCTACCCTAACTACTCACCAGGCAGTGCATTCACAACACTAGCTACTCACTTGGGCGTGCGTTCCCTACGCTAACTACTCACTAGGCAGCACGTTCCCTACCCTAACTGCTCACTAGACAGTGCTTTCCCTACTGTAACTAATCACTAGGCAGTGTGTTCCCTATCCTAACTACTCACAAGACAGCGCATTCCCTACACTAACTACTCACTAGGCAGTGCATTCACAACACTAACTACTCACTAGGGCGTGGGTTCCCTACGCTAACTACTCAATAGACAGCACGTTCCCTACCCTAATTACTCACTATACAGTACGTTCCTATCCTAACTACTCACTAGACAGCGTGCTCCCTACACTAATTACTCACTAGGCAGTGCATTCACTACACTAACTACTCACTTGAGTGTGTGTTCCCTACGCTAACTACTCACTATACAATGCGTTCCCTACTCTAACTACTCATTGGACAGAACATTCCCTGCCCTAACTACTCACTAGGCAGCGCGTTCCCTACCCTAAAACTCCCAAGGCAGTGTGACCTGACCCTAATTACTCACTAGACAGTGCATTCTCTATCATAAGTACTCACTAGGCACCACGTTCCCTACCCTAACTACTCATTAGACAGTGCATTCCATACCCTAACTACTCACGAGGCAGCACGTTCCCTACCCTAACTGCTCACTAGACAGTGCTTTCCCTACTGTAACTACTCACTAGGCAGTGTGTTCCCTGTCCTAACTACTCATTAGACAGCGTCTTCCCTACACTAACTACTCACTAGAAATCTCGTTCCCTACACTAACTACTCACTAGGCAGTGCATTCTCTACCGTAACTACTCACTAGGCAGTACGTTCCCTACCCTAACTCCTCATCACGCAGGAAGTTTCCTACCCTAACTACTCACTAGATAGCACGTTCCTTACACTAACTGCTCACCAGGCAATGAATTCCCTACCCGAACTATTCGCTTGCAGCATGTTCCCTACATTAACTACTCACGAGACAGCGCGTTCTGTACCCTAACTACTCACTGGGCAGTCCATTCCCTACCCTAACTACTCACTAGACAGTGTGTTCCCTACACTAACTACTCATTAGGCAGTGAATTCACTACACTAACTACTCACTAGGCAGTGCATTCCCGACTCTAACTACTCACTCGGCAATGCGTTCCCTACAGTAATTACTCAATAGACAGCACTTTCCCTACCCTAATTACTCACTATACAGCACGTTCCCTACCCTATCTACTCACTAGGCAGTGGGTTCCCTAACCCTAACTACTCACCAGGCAGTGCATTCCCTAACCCTAACTACTCACTAGACAGCGCGTTCCCTCCTCTAACTACACACAAGGCAGTGCATTCTCTACCCTAACTACTCACCAGACTGTGCATTCCCTACCCTAACTTCTCACTAGGCAGTGCATTCACTACACTAGCTACTCACTAGGGCGTGCGTTCCCTACACTAACTACTCACTAGACAGCGCGTTCCCTACCCTAACTTCTCACTAGGCAGTGCATTCACTACACTAGCTACTCACTAGGGCGTGCGTTCCCTACACTAACTACTCACTAGACAGCGCGTTCCCTACCCTAACTACTCACTAGGCAGTGCGTTCACTACACTAACTACTCACTAGAAATCACGTTCGCTACCTAACTACTCACTAAGCAGTGCATTCACTACTCTAACTACTCGCTAGGGCATGCGTTCTCTACACTAACTACTCACTAGACAGCGCATTATCTATCGTAACTACTCATTAGACAGTGCGATGCCTACCCTAACTACTCACTAGGCATCACGTTCCCTACCCTAACTACTCACTAGACAACGTGTTCTGGTGCAGCCTCATCTGGAGTATTGTGTGCAGTTTTGGTCGCCATACTATAGGAAGGATGTGGAGGCATTGGAACGGATGCAGAGGAGCTTTACCAGGATGTTGCCTGGCATGGTAGGAAGATCGTATGAGGAAAGGCTGAGGCACTTGGGGCTGTTCTCATTGGAGAAAAAAAGGTTCAGGGGAGATTTGATAGAGGTGTACAAGATGATTAGGGGTTTAGATAGGGTTGACAGTGAGAACCTTTTTCCGCTAATGGAGCCAGCTGTTACTAGGGGACACAGCTTTAAATTAAGGGGAGGTTAGTATAGGACAGATGTTAGGGGTAGATTCTTTACTCAGCGGGTTGTGAGTTCATGGAATGCCCTGCCAGTAGCAGTGGTGGACTCTCCCTCTTTATGGTCATTTAAGCGGGCATTGGATAAGCATATGGAGGTTATTGGGCTAGTGTAGGTTAGGTAGGCTTCGGTCGGCGCAACATCGAGGGCTGAAGGGCCTGTACAGCGCTGTATTTTTCTATGTTCTATATTCCCTACTCTAACTACTCACTAGGCAGTGCGTTCCCTATCCTAACTACTCACTAGACAGCACGTTCCCTCCCCTAACTATTTACCAGGCAGCACGTTCCATACCCTAACTCATCACTGGACAGCACGTTCCCTACCCTAACTACTCACTGGGCAGCACTTTCCCTACCCTAACTAATCACAAGACTGCATGTTCCCTACCCTAACTACTCACTAGACAGTGCATTCCCGACTCTAACTACTCACTCGGCAGGGCATTCACTACACTAACTATTCACTAGGCAGTGCATTCACTACACTAGCTACCCACTAGACAGCACGTTCCCTACCCTAAATACTCATTATACAGTACATTCCCTACTCTAACAACTCACTAGGCAGTGCATTCCCCACCCTAACAACTCACTAGACAGCACGTTCCCTACACTAACTACTCCCTAGGCAGTGCAATCCCTACCCTAACTACTCACTCAGCCGTGCATTCCCTATCTTAACTACCAACGAGACAGTGCATTCCTTACCCAAACTACTTACTAAGCAATGCATTCCCTACCCAAACAACCCCTTAGACAGCACGTTCCCTACCCTAACTAGTCACTAGGCAGTGCATTCCCTACCCTAACTACTCACTAGGCAGTGCATTCACTACACTAACTATTCATTAGGGTGTGCGTTCCCTACTCTAACTACTCACTAGACATCATGTTCCCTACCCTAACTACTCCATAAGCAGTGCGTTCCCTATCCTAACTACTTACTAGACAGCGTGTTCCTACACTAACTACTCACTAGGCAGTGCATTCACTACACTAACTACTCATTAGGGTGTGCGTTCCCTACACTAACTACTCAAGAGATATCACGTTCCCTACCCTAACTACTCCATAAGCAGTGCGTTCCCTAGCCTAACTACTTACTAGACAGCGTGTTCCTACACTAACTACTCACTAGGCAGTGCATTCACTACACTAACTACTCATTAGGGTGTGCGTTCCCTACTCTACTCACTAGACATCATGTTCCCTACCCTAACTACTCCATAAGCAGTGCATTCCCTATCCTAACTACTTACTAGGCAGCGTGTTCCTACACTAACTACTCACTAGGCAGTGCATTCACTAGTAAAAAGTGAGGTCTGCAGATGCTGGAGATCAGAGCTGAAAATGTGTTGCTGGTTAAAGCACAGCAGGTTAGGCAGCATCCAAGGAACAGGAAATTCGACGTTTCGGGCCAGAGCCCTTCATCAGGAATCCTAATGAGTTTCCTGATGAAGGGCTCTGGCCCGAAACGTCGAATTTCCTGTTCCTTGGATGCTGCCTAACCTGCAGTGCATTCACTACACTAACTACTCACTAGACTGCATGTTCCCTACACTAACTACTCACTAGGCAGTGCATTCACTACACTAACTACTCATTAGGGTGTGTGTTCCCTACACTAACTACTCACGAGATATCACATTTCCTACCCTAACTACTCCATAAGCAGTGCGTTCCCTATCCTAACTACTTACTAGACAACGTGTTCCTACACTAACTACTCACTAGGCAGTGCATTCACTACACTAACTACTCACTAAACAGCACGTTCCCTACACTAACTACTCACAAGGCAGTGCATTCTCTACACTAACTACTCATTGGGGCGTGCGTTCTCTACACTAACTACTCACGAGATATCACGTTCCCTACCCTAACTACTCCATAAGCAGTGCGTTCCCTATCCTAACTACTTACTAGATAGCGTGTTCCTACACTAACTACTTACTAGGCAGGGCATTCCCTACCATAACTATTCCTTAGGCAGTGCATTTCCTAACCTAACTACTCACTCGGCAGTGTGTTCCCAACATTGACTACTCACTAAAAATCACGTTTCCTACCCTAACTACTCACTAGGCAGTGCATTCCCTACCCAAACTACTCACTAGGCAGCGTGTTCCTTACCCTAACTACTCACTAGACAGCACGTTCCCTACCCTAACTGCTCACTAGGCAGTGAAATCCCTACCCGAACTACTCACTAGGCAGCATGTTCCCTACACTAACTACTCACTAGAAATCACATCCCCTACCCGAACTACTCACTAGGCAGTGCATTCACTACACTAACTACTCACTAGGCAGTGCGTTCCCTAATCTAACTACTCACTAGGCAGTATAGTCAGTACCCTAACTACTCACTGGACAGAACGTTGCCTACCTTAACTACTCACTAGACAGCACGATCCCTACCCAAACTACTCACTAGGCAGTGCATTCCCTACCCTAACTACTCACTAGACAGCACATTCCTCCTCTAACTACACACTAGGCAGTGCATTCCCTACCCTAACTACTCACTAGACAGTGCATTCCTGACTCTAACTACTTACTCGGCAGTGCGTTCCCGATCCTAACTACTCACTAGACTGCGTGTTCCCTACCCTAACTACTCACTGGGCAGCACGTTCCCTACCCTAACTAATCACAAGACTGCATGTTCCCTACCGTAACTACTCACTAGACAGTGCATTCCCTACCCTAACTATTCACTAGGCAGTGTGTTCCCAACACTGACTACTCACTAAAAATCATGCTTCCTACCCTAACCAGTCACAAAACAGTGCATTCCATACCCTAACTACTCACTAGGCAGTGCATTTCCTATCATAACTACTCACCAGGCAGCATGTTCCCTACCCTAACTACTTACTAGGCAGAGCATTCCCTACCCTAACTACTCACTAGGCAGTGCATTCACTACACTAACTACTCATTAGGGTGTGCGTTCCCTACTCTAACTACTCACTAGACATCACGTTCCCTACCCTAACTACTCACTAGGCATTGCATTCCCTATCCTAACTACTCACTAGACAGCGCGTTCCCTACATTAACTACTCACTAGGCAGTGCATTCACTACGCTAACTACTCACTAGGGCGTGCATTCCCTACACTCACTACTCACTAGACAGCATGTTCCCTAACCTATCTACTCACTAGACAGCACGTTTCCGAAACTAAATACTCACTAGACAGAGCGTTCCCTACCCTAACTACTCACTAGACAGCATGTTTCCTACCCTAACTACTCATTATACAGTGCGTTCCCTAGTCTAACTACTCACTAGGCAGTGCGTTCCCTATCCTAACTATTCAATAGGCAGTGTGTTCCCTACCCTAACTACTCACAGGGCAGCACGTTCCCTACCCTAACTAATCACAAGACTGCATGTTCCCTCCCGTAACTACTCACTAGACAGTGCATTCCCTACCCTAACTACTCACTAGACGGTGCTTTCCCTACTCTAACTACTCACTAGAGAGTGCATTCCCTACCCTAACTACTCACTAGGCAGCACGTTCCCTACCCTAACTAATCCCTAGGCAGTGCAATTCCTACCCCAACTACTCACTCAGCCGTGCATTCCCTACCCTAACTACCAACTCGACAGTGCATTTCTTACCCAAACTACTAACTAGGCAATACATTCCCTACCCAAACTACTCCCTAGGCAGCACGTTCTCTACACTACTCACTCAGACAGAACGTTCCCTACCCTAACTACTCACGAAACAGCGTGTTCTCTACTCTAACTACTCCTTAGGCAGTGCGTTCCCTATCCTAACTACTCACTAGACAACGCATTCCCTACTCTAACTACACACTAGGCTGTGCGGTCCCCACCCTAACTACTCATCAGACAATGTGTTACCTACCCTAACTACTCATTAGACAGTGCGTTCTCTACCCTAAATACTTCCCAGGCAGTGCGTTGCCTACTCTAACTACTCACTAGGCAACACGTTCCCTACCCTAACTACTCACTAGGCTATGCATTCCATACCTTAACTACTCACTAGACCGTGCGATCCCTACCCGAACTACTCACTAGACAGTGAATTCCCTACCTAAACTACTCACTAGGCAATGCGTTCCCTTCCACAACTATTCACTTGGCAGCATGTTCCCTACCCTAACTATTCACTACACAGTGCATTCCGTACCCTAACTACTCACGAGGCAGTGCATCCCCTACCATAACTACTCACTAGGAAGCGCATTCCCTACCCTAACTACACACTTGGCAGTGCGTTCCCTACCCTAACTACTCACTAGACAGCACATTCCCTATCCGAAATACTCCCTATGCAGCGTGTTCCCGACCCTAACTACGCACTAGACAGCATAATCCCTACCCTAACTACTCATTAGACAATGTGTTCCCTACCCTAATTACTCACTAGACAGTGTATTCCCTACCAGAACTACTCGCTAGGCAGTGCATTCCCTACCCTAACTACTCACTAGGCAGTGCATTTTCTACCCTAATTCCTCCCCAGGCATTGCGTTCACTACTCTAACTGATCACTAGGCAACACGTTCCCTACCCTAACTACTCACTAGGCTATGCATTCCATACCCTAACTACTCACTAGACCGTGCGATCCCTCCCTGAACTACTCACTAGACAGTGAATTCCCTGCCCAAACTACTCACTAGGCAATGCGTTCCCTACCACAACTATTCACTTGGCAGCATGTTCCCTACCCTAACTATTCGCTAGACAGTGCATTCCGTACCCTAACTACTCACGAGACAGTGCATTCCCTACCATAACTACTCACTAGGAAGCACGTTCCCTATCCTAACTACACACTTGGCAGTGCGTTCCCTACCCTAACTACTCACTAGACAGTACATTCCCTATCCGAAATACTCCCTATGCAGCGTGTTCCCGACCATAACTACGCACTAGACAGCATAATCCCTACCCTAACTACTCATTAGACAGTGTGTTCCGTACTCTAACAACTCACTAGACGGTGTATTCCCTACCATAACTACTCGCTAGGCAGTGCGTTCCCTACCCTAACTACTCACTAGGAGCCGCACATTCCCTACCCTAACTACTCATTAGACAGTGTGTTCCCGACCCTAACTACTCACTACGCAGTGCATTCCCTACCTAACTACTGACTAGGCAGCACGTTCCCTACCCTAACTACTCACCAGGCAGCGCATTCCTTACTTTAACTACTCACTAGGCTGTGCATTCCCTACCATAACTACTCACTCGGAAGCGCGACTCCTACCCTAACTACGCACTAGGCAGTGCGTTCCCTACCCTAACTACTCACTAGACAGCACATTCATACCCTACCTACTCACTACGCAGCTCATTCCCTACCCTAACTACTCACTACGCAGTGCCTATACTACCCTTACTACTCACTAGGCAGCACGTTCCCTACCCTAACTACTCACTAGACAGTGCATTCCTGACTCTAACTACTCATTCGGCAGTGCGTTCCCGATCCTAACTACTCACTAGGCTGTGCATTCCCTAGACTAACTACTCACTAGACAGCACGTTCCCTACCCTAACTACTCATTATACAGTGCGTTCCCTACTCTAACTACTCACTAGACAGTGCATTCCCTACCCTAACTACTCACTAGGAAGCATGTTCCCTACCCAAACTACTCTCTAGGCAGTGCAATCCCTACCCTAACTACTCACTCAGCCATGCATTCCCTACCCTAACTACCAACTCGACAGTGCGTTTCTTACCCAAACTACTAACTAGGCAATGCATTCCCTACCCAAACTACTCCCTAGGCAGCACGTTCTCTACACTACTCACTAGACAGCACGTTGCCTACCCTAACTACTGACTAGGCAGTGCTTTCTCTACCCTAATTAGTCACTAGACAGCGCGTTCCCTACCCTAACTACCCAATAGACAACATGTTCCCTACTCTAACTACACACTAGGCAGTGCGGTCCCTACCGTAACTATTCATCAGACAATGTGTTACCTACCCTGACTACTCACTAGACAGTGCGTTCTCTACCCTAAATATTCCCCAGGCAGTGCATTGCCTACGCTAACTACTCACTAGGCAGCTCATTCCCTACCCTAACTAATCACTACGCAGTGCCTACACTACCCTTACTACTAACTAGGCAGCGCGTTCCGTACCCTAACTACTCACCAGACAGTGCACTCCCTACCATAACTACTCAGTAGGCACCTCATTCCCTACCCTAACTACTCTCTATGCAGTGCGTACACCACCCTAACTACTCACCAGGCAGTGCATTCCCAACTTTAACTACTCACTAGGCAGCACGTTCCCTACCATAACTACTCTCTCGGCAGTGCGTTGCCTATCCTAACTACTCACTACACAGTGCCTATGCTACCCTAACTACTCACTAGGCAGTGCATTCCCTATCATAACTACTCACTTGGCAGCACGTTTCCTACCGTAACTACTCACTAGGCAGTGCGTTCCCTACCCTAAATACTCACTAGACAATGCATTCTCTACCCTAACTACTCCCCAGGCAGTGTGTTCCCTACCCTAAGTACCCACTAGGCAATGCGTTCACTACCCTAACTACTCACTAGACTGTGCGTTCCATAACCTAACTATTCACTAGACAGCACATTCCCTCCTCTAACTACACACTAGGCAGTGCATTCCCTACCCTAACTACTCACTAGGCAGCACGTTCCCTACCCTAACTACTCACTAGACAGTGCATTCCTGACTCTAACTACTCATTTGGCAGTGCGTTCCAGATCCTAACTACTCACTAGGCTGTGCATTCCCTAGACTAACTACTCACTAGACGTAACGTTCCCTACCCTAACTACTCATTATACAGTGCGTTCCCTACTCTAACTACTCACTAGACAGTGCTTTCCCTACTCTAACTACTCACTAGACAGTGCATTCCCTACCCTAACTACTCACTAGGTAGCATGTTCCCGACCCTAACTACTCCCTAGGCAGTGCAATCCCTACCCTAACTACTCACTCAGCCGTGCATTCCCTACCCTAACTACCAACTCGACAGTGCATTTCTTACCCAAATTACTAACTAGGCAATGCATTCCCTACCCAAACTACTCCCTAGGCAGCACGTTCTCTACACTACTCACTAGACAGAACGTTCCCTACCCTAACTACTCACGAAACAGCGTGTTCCCTACTCTAACTACTCCTTAGGCAGTGCGTTCCCTACCCTAAATACTCACTAGACAATGCATTCTCTACCCTAACTACTCCCCAGGCAGTGTGTTCCCTACCCTAAGTACCCACTAAGCAATGCGTTCACTACCCTAACTACTCACTAGACTGTGCGTTCCATAACCTAACTATTCACTAGACAGTGTATTTCCTACCCTAACTACTCACTAGGCTGCCCATTCCCTACCCTAACTACTCACTAGACAGAGCTTTCCCGACCCTAACTACTCACTCGGCAGTGCATTCGCTACCCTAACTGCTCACAAGCGTGTGCATTCCCTACCCTAACTACTCACTAGACAGAGGGTTCCCTACCCTAACTTCTCACGAGACAGTGCATTCCCTAACCTAACTACTCACTACGCAGTGCCTATACTACCCTTACTACTCACGAGGCAGTGCGTTCCCTACCCTAACTATTCACTAGACAGCACATTCCCTCCTCTAACTACACACTAGGCAGTGCATTCCCTACCTTAACTACTCACTAGGCAGCACGTTCCCTACCCTAACTACTCACTAGACAGTGCATTCCTGACTCTAACTACTCATTTGGCAGTGCGTTCCAGATCCTAACTACTCACTAGGCTGTGCATTCCCTAGACTAACTACTCACTAGACGTAACGTTCCCTACCCTAACTACTCATTATACAATGCGTTCCCTACTCTAACTACTCACTAGACAGTGCTTTCCCTACTCTAACTACTCACTAGACAGTGCATTCCCTACCCTAACTACTCACTAGGTAGCATGTTCCCGACCCTAACTACTCCCTAGGCAGTGCAATCCCTACCCTAACTACTCACTAGGCCATGCATTCCATACCCTAACTACTCACTAGACAGTGCATTCCCTAACATAACTACTCACTGGGAAGCGCGTTCCCTACCCTAACTACAGACTTGGCAGCGCGTTCCCTACCCTAACTACTCACTAGGCCGCACATTCCCAACCCTAACTACTCACTAGGCAGCTCATTCCCTACCCTAACTAATCACTACACAGTGCCTACACTACCCTTACTACTCACTAGGCAGCGCGTTCCCTACCATAACTACTCACTAGGCAGTGCGTTCCGTACCCTAACTACTCACTAGGCTGTGCATTCCTGACCATAACTACTCTCTCGGCAGTGCGTTGCCTACCCTAACTTCTCATTATGCAGTGCCTATGCTGCCATAACTACTCACTAGGCAGTGGGTACCTGACCCTAACTACTCACTAGGCAGCACGTTTCCTACCGTAACTAATCACCAGGCAGTGCGTTCCCTACCCTAAGTACCCACTAGGCAATGCATTCACTACCCTAACTACTCACTAGACAGTGCGTTCCATAACCTAACTACTCACTAGACAGTGCTTTCCCGACCCTAACTACTCACTCGGCAGTGCATTCGCTACCCTAACTACTCACAAGGGTGTGCATTCCCTACCCTAACTACTCACTAGACAGAGGGTTCCCTACCCTAACTTCTCACGAGACAGTGCATTCCCTACCATAACTACTCATTCGGAAGCGTGATCCCTACCCTAACTACACACTTGGCAGTGCGTTCCCTACCCTAACTACTCACTAGATAGCACATTCATACCATACCTACTCACTAGGTAGTGCATTTCCTATCTAACTATTCCTGAGGCAGTGCGTTCCCTACCCAAACTACTCACTAGACAGCACTTTCCCTACCCTAAGTACTCACTAGGCAGTGCATTCCCTACTTTAACTACTCATTAGGCTGTGCATTCCTGACCATAACTACTCGTTCGGCAGTGCGTTGCCTACCCTAACTACTCATTACACAGTGCCTATGCTACCCTAACTACTCACTAGGCAGAGCGTTCTTACCCTAACTACTCACTAGACAGCACATTCCCTACCCTAAGTACTCCCTCGGCAGTGTGTTCCCGACCCTAACTACTCGCTACGCAGCACATTCCCTACCCTAACTACTCACTAGGCAGAGGGTTCCCTACCCTAACTTCTCACAAGACCGTGCATTCCCTACCATGACTACTCATTCGGAAGCACGACTCCTACCCTAACTACACACTAGGCAGTGCGTTCTTATCCTAACTACTCACTAGACAGCACATTCCCTACCCTAACTACTCACTCGGCAGTGTGTTCCCGACCCTAACTACTCACTAGGCAGTGGTGTTTCTACCCTAAATACTCACCAGACAGTGCGTTCTCTTCCCTAACTACTCCCCAGGCAGTGTGTTCCCTACCCTAACTACTCACTAGACAATGCGTTCTATAACCTAACTACTCACTAGACAGTGCATTTCCCACCCTAACTACTCACTAGGCAGCTCATTCCCTACCCTAACTACTCACTAGACAGTGCTTTCCCTACCCTAACTACTCACTCGGCAGTGCATTCGCTACCCTAACTACTCACAAGGGTGTGCATTCCCTACCCTAACTACTCACTGAACAGCAGGCTCCCTACCCTAACTACTCACTAGACAGTGGGTTCCCTACCCTAACTTCTCACTAGGCAGCTCATTCCCTACCCTAACTACTCATGAGACAGTGCATTCCCTACCATAACTACTCACTCGGAAGCACGATCCCTACCCTAACTACACACTAGGCAGTGCGTTCCCTACTCTAACTACTCACTAGACAGCGCGTTCTTACCCTAACTACTCACTAGACAGCACATTCATATCCTACCTACTCACTAGGCAGTGTGTTCCCTACTCTAACTATTCCTGACGCAGTACATTCCCTACCCGAACTACTCACTAGGTAGTGCGTTCCCTACCCTAACTACTCACTAGGCAGCGCGTTCTTACCCTAACTACTCACTAGGCAGCATGTTCCCTACCCTAACTACTCACTAGACAGTGCGTTCCGTGCCCTAAGTACTCACTAGACAGTGCATTCCCTACCGTAACTACTCACCAGGCAGTGCGTTCTGTAACCTAACTACTCACCAGACAGTGTATTTCCTACCCTAACTACTCACTAGGCAGCTCTTTCCCTACCCTAACTACTCACTAGACAGTGCGTTCCATACCCTAACTATTCATTAGACAGCGTGTTCCCTACCCTAACTACTCCCTAGGCAGTGCATTTCCTACCCTAACTACACACTAAGCAGTCTGTTCCCTACCCTAACTACTCACTAGGCAGCTCATTCCCTAGCATAACTACTCACTGGGAAGTGCGTTCCCTACCCTAACGACTCACTAGGCAGCATGTTCCCTACCCTAACTACTCACTAGATAGTGCGTTCCGTGCTCTACCCTAACTACTCACCAGGCAATGCATTCACTACCCTAACTACTCACTAGACAGTGCGTTCTGTAACCTAACTACTCACTAGACAGTGTATTTCCTACCCTAACTATTCACTAGGCAGCTCATTCCCTACCCTAACTACTCACTAGACAGTGCGTTCCGTACCCTAACTATTCATTAGACAGCATGTTCCCTACCCTAACTACTCCCTAGGCAGTGCATTTCCTACTCTAACTACACACTAGGCAGTCTGTTCCCTACCCTAACTACTCACTAGGCAGCTCATTCCCTAGCATAACTACTCACTAGGAAGTGCGTTCCCTACCCTAATTACACACTAGGCATTGTGTTCCCTACCCTAACTACTCACAAGGCCATGCGTTCCCTACCCTAACTACACACTAGACAGCACGTTCCCTACCCTAACTACTCACTAGGCAGCGCATTCCCTAACCTAACTACTCACTAGGCAGCGTGTTCTCGACTGTAACTCCTCACTAAGCAGCACATTCCCTACCCTAACTACTCATTTGACAGTGTGTTCCATACTCTAATTACTCACTAGACAGCACATTCGCTACTCTAACTACTCACTAGGCAGTGCGTTCCCTACCCTAACTACTCATTAGACAGTGCGTTCCCTACCCTAACTACTCACTCGGCAGTGCTTTTCCTCCCCAACTACTCTCGAGGCAGTGCATTCCGGATACTAACTACTCACTAGGGTGTGCGTTCACTACCCTAACTACTCACTAGACAGTGCGTTCCGTACCCTAACTATTCATTAGACAGCGTGTTCCCTACCCTAACTACTCCCTAGGCAGTGCATTTCCTCCTCTAACTACACACTAGGCAGTCTGTTCCCTACCCTAACTACTCACTAGGCAGCTCATTCCCTAGCATAACTACTCACTAGGAAGTGCGTTCCCTACCCTAATTACACACTAGGCAGTGTGTTCCCTACCCTAACTACTCACAAGGCCATGCGTTCCCTACCCTAACTACACACTAGACAGCACGTTCCCTACCCTAACTACTCACTAGGCAGCACATTCCCTAACCTAACTACTCACTAGGCAGCGTGTTCTCGACTGTAACTCCTCACTAAGCAGCACATTCCCTACCCTAACTACTCATTTGACAGTGTGTTCCATACTCTAATTACTCACTAGACAGCACATTCGCTACTCTAACTACTCACTAGGCAGTGCGTTCCCTACCCTAACTACTCATTAGACAGTGCGTTCCCTACCCTAACTACTCACTCGGCAGTGCTTTTCCTCCCCAACTACTCTCGAGGCAGTGCATTCCGGATACTAACTACTCACTAGGGTGTGCGTTCACTACCCTAACTACTCACTAGACAGTGTGTTCTCTACCCTTACTACTCACTGGGTGATAAAGGTTTTCTTCATATCACTCTTGCTTCTTTTGCATTTCACTCTAAATCTACAACCTCTCTTTCTTGTTCCATTTATGAGCAGGAACAACACCTCCCTATTCACTCTGCCCACGTCCGGTCATAATTTTGAAGAAATTATCCGATCTCCTCTCTGCATTCATCTCTCCAAGAAGAGCAGTCCCAGTCTCTTCAAACTATCCTCGCCATTGAAGTTCTTCACCCCTG
This sequence comes from Hemiscyllium ocellatum, assembly GCF_020745735.1. Taxonomy (NCBI): domain Eukaryota; kingdom Metazoa; phylum Chordata; class Chondrichthyes; order Orectolobiformes; family Hemiscylliidae; genus Hemiscyllium; species Hemiscyllium ocellatum. Next base: position 47,665,183 of record NC_083428.1, read on the forward strand.
GAACCAATCTTGTAAGCTGCTTCTACACTCTCTCCAATGCATTCACATCTTTTGTACACATACTCCAGCTGGGGTCTAACAAGTGTGTTGTACAAGTTCAACATCACCTTCTTGCTGTTGTCATCTGGACCCCTGTTAAACCAAGGATACAGTGTGCTTTACCAACTGTTCTTTCTAGTTGCCCTGTTCTTTCAGTGGTCTGTGCATATATATCCTTCCATATCCGCCACAAATTCACCTGCACCACCACACACATCATTTACTGCACCCGCTGCACCCAATGTGGCCTCCTCTATATTGGGGAGACAGTCCACCTCTGGGAAACCCGGACCAACCAACCCAACCACCCCGTGGCTCAACACTTCAACTCCCCCTCCCACTCCACCAAGGACATGCAGATCCTTGGACTCCTCCATCGCCAGACCATAGCAACACGATGGCAGGAGGAAGAGCGCCTCATCTTCCACCTGGGAACCCTCCAACCACAAGGGATGAACTCAGATTTCTCCAGATTCCTCATTTCCCCTCCCCCCACCTTCTCTCAGTCAAATCCCTCGAACTCAGCACCGCCATCCTAACCTGAAATCTTCTTCCTGACCTCTCCGCCCCCAACCCCACCCCCACTCTAGCCTATTACCCTCACCTTGACCTCCTTCCACCTATCGCATTTCCAACGCCCCTCCCCCAAGTCCCTCCTCCCTACTTTTTATCTTAGCCTGTTGGACACACTTTCCTCATTCCTGAAGAAGGGCTCTTGCCCGAAACGTCGAGTCTCCTGCTCCTTGGATGTTGCCTGATCTGCTGCGCTTTTCCAGCCACACATTTTCAGCTCTGATCTACAGCATCTGCAGTCCTCACTTTCTCCTGTGCATATATATACCCTGGTCCTTCAACGACCAATTTGAATATCAGTTTATAAGATGGATGCTAGGTAATGGTGTGCCGAGATAATGGACAACTAAATTCTAGATCCCCTGGCCCCACACATTAATATCTGCAGAGAGTGTGAAAGACAGTAAATGTTAATGTTGAGCATATGATGATGGTCGATGTTCCTCTTCCTGGTGACAACAGATCCTGCTTATTTTACAATAGATGTCTAATTTTGCAATTTGACATACATCAGATGAATTCCAGTTTGTCAAGGTCCCACTGGTTTTGCATGAAAGACAGGTACATATACCCACCTGGGAATGCCCCTGTTTTCTTAGAGTCTGGATCAACAGAGGAGGTCAATGCCCAGCTGTGTCATCATTGGCACCACGGATCTGGTACATGTGCGGGAATGGTCATAATCATCTGTGCTTGCACCTCACTCTAACCTCTTGCTGATCCAGCACAGAGAAATCTCGATGATCCAAAGGACACAGGTGTGAAGTATTTCGCTCAGTTAATGGAATGCCGGATAATCGTTAGCCACGCACCAGGACCGTGCAATCTTATTTGGATGATCTGAAGTTGGGTTAATCGAGTGCCAGATAATTGAGGTTCCTCTGTATACAGTGGGATGTCATGCTACCCTTTCCCTGGAAGTGACTCTAGACTCTCACGTGTGAGACTTGAGCAAGCTCTTGCACTCTGACAGGAGTGCAAAACACACTCAATGAGTGACTGGGGCCAGACTATACAGTCAAATCCACCTTCAATCTCTAACAGCAGGCCATCCCGACTCAATCTGTCCATTGTTTAAAGGAGCTTGAAATCTCTCTCACCTTCTGTGCATGCCAGGGTCTGCACAGGAACATTATCACTCTACAAAAACGAAGCTTCCACTGTTCTATCTTGCTCTTGCCCAGTTTCCAGCCAGTTAAACTGGACCAGCTGAAGGAGCACCAATCGGTTGCTCACAGTGAGGAGATAAAACAGCTCAGCAAGGTGCATTGTCAATCGTTCAGTAACAGTGGCAGAAACTCAAGCCTCAGATCCCTCAGAAACCATTGTTTTTCTCTGTAGGGAGGCACCTTGCTAGTCCCATCTGCAAACAGCTCCCTGGCAGAGGACACTTACTCATTCTTAGATGGCCTAAATACCTCACAAAACACATAGCACCATCAAAGGCTTATCTCAGTCTGTGGGCGATATTGCAACAGAGGTGAAGGAACAGGAACTCATATGATTTTGCCCTGAGGTCTGGAGGAAGCAAGACCAGTTCCAGGATTTATGAATCTGTGCTGAGCCACTCCATGCAGTGTCAGCAATAAACAACGCCAAGGTTTGATGAGCCAGTGTCAGAGTGAAACTGATGTGAAACTGAGAAGCCTCAGGCGATGCATGTTCAAACAGTTGAACAATATGAACTCATCACTCACTTCGTGGATGCCTGAGACTTTGCACTTGTCAGCAACAAATCCTTAAGTATCAGAAGGAGCAAACACTCCACTCTTCAGATCCGGCATCAATGGCACATGTGAGATTCTCCAGATTGTATAAAAATTGAATTGACTATATAACGAGTAATAAATACCTGAGATTGGGTGTAGAGGGAATAATAAACATTCAGGATTGAATATGGAGAGAATAAGAAATAGCTTGTTTGGATGCATGGAGTTGAATAAATATCCAGGATTGAGTATTTGGAGGTTAATAAATAACAGACTGCATACATTAGAACTGATAATTATCAGGACTTCAAGCATCATAATAAATAATTCATGGAAATTAATCTAGGTCTGGAAATGAATATCTGAGATAAATATATTCCTGGGATAAATAGGTCTGAGCTGGCATTCCCTGGCACTGTAGGTGGTACCGAGTGCCCCTCATACTCTCTTTCGTTTTTGCACATTTCCTGCCATTATATTTCAAAGTTGCTGCAGTGCGCAGAGGATGCTTTTCATTGGAGAAATTCCCTGTCAGTTGACAATGCGGTCCTTATAGACGGCCAATAGGAGAGTGTCCTGGTTAAACAGGGAGGCTCTGCATCACTGCAACAACTTTCTTGCTCAACCACATTGCCATTAATGTAAGGCTTGAGAGCACAAAGCTGGCCAAAGTGGATTCATAAACACAGTATTTCACAGTACAGTGGACTCAGTTCTTTTCATGTGTGACATGATGGTTAGTTGTTGGGATGGTCTTGTCGGAATTCAATGTATCAGAATTAGAATTGGATTTTATTGTCATGTACTCAAGCACACAGATGCAGGAGTACTGTGGAAAGTGTACAAAGTCACCATTTCCCAATGTACAAATTAGGAGCAGGACCCCTCAAGCTCATTCTGCTTGTCAATAAGATCCTGGCTCATTGAATTACTTCATGTTCCGGTCTACCCCCAAAAATCTTTCACCTCCTCGTCCATCAGTAATCTATCTACACCTGCCTTAAAAATATCCAAGGACTCTGCTTTCACTGCCTTTACAGAACGCAAAGGTTCTCAATCCTCTTTGAACAAAACCATCTCCCCATCTCTACCTTTAAAGGACAATCCCTTATTTTTAAACTATGACCCTTCGTTCTCAGTTCGCCCACAAGAGGAAGCACCCTCTCCACATCCTGCCAGTCAAGATCTTTTATATTTCAATTCAGTCACCTCTGACCTTTTTAAACTCCAAAGGATACAGGCCTAGCCTGTCCAACATTCACTGATGGGACAATCTGTATTTCAGGTATTAGTGGATTAATTTTCTGAACTGTTTCCGACACATTTACGCCTTCTTTAAATAAAGTGTAAAATAAGTGTGCTGAAAATGTGTTGCTGGTTAAAGCACAGCAGGTTAGGCAGCATCCAAGGAACAGGAAATTCGACGTTTCGGGCCCGAAACGTCGAATTTCCTGTTCCTTGGATGCTGCCTGACCTGCTGTGCTTTAACCAGCAACACATTTTCAGCTCTGATCTCCAGCATCTGCAGACCTCACTTTTTACTGTAAAATAAGTGTGCCCTGTATTACTGAAACATACCACCCTACTTCTGTCATCAATTCCCCTTGCGATAAATGATGACATTCCATTTGCTTTTCGACATACTTTCTGTACCTGCATCGAAACCTTTTGCAATTCATCCACTGATCCACCCAGATCCCTCTGCATCCCGGAGGGAGATGACACCTGCACACAGTATTCCATGAGGCACTGACAGCACCAAACGCAGCAGCAGAATCATACTCCAACACAATCTGCAGCCTCATGGATCCAGTATAGCTGCCACTCCATCATTACCATTAAGCCAGGGATCAACGGAGAGAGCAGGAGGGCAAGTTAGGAGCAGCAACAGAAATCCCTAAAAATGACTGTCAACCTGTTTAAGCAGACAAACAGAACTATTTTCATGCTAAACAGCATACCGGTCCAAGGTGGTGGCAGAGTAGGACGCTTCAGATGGAGTTTGTTGGCTCCATCCGTTCTTTTCCTTCTCTTCTTTTCCCTCTCCATGCTCTTTCTTTCTTCTTTTCTTCCAGCCTCCAATGACTCCCAGTTTCAGTGCAGACACGATGAGGAATCCTCCTGACTTGGCATAGCGACCTTCTGGTGAGGTGTTCTCTTGACCCAGTGTACAGTCTCAGCCTGGCATGATCTCCCGCTCGCGGGGTGATTCCCGAATGATCTTGCGGCCTCATGAACCTCAAGGTGAAGCCCGGTGCGGTCTGGAGCCAAGGCGCAGTGTGATCTGGAGTCAATGCCTGGTGCAGCCTGGAATCAAGGCCAGGTGCATAGAGGAGCCAAGGCCCAGTGAGGTCTAGAGCCGAGGCGTGGTGCAACTTAGAGTCAAGGCCCCGTGTGGTCTGGAGTTAAGACCCAGTGCAGCCTGGAACCAAGACCCTGTGCAGTCTAGAGCCAAGGCCTGATGACTGGAGCCAAGGCCTGGTGACTGGAGCCAAGGCCCAGTGCGGTCTGAAACCAAGTCCCAGTGACTGGAGACAAGGCCCAATGCAGTCTGGAGCCAAGGCCCACTGACTGGAGCCATGGCCTGGTGCGTACTGGAGCCAAGGCCCGGTGTGGTCTGGAGCCAAGGCCCGGTGACTGGAGCCATGGCCTGGTGCGTACTGGAGCCAAGGCCCGGTGTGGTCTGGAGCCAAGGCCCGGTGACTGGAGCCATGGCCCAGTGACTGGAGCCAGGGCCTGGTGCGTACTGGAGCCAAATTCCAGTGACTAGAGCCAAGGCTTGGTGACTGGAGCCAAGGCCCGGTGACTGGAGCCAAGACCCGGTGACTGGAGCCATGGCCCAGTGACTGGAGCCAAGGCCCAGTGACTGGAGCCAAGGCCCTGTGCAGTCTAGAGCCAAGGCCTGGTGACTGGAGCGAAGACCCGGTGTAGTCTGGAGCCAAGGCCCAGTGCGGTCTGAAACCAAGGCCCAGTGAATGGAGACAAGGCCCAATGCAGTCTGGAGCCAAGGCCCACTGACTGGAGCCATGGCCTGGTGCGTACTGGAGCCAAGGCCCGGTGTGGTCTGGAGCCAAGGCCCGGTGACTCTAGCCATGGACCGTGTGTACTGGAGCCAAGGCCCAGTGACTGGAGTCAAGACCCAGTGACTGGAGCCAAGGCCCAGTGACTGGAGCCAAGGCCCGGTGCGTACTGGAGCCCAATTCCAATGACTAGAGCCAAGGCCTAGTGACTGGAGCCAAGGCCCAGTGACTGGAGCCAAGGCCCGGTGACTGGAGCCGAGGCCCGGTGACTGGAGCCAAGGCCCGGTGCGTACTGGAGCCAAATTCCAGTGACTAGAGCCAAGGTCTAGTGACTGGAGCCAAGGCCCAGTGGCTGGAGCCAAGGCCCGATGACTGGAGCCAAGGCCTGGTGACTGGAGCCATGGCCCGGTGACTGGAGCCAGGGCCTGGTGCGTACTGGAGCCAACTTGCAGTGACTAGAGCCAAGGCCTGGTGACTTGAGCGAAGGCCCGGTGACTGGAGTCAAGGCCCGGTGACTGTAGCCAAGGCCCGGTGACTGGAACCATGGCCCGGTGACTGGAGCCAAGGCCCAATGACTGGAGCCAAGGCCCGGTGACTGGAGTCAAGGCCCGGTGACTGGAGCCAAGGCCCAGTGACTGGAGCCATGGCCCAGTGACTGGAGCCAGGGCCTGGTGCGTACTGGAGCCAAATTCTAGTGACTAGAGCAAAGGCTTGGTGACTGAAGCCAAGGCCCAGTGACTGGAGCCAGGGCCTGGTGCGTACTGGAGCCAAATTCTAGTGACTAGAGCAAAGGCTTGGTGACTGAAGCCAAGGCCCAGTGACTGGAGCCAAGGCCCTGTGCAGTGTAGAGCCAAGGCCTGGTGACTGGAGCCAAGGCCTGGTGTAGTCTGGAGCCAAGGCCCAGTGCGGTCTGAAACCAAGTCCAGTGACTGGAGACAAGGCCCAATGCAGTCCGGAGCCAAGGCCCACTGACTGGAGCCATGGCCTGGTGCATACTGGAGCCAAGGCCCAGTGTGGTCTGGAGCCAAAGCCCGGTGACTCTAGCCATGGCCCGTGCGTACTGGAGCCAAGGCCCAGTAACTGGAGCCAAGGCCCTGTGCAGTCTAGAGCCAAGGCCTGGTGACTGGAGCGAAGACCTGGTGTAGTCTGGAGCCAAGGCCCAGTGCGGTCTGAAACCAAGGCCCAGTGATTGGAGCCAAGGGCCAGTGACTGAAGCCATGGCCTGGTGCGTACTGGAGCCAAGGCCCAGTGACTGGAGCCACGGCCCAGTGACTGGAGCCAAGGCCCTGTGCAGTCTAGAGCCAAGGCCTGGTGACTGGAGCGAAGACCTGGTGTAGTCTGGAGCCAAGGCCCAGTGCGGTCTGAAACCAAGGCCCAGTGATTGGAGCCAAGGGCCAGTGACTGAAGCCATGGCCTGGTGCGTACTGGAGCCAAGGCCCAGTGACTGGAGCCAAGGTCGGCTGACTGGAGCCAAGGCCCGATGACTGGAGCTAAGGCCCAGTGACTGGAGCCAAGGCCCGGTGTGTACTGGAGCCCAATTCCAGTGACTAGAGCCAAGGCCTAGTGACTGGAGCCAAGGCCCAGTGACTGGAGCCGAGGCCTGGTGACTGGACCCGAGGCCCGGTGACTGGAGCCATGGCCCTGTGACTGGAGCCAAGGGCCAGTGACTGGAGCCAAGGTCCGCTGACTGGAGCCAAGGCCTGATGACTGGAGCTAAGGCCCAGTAACTGGAGCCAAGGCCCGGTATGTACTGGAGCCAAATTCCAGTGACTAGAGCCAAGGCCTGGTGACTGGAGCCAAGGCCCGGTGACTGGAGCCATGGCCCAGTGACTGCAGCTATGGCCCGGTGACTGGAGTCAAGGCCCGATGACTGGAGCTAAGGCCCAGTGACTGGAGCCAAGGCCTGATGCGTACTGGAGCCAAATTCCAGTGACTAGAGCCAAGGCCTAGTGACTGGAGCCAAGGCCTGGTGACTGGAGCCATGGCCCAGTGACTGGAGTCAGGGCCTGGTGACTGGAGCCATGGCCCGGTGACTGGAGCCAGGGCCTAGTGCGTACTGGAGCCAAATTCCAGTGACTAGAGCCAAGGCCTGGTGACTGGAGCCAAGGCCCGGTGACTGGAGCCATGGCCCAGTGACTGCAGCTATGGCCGGTGACTGGAGACAAGGCCCGGTGACTGGAGCCAAGGCCCGGTGACTGAAGCCATAGCCGGTGACTGGAGCAAAGGCCCGGTGACTGGAGCCAAGGCCCGGTGACTGGAGCCAAGGCCCGGTGACTGAAGCCATGGCCCGGTGACTGGAGCAAAGGCCCGGCGACTGCAGCCATGGCCTGGTGTGTACTGGAGCCAAGGCCCGGTGACTGGAGCCATGGCCCGGTGCGTACTGGAGACAAGGCCTGGTACAGTCCGGAGCCAAGGGTCAGTGCAGACTGGAGGCTCATTGCCAATGTGGTCTGGCTTGGAAGATCATTGTTCTGAATTTTTATTTCTGAAATGCTGCACTTTTTATTTCTCTATTTTCGAATATCTTGTAACTAAAGAAGCTGTACCTAGGTACCTCTGTACCTACGGTGTCATTGTAAGCGGCGACATATAATATTTTTATTGAGTTCATATTTGAGTACATGTGACAATAAAGCTAATTCAATTCAATTCAATTCAACTCAGTTCAAGCAGCCAGTGATAGACAGGCCCAAGTCATCCCACAACCAATGGATCAGACCTAAGCTCTGCTCTTCTGTCATATCTAGTCGTGTCAGTGGTGGATAATCAAACAACTCACTGGAGACGGTGCTTTCATAAACATCCCCAGCCTCAGTTATGGGACAGCATGATGTATTTGTGCAAAGGATGAGACTGAAGCATTTGCAACAAACTTCAACAGAAGTGGCCGATTAATCCATGGTCCCAATCATCACAGATGCCAGCATCCAGCTACTTTGATTCACTCCATGTGTCATCAAGAAACAGTTGGAGACACTGGATGCTGCAAAGGCAATGGGCCCTGACAACATTCTGCCTGACAATGTGGAAAATTGCCCAGGTATATCCTGTATACAAAAAAGCAGAACAAATCCAACCTGACCAATTACCACCCCAGTCTACTCTCAATCACCAGTAAAATGATAAAAGGTGTCAGTGCTATCAAGCAGCACCTGCTCACCAATAGCCTGCTCAGTGACACCCAGTTTGGGTTCCACCAGGGCCACCCAGCTCCTGACCTCAGTACAACCTTGGTTCAAACATGGACAAAAGAGCTGAATTCCAGAGGGGAGGGGAGGGGAGAGGGACGGCCCTTGACTTCAAGGCTGCATTTGACTGAGCGTAGTATAAAGGAGCCTTAGGGCGGCACGGCGGCACAGTGGTTAACACTGTTGCCTCACAGCGCCTGAGACCTGGGTTCAATTCCCGACTCAGGTGACTGTGTGGAGTTTGCACGTTCTCCCCGTGTCTGCGTGGGTTTCCTCCGGGTGCTCCGGTTTCCTCCCACAGTCCAAAGATGTGCGGGTCAGGTGAATTGGCCATGCTAAATTGCCTGTAGTGTTAGGTAAGGGGTAAATGTAGGGGTACGGGTGGGTTATGCTTCGGCGGGTCGGTGAGGACTTGTTGGGCCGAAGGGCCTGTTTCCACACTGTAAGTAATCTAAAAAAAACTGGAGTGCATGAAACCATCTTCAGCTGATTCATCAATGACCTTGCCTCGTCATAATGTCAGAGGTGTGTACGTTCACCGATGATTGCTTGAAGTTCAGCACCATTCAGGACAATATCCAGGCTGGGGCTGAGAAGGAGTCATCCACATCCGTGTCGTACATGTGCCAGGCCACAGCCATCTCCAATAAGAGACAATCTAACATCACCCTTTGACATTTGATGGCATTACCATCACTGAATCCTCCGCTATCAAATGAGCTGAGAGCTACCAATGACTAGAAACTGAAGTTGGCTTGCCATACAAACACAGTGGCTACAAGAGCATTTAAGAGGCTAGGGACCCTGCAAAGAGTAATTCATCTCCTGACTCCCTACAGTCTGTCCACAATCTCGAGGCACAAGTCCAGAGAGTGAAGGACTATCCCACACTTGCTTGGATAGGTGCAGCTCCAACAGTGATCAAGAGGGTTGGCCACCATGCAGTAAGAGCAGCTCTCTTGACTGACTTCACAGTCACCTCCAACACTCAGTAGAAAGAGTGTGCACTGTACATTCAGCTGTACACTGTACACTTAGCTCTACACTGTACACTCAGCTGTACACTGTACATTCAGCTCTACACTGTACACTCAGCTCTACACTGTACATTCAGCTGTACATTGTACACTCAGCTGTACACTGTATACCCAGCTCTACACTGTACATTCAGGTCTACACTGTACACTCAGCTCTACACTGTACACTCAGCTATACACTGTATACTCAGCTCTACACAGTACACTCAGCTCTACACTTTACATTCAGCTGTACACTTTACACTCAGCTCCACACTGTACACTCAGCATCACTGAGCAGGTTATTGCCGAGCAGGTGCTGCTTGATAGCACTGTGGATGACACCTTCCATCGCTTTACTGATGATCGAGAGTAGACTTATAGGACAGTGTACACATAGGAAACACTGCAGAAATTCACTAAGCCCCTCTAGACATCACCTTCCAAACCCACAACCACTACCATCTAGAAGGACGGGGTCAGATGATCCACGGGAATGGCACTGCCTGTAAGTTCCCTTTCAAGCCACACACACCATCCAGACTTGTAATCTCTGTTCCTTCACTGTCGCTGGGTCAAAATCCTGGAACTCCTGCCCCATCAGCATTGTGGGTCTAGCTAAGCATGTAAAGTGCAGCGGTTCAGGTAGGGAGCTCACCCCCACTTTCTCAAGGGCAATTAGGAACAGGCAATAAATGCTCAACCAACAAATTATGTCCATGTTTCATGGATGAATATAAGTCAAAAGAGGAATGTAGATCTGACCTACAAACCCTTTATAACTGAGAAAACCTCTGTGCTAGTGATGGTCAAGATTTGAACAGAAATTGCTGGAAAAATGCAGCAGATCTGGCAGCATCTTGGAGAGAAATCAGTGTTAACCTCAGAACTGAAGGTAGCTGGGTTAAGGCTGATATTTATACAGAAGATGGGGTGGTGAAGAGGCAAGAGTAAATGATCGGTGGAGATAGAGCCTAAAGAAACAGAAAAACAGTTGAACAGACAGAGGAGTGGTTAAAAGACAGTCTGGGGGAATGAATAGCTGCTAATGAGGTTTATTAGTAGCTGACAATGGGTTGTGTGTGGGAGCAGTTCATGGGATGACAAGGCCTGGTGGGAGTTGAGGTAAGGAATGGCTTCAAGCCCTAAAGTTAGACTGCTCCCACACATAACCCATTGTCAATTACTAATAGTCCCCATTAACAACTGTTCATTGCGAAATCTTATTACAGCGTACATTTGATCCTCTCCTGGTAAATGGCATAGTTCCTTGTATTAGTTGTGAAGAGTGCAAATCATTCTCAGTTCCTATCTGCTGAAAGCCTATGTTCACCACTCAGTCGGGTTTCCCACAGTCCCTTGCATTACGAGATCAATCTCGGCAGCTTTGACAACAATGTCTGCTATGGATAACCTGATGGAACTATCATTTGCTGTCACTTGCACAAACTCATAAAGGGCCTGTGTTCGCCATTTTAAGCCCTAAGTGGCAATGAGTCTACCACCAGAAGTGAGAGGTGTCTCAAATATTTGAACAACAGGTGAAGCTAGCTGTCACCAGGCAGCAAATCCATGGGTGGGTTTCTCCACTAACAGGACACTGTTTCCAAGCCAAAAGGATGATTTGTTTAGCACACAAGTCAGAGTCGAAAAGGGTGGCACTGGAAAAGCACAACAGGTCAGGCAGCATCCAAGGAGCAGGAGGGCTGACATTTAGGGCATTAGCCCTTCATCAGGAACTTGGAGGGGGAAGGGAGCTGAGAGATAAATAGGAGGGTGAGGGTGGGGCTGAGGGAAGATAGTTGGAAAGGCAATAGGTGGATATAGGTGGGGGGGGAGTGAAGGTGATAGGCCAGGAGGGATGGTGGAGTGGACAGGTGGGAAGGAATATGGACAGGTAGGTCAAGGTCCTGGGTTGGAGGGTTGGATCTGGGATGAGATGGGGGTGGGGGAGATTTGGAAGCTAGTGAATTTAATATTGATGCCATGTGGTTGAAGGGTCCCAAAGTGGGAGATGAGATGTTCTTCCTCCAGTTGGCGTGTGGCTTTGATTTGGTGGTGGAGGAGATGTAGCATTTGCATGTCCTTGGGAAAGTGGGAGGGGGAGTTGAGGTGGTTGGCCACAGTGGTGTGCAGTTATTTGGTGAGTGTGTCCCAGAGATGTTCTCTGAAACAGCCCGTGAGTTGGTGCCCTGTGAAGTGACCACATTGAGGCAACAGACGCAACAGATGAGGTGGGTGGATGTGCAGGAAAATCTCTGCCAGATTTGAAAAAATCCTTTGAGGTCTTGAATGGAGATGAGGTGGGAGGGGGAGGTATGGGTTCAGCTTTTACACAGAAACAATGAATGTGTTCTATGAGTTTCAATGCCTGTATGATGGCAGGGACATAGGCTGTACATCCCTTACGGACTATATCCAATAACACAACCAGTTGATCATTGGCAGCAAGTAGAAGGCCAATCATGCTCTACCAGCCCATGCTTGTGAGGGTCTGAGAAGTGTATTCACCATTAGATTTTACCATTGGAAATGAGTTACTGAACCATTTGGACAGTCTGAAGTTAACCAACTTCAGATTAATAGTCAGGCTCACACTGTGATACAGGTCATTCTCCTATGATGTGCATTTTGTCAACACGATTTGGCTGTAACGCGACTGGCAAATTGGGGAAAAATTTTTTACAATGCGAACTCCTGTTGGCTATTATGTAATTCCACTCCCAGTTACCTTATGTCTACTCTAGGTGTTTATTTCAGCATATGAAGAAAGACATAATTTGAAATCGAAAGGCTTTCTTTCTCAGACACACAATGAGGGACTAAATAACAGCTCCCAGCTGCCCAAGTGTGTGAGAGAATCTAGTGTCCTTTGAGGCTTGGTCTGTTCCTATTGAAGAATATATTCTTAACAATTAGCCTCCAAACACAATTTATCAGTTCAAAGTTTGGGAGAAGATTTGTAGCTCGGGTGCTCATTGTTGTTGTGGTTCTGTTCGCCGAGCTGGGAATTTGTGTTGCAGACGTTTCGTCCCCTGTCTAGGTGACGTCGTCAGTGTCAGACTACAGTGACCACTAGGACTCATAACAGCACACAAACCAACAGCCACTCTCAGACAACAACTCACCAGAATGAAGGACCCGATACCCAGCATGAGCAAAACCAATGTAGTATACAAAATCCCATGCAAGGACTGCACAAAACAGCTAATGATCCACATCCATGAACACCAATTAGCCATGAAACGACATGACCAGCTATCCTTAGTAGCCACACACTCAGATGACAAGCAACATGAGTTCGACTGGGACAACACTACTATTATAGGACAAGCCAAACAGGGAACAGCCAGGGAATTCCTAGAGGCATGGTACTCATCCACAGATTCAATCAATAAGCACATCGATCCGGACCCAATATACCGGCCACTGCAGCAGACAACTGGAACTGACAACCGGAAGCGGCAGAGACAAGCCAATATAAATGCCGGAGGAAACATCACAGAAGCTCTTCACAGGAGGCTCCCAAGCACTGAGGATGTCACCTAGACAGGGGATGAAATGTCTGCAACACAAATTCCCAGCTCGGCGAACAGAACCACAACAACAATTTATCAGTCATTCAAAAAATCCAAAGTTCGAAGATCTGAATGGCAAGTGACCAGACACTTGCAGATTCGGGTTGTTACAACAAGCCGCACATTTTAGCTACGAGTCTCTCTGTGTTTGTTGTAAATTTGCTAATTAATCGAAAGTGACACAGCCAACCTCCTGCGAGATGCAAAAGCCTTCTTTACTGAAAGAGAGAGAAGTGTAGGTGGCGAAAATGAGCAACAACTGGACGGAACTTGGACCAGACTCAAAACGTTAACACTGTTTGTCTCTCTACAGGTACAGCCAGCCATGCTGATTTTCTGCAGCACTTTCCGAATTTATTAGGCTCATTCTATTCCCAAGTTTAGTATGGCTAGTAAAAGACCTCTAAGGTAATTGCTGTTAGGTTGTAACCAGCATTTGCTGATATTTTGGTGGTTCACCCCTAACACTGTCTTTCCCATTAGTCCCATTATTTCTACTGTGTGATTTTCTATAACATGAGGTCAGACAAGAACACAACTACCACATTATTACAGAACAGACTGTAGTTACATACATAAATCCCCAGACTCTACTGCATTCCCATGGTAAAATCCTGACCAATCAGGATCTACCTCCTTGTTCTGAGAATGAAGATTGTTGCGGTGGGGATCCCCAGGGATCTGGGTGAAGGGTGCTGCATGCAGCAGTCCCCTGCAACCGCAGATTGCGGTGGTTCACGGACTCCCAGCCCAACTGCTTGTTCTGTGGCGCTGTGGAGTCCGTGGACCATGTGTATATTGGGTGTGGGCGTTTGCACTCCCTTTTTGATTTTCTCAAAAACCTTCTCCTCTGCTTTTGGTTGCACTTCAGTCCCACGCTCCTGATCTTCGGGCACCTGGTACGGAGGAGGGAGGCAAGTCTGAAGACCTCTTCATAGGTCTGCTCCTGGGCCTGTCCAAACTGGCCATAAACAGGTCCAGGCAGCGGGCCGTGGAAGGGGTCATTAGGGCCGACTGCCTGCCCCTCTTCCACGGTTACATTAGGGCCCGGGTGTCCTTGAAGAAGGAGCACACGGTGTCCACCAACATCCTGGAGTTGTTCAGGGCAAGGTGGGCGTCGCAGGGAGTGGAGTACATCATTTCCCCCTCCAACTCTATTTTGATTTAGTCCCTGCCCCCCCTTCACTGTTTTGATCACACAGCATTGCCCTTTGATGTGAAGGACACTGCTTGTCACTGGCCACCCGAGTGTTTTCCTATCTTCCTGGTGGTGGAAATTGAATAAAGATTTGTGCACTTTGTGTCTCTCACTGTGTCTCACACCTGCACACACACACCATGGGTGCTGGGGAAAAAATAAGCACTACCGCAGTTAGGCGGTAGTGTGGGGGTTAATTAATTAAAAAAATAAGAAGAAGAAAAAAAGAAAAACAAAATAAAAGAGCTCTTATGAAAGGCACAGCTTGAAAAAGAAAATAAAAAGAGAATGGGGATTGTCAGTTTGCCTTGGAGATTCTTGCCACATCTCCATGGCACCAATGGCCCAGCCAATTTATAGATATTTGCCTAAATCAATCTGTTTAGGCATGCACTTTGGGAGGAGCTGGGACTGGAACCCAGGCCTCCTGGCTCCGAGATAGGGACACTACAACTGCACATAGAAAATGGTGATTCTTTTTCTTGCTTCTTCGTTCTGCTGAGTGTACGGTTAAAAAAAATCTCCAACTTCTTGTCTCCTTTGGGCAATGTTTAAGTTTCATTTCTTCTACACCTGTCTCGTTTTCCCATTCCCCCCTTGTCGCTGTCCATCTCAGCGCTCTTCCCTCTTGTCCTCTCTTTTCACGAACAGCTGGTTTTGATGAAGAAACCCATTGTAAATATTAAGTGTGTTTATTCTAGCCTTTGCTCTGGAGTGAAATCTGGATGCCAGTTTAGATTGGCTCTGATGAAGTGAGCTGGAAAGTGGCCTCAGCAAATAGTCTGATTTGAGTCCCAGTGGCTGTCAGCTCACACAGCACATGTGTTCAATGCTGTCTAATGTATGGTATGAGCCAGCAAATACCAACACCTCAAGCAGGACGCTGGTGGGAAGATCTCTTTATTCATATAAAATGCGAGAGAAAGAATGGGAATCTGATAGAAGGAGCTGATATTTGAGAACCAAACAATAAAAAAAAGGTTGTTTCCTGTTCACTTATTCTTTTGACAGTTTAGTTACAGAGTTTGTGTTTACACTTTTTTGATTATTTTTGTAGCATCTCTTCATATTCAGCAGGAACTTTAACCTGTGTGTTTAACATAATTCAGAACAGCGTTTTGGCTGGATCAGTGAAAAGCCTCACACATGCTACAACAGCAGAAACAGGTCCTCATCATCACAGCAAGGGGGCAACTTTAGTTCGAGAGATTTAAAGATAGTCTTGGATTTATATAGCACAGTTCACAATCCCTTAACATCCCAAAGTGTTTTACAGCTGATAAAAGTTATTTTTTTTGAAGTGTAATTGTTGTTATAATGTACAGATTGGGGCAGCCAGTTTCTGCATAGCAAGCTCCCTCAAGCAGCAATATCATCAGAACAAATAATCTCTTCCGAGAAGTAAACTACACTCGATGTGAATAAATATCAGGCAGCTGGGGTTTGCTTCCCTGTTGTTCTTTGAACAAAGCAATGAGATCTTTAACATTCACAGGAACGGGAAAGGTTTGCAGCCATATGGGTCAGGTGGGACTAGCTCAGTTTGGGATTATGTTCAGCAGGGACTGGTTTGATCGAAGGGTCTGTTTCCGTGCTGTATGACTCTATGACTCCATGAGAGGTTGGACCAGGCTCATCAGAAGCACAACACATTCAAACGTGCAGCACCTCCTCAGTACTGCACTGATCATCAAGATAACTTTTTAAATAACCAAAGGATTTCAAACAGGGGCCCTGTAGGCCTGATGCTGAGGCAGGCTTGATAGGTGACAGATCTAGATTAGATTAGATTACTTACAGTGCGGAAAGTCCGCACCGACCCGCTGAAACGCAACCCGCCCATACCCCTGCATTTACCCCTTACCTAACACTACGGGCAATTTAGCATGGCCAATGCACCTGACCCGCACATCCTTGGACTGTGGGAGGAAACCGGAGCACCTGGAGGAAACCCACACAGACACGGGGAGAATGTGCAAACTCCACACAGTCTGAGGCGGGAATTGAACCCGGGTCTCTGGCGCTGTGAGGCAGCAGTGCTAACCACTGTGCCACCGTGCCGCCGATCTAATTCCAATGTTTTTGATTTATTATTGTCACACAGACCGAGATACAGTGAAAAGTATTGTTTTGCATGCTAACCAGACAAATCATACCATACACAAGTACACCAGGGTAATGGAACAGAATGCAGAATATGTGTTATAGTTACAGAGAAGATGCAGAGAAAGATCAACTCTAATGTATGAGAAGTCTATTCAAAAGTCTGATAACAGCGGAAAAGAAGCTGTTTTAAATCTGTTGGTAGGTGTTTTCAAACTTTTATATCTTCTGCCTGATGGAAGAGAGTGAAAGAGAGTATAACTGAGGTGGGAGGAGTCTTTGATGACATTGGCTGCTTTCCCAAAGCACTGGGAAATGTAGACGGAGTCACCAGATGGAAGACTGGTTTGTGTGTTGGGCTGGGCTGTGTTCATGATTGTCTGTAGTTCCTTGCAGTCTTGGGCAGAGTGTTGCCATACTCTGTCTTGCAACTGAATTGGGTGGTTTCTGTGGTGCATCTATAAGATTTGGTAGGAATCATTGTGGAAATGCTGAATTTCTTTACCCTCCTGAGGAAGTAGAGGTGTAGGTGTGCTTTCTTGACTGTAGCATCGATGTGGCTGACCAGGACAGATTGTTGCTGCTATTTACTCTAAGGAATTTGAAGCTCTTGACCATCTCCACCATTGATACAGGCAGGAGCATATCGTCCCCTCTGTTTCCTGAAGACGATGACCAGCTCCTTCATTTTTCTGACATTGAGGGAGATGTTGTCTTTACACCAAGCTGTCTGTCTCTTTCCTGTACGCTGATTTGACATTGTTTGAGGATCAACCCACTAAGGTGGTGTTAGCAGCAAACTTGACGAATGCATCTAACACTATGGGCAATTTAGCATGGCCAATTCACCTGACCTGCAGGTCTCTGGACTGTGGGAGGAAACCAGAACACCTGGAGGAAACCCATGCAGAGAATGTGCAAACTCCACATAGACAGTCACCCGAGGCTGGGATCGAACCTGGGACCCTGGTGCTGTGAGGTGGCAGTGCTAACCACTGAGCCACCATGCCGACTCATTATTATGATCCTCAGGACACTTCACCAGATCCCCGATCCCCACTACACTGTACTTCAGGATTGATTCTATTATGTTTCCTGTTGCAAGCTTGGACTTGGTGGCGCTCCAGTGTACCCGCTGGCTAAGATTAAGGATGTTACAGTGGGTTCAAGGTGCTGGTGAATGGATCCCTTTATCCACAAGGATAATAAGCTTGTGGAGTACCTCTCCAGGGAATTTCAGGCATTCCTAGACATTAACTCAGTTAGTAGCCCATCTGTCCTTTGGGAAACTACATAAGCCTATGCCAGGTGGTTAGTTATTTCCTACTCTGCCAGTAATCAGCGGCAGAAGGGCAAGCAGCAACATGTCCTTGAAGCACGGTTGAAGGCAGCCGAGAAGGCCTACTTTAACAAGCCCTCGTTGGTCAAGCTACAGAGGATTACGGCAATGTGGTCTGCATTGAATTCCATGCTCACACAGACAGCAAAGAAGGAGCTTGGTTTTGCAAAGCAAGGGTTATATGAGCATGGTGACAGGACAGGCAAATATTTAGCATATCTTGCCAGGAAAAGGAGTGCCCCACAAGCCATCACAGCGATTAGGGAAGAGTCTGGGAACCTAGATGAACCTTAGTGGGCGGCACGGTGGCACAGTGGTTAGCACTGCTGCCTCACAGCGCCTGAAGACCCGGGTTCAATTCCCGACTCAGGCGACTGACTGTGTGGAGTTTGCACGTTCTCCCCGTGTCTGCGTGGGTTTCCTCCGGGTGCTCCGGTTTCCTCCCACAGTCCAAAAAGATGTGCGGGTCAGGTGAATTGGCCATGCTAAATTGCCCGTAGTGTTAGGTAAGGGGTAATGTAAGGGTATGGGTGGGTTTCGCTTCGGCGGGTCGGTGTGGACTTGTTGGGCCGAAGGGCCTGTTTCCACACTGTAAGTCTAATCTAATCTAATCTAACACGTGACTCCAAAAAGATGAATGTGGCATTCCAGAGGTTTTACTCTAAATTATACCAATCTGAAGGTTGGGAGGAAGGGAGGGCTGAAGTTGAGGTTTTTAAGGATCTGGAGCTCCTGGGTGTGACACCTGAACAAAAGTTCTTTCTCAGTGCCCCGTTATCATAGCAAGTGCAGAAGGCTGTGACGCAGCTTCAGAGTGGAAAGGTGCCCAGTCCTGATAGACTTCCTAGCGAATTCTATAAAGAATTTATAAACATATTGGCAGTCCCAATGCTCAACATGTTTAATGACTCATATAGCCATGACTGTCTCCTGCCATCTCTGAGACAGATCAATATTTCACTTATTCTTAAAAAAGGGAAGGTCCTGGAGGGCTTTGCCTTGTACAGGCCCATTTCGCTCTTAAATGCTGACTTTAAAATCCTCTCTAAGACACTTGCGTTAAGGTTGGAGACTGTGTTACTTTCTATTGTTAAAGAGGACCAGACACAGATCCTCCAATAATGTTAGGAGGCTGCTTAATATAATTCAAGCATGTCAACAACAGTCAATACAGGGATTGATGATTTCTCTAGATGCAGAGAAGGCATTTGACTGAGTTGAATGGCCATACCTTTTCTATACTCTGGAGCGATTTGGCTTGGGTGAAGTCCTTATAAGATGGGGAAAGGTTCTCTACGGTGGCCCTCTCGCTGTGGTCATCACCAATGTGCTGCGTTCAAACAATTTTAACATTTTAGGGGCAGCTGGAAGGGTTGTCTCCTTTCACTGTTGCTTTTTACCTTGGTGATTGAACCATTGGCGGAGACCATCCTAGGGATCCCAATATACCAGCTCCAGAGGTGGGATCAAAATTACGTATGGTTTTGTTGCACGCGGACGATGTCCTAATTTTTTTGTTAAATCCAACAGTTTCGGTGCCTCACCTGATACAATGCATCAGCTCATTTGACACTTTTTGGGATACAAGATTAATCTTGTAAAATCAGAAACTATGCCTATGGGTGGTCTTATGAAGGTGCTAGGTCTTGAGGGCAATTATCAATTCCCATTTAGGTGGTCACGGGGGTTTTTGTGTATTTGGGCATATTCATTACTCCACTTCTGGATCAGCTGTTCAAACTTATTTTGTTCAATTATTTGACAAAATCAAACAAGACCTTCAAAGATGGGAGGCACTTCCAATTTCATGGCTGGGTTGGATAGCGCTTATTAAGATGAATATTCTCCCCTGTTTGCTATACCCTATATGGATGCTCCCCCTGATTTTCAATAAGCAAACATTCAGGAGATTGAACAGCTGGTTCAGCTCTTCTATTTGGCATCATAAGCGGCCCCTCATTAAATTAGCTAAACTGCAATTGCCTCACAGATTGGGGGAGTTGACCTTTCAGACATTAAAAGCTACCAAGTAAGCTCGCTTTTATCCTACATGCGTGATTGGGCCTTTGGGCATCCTCTTTCAATATGGTTAGGTGTCGAAACCTCCCAGGCAAGGTGACCCCTTACTAGTTTGCTGTTTTTGGACAAAATGAGGACAGTTAGGGAATATTGCCATAACCCAATAGTTATCAATACTTAAGGTGTAGGTTTGCTCGCTGAGCTGTAGGTTTGATACCCAGACTTTTCATTACCTGGCTAGGTAACATCATCAGTGGCGACCTCCAAGTGAAGTGAAGCTGTTGTCTCCTGCTTTCTATTTATATGTTTGTCCTGGATGGGGTTCCTGGGGTTTGTGGTGATGTCATTCCCTGTTGGTTTTCTGAGGGGTTGATATATGGTATCGAGATCTATGTGTTTGTTTATGGCGTTGTGGTTGGAGTGCCAGGCCTCTAGGAATTCTCTGGCATGTCTTTGCTTAGCCTGTCCCAGGATAGATGTGTTGTCCCAGTCGAAGTGGCGTTTTTTTTTCATCCGTGTATAGGGCTACAAGGGAGAGAGGGTCGTGTCTTTTTGTGGCTAGCTGGTGTTCATGTATCTTGGTGGCTAGTTTTCTTTCTGTTTGTCCTACATAGTGTTTGTGGCAGTCCTTGCATGGAATTTTGTAAATGACGTTGGTTTTGTCCATGGGTTGTACTAGGTCTTTTAAGTTTGTTAGTTTTTGTTTGAGAGAGTTCGTGGGTTTGTGTGCTACTAGGATTCCGAGGTGTCTTAGTAGTCTTGCTGTCATTTCTGAGACTTCTTTGATGTATGGTAAGGTGGTTAGGGTTTCTGGCCTGCTTGCCGTGGTTTGTTCCTGAGGAATCTGCGCACTGTGTTTTGAGTATCCATTCTTCTTGAATACATTGTATAGGTGGTTCTCCTCTGTTTTCTGAAGTTCGTCTGTCATGCAGTGTGTGGTGGCTCATTGGAATAGTGTTCTGATACAGCTTCGTTTGTGTTGGGATGGTTGCTGGTGTAGCAAAGACATGCCAGAGAATACCTAGAGGCCTGGCATTCCAACCACAACGCCATAAACAAACACATAGATCTAGATATCATCTATCAACCCCTCAGAAAACGAACAGAAATGACATCACCACAAACCCCAGGAACCATATAAACATATAAATAGAAAGCAGGAGACAACAGCTTCGCTTCACTTGGAGGTCACCACTGATGATGTTACCTAGATATGTAATGAATCGTCTTGATATCAAACCTACAGCTCAGCGAGCAAACCTACACCCTAAACCTCAACCTGAGCTACAAACCTTCACAAACCTTGCAGTTATCAATACTGTTAAAGCATGGAGGGCAATTCGGCAGGGGGAAGGAAATATTGGCAAAACGTCTTCTCTTACACCTATAGTGGGTATACCGGGTTTTCAACCGGATATGATAGATTCAGGATTCAAACATTAGGCAGCTAGGTGTGTGTCTTGCATGGGCGATTTATTTGAGGGAGACACAATGATGTCCTTTGATCAGTTAGCACAGAAATATGAGCTATCTAACAGGGACCTCTTTGGTTTTTTCAAGGTAGGGACTTTATTAAAAAAAAACTACACTTTTGACTGATCCCTACAAAATCCAACATAGAGAGGGGGGAGGGGGTGTTCAATGCTAAGAGTACACTTTCTGTCAGCACTTTATATTATCAATTAGGGGTTGCACCCTCAGATGAATTTGATTGACTCTGCAGGGTGTGGGAGAGAGAGTCAGGTGTTGAGGTCTCCTCAGATATTTGGGAAAACGCAAGAAAGATATCAATTTGCAATAGGACCCATGCTTTATAGTTGAAGATTCTCCACAGGGTCCACTTGGCTCCAGACTGTTCATCAAAATTTAAACCAGGGGTATCTTCAACATGTCCCAAGTGCAAGGTCTGTACAGGCACTCTCACCCATTGTCTCTGGTCCTGTGGTAAGCTTTAAACATACTGGAGCACTGTAGTGGGTGCAACGGAGGGGACTTTGGGTGTAAGGGTGGAGAAAGATCCGATCTGTTTTCTTCTTGGCCTACTCAGTGTGTTCTCTGCAGATGCGCTTAAGAAAGAAACTTCTCAACATCCTCAATTTCTGTGCAAGAAAGAATATCTTGCTCAGTTGGATATCTGAAAACCCCCCAAGGCCTGTCAGGTTGGTGGAAGATTGTTATGGAGCATATTCCCGTGGGATTTTCTCACAAGTATGGTACACCACAAAACTGAGAATTTTTCTAAGACATGGCAGCCCTTTTTGGAATACCTTGATCCAGATTTATCTGCCACACTACTAAGGGTTTTAATATAGCCAGAACGATTATATTTTACGAGTCCAATATCCAGGGAGGAGGAACTGTGAATGTATACGTGTCTTATTTGGCTGAGTTCAGTTATTACTATCTATTAGTTGTTGTTGTTTATAATTTATTTAGTTAACTAGTTAGTTGGGGTTTTTGTTAATATACATTTATACATTTGTACATGAGGGCAGGTTGGGTTTTTAAAAACTTTTTTTGTGTTTTTTTGTATTGTTTTGAATTTTATTGTTTTGTATTTGTTGTAGTATTTTAAAAATCTATTTTTTCAATAAAAATATATTTGAAAATCTTAAACCTTACCTGGGATATTCTGCTGTTGCCTCTCCCCTTTTCTTGCCCACTCTTCCAGTGTACCTCCTACTTCCTTTCCAAGTCTTCTCAATACAGTGTTCTTGTGCAGGTTGTATCTGCCAAGAGCCCAGAGATTGTTGCATGTATCTACTGGGGAAGAGTTTGTGACCAGTTCACTTCTGCAACTCCTTCATCCTGGAGTCGGTCTCTCTGTTTCCCAGGTAACCCAAAATCGCAGAATGAAAATCTGACCATTCTGAACCAGCTTTCTCAGGTCAGGTTTACAGGGCGGGGAAATGTTCCGTCTCTGCACTCACAAACAGACATTAAAATAATCATCTCTGCAACCAAGAGGTCAAGAAAAATGATCCCAGAGTGCTGACTGTATCGATGATGGGCAGGTAACAGTATCCATGTGCCCTGGCTGACATTTATCCTCAAAGATGGCCAAGGTTGTAAGTGTGACAACACTTCAAACAGAATTCACTGGCTGTCAAGGACTTTGCGACCTCCTGTGGGTCATGATAGGTGCAAACTTTGATTTTATTTAATTGTATTTTATTTTATATATCCCTGAGAATTCGGGCAAGTCCACAGCTACAACCAGAATGCATGAGGCAGCTGCTGATTGACGTCACGGTGTCTCGGGAGTTATTCAGAGGAAGAGAACATTAATCATATCTCTAAGTTGCATCTGCATACTTTTATTCCCTCCGATTCACCTCACCCACTCAATTGGGTTAGGCTGCAAGACCCAGGCTACCCAAAGCATTGTCTCTCTGAAAGACTGCTGAGTCTTTGTTCTCTGTGTAAGGTATCAATAATCACTTTTGGTGACTTCTGGTGACTCAGCCCTCAGATTTCCAGCAGCAATCAGTTGTGAGTTGGCCCAACCATAATCTTGGGGAGAAGGACAACATATTATTTGTCAATTTTAGTTTGCCAAATAAGCCTCAAGGGATTTGTTGAAAGCACCACTCCTTCAATGGATCTCAGTGGGTACAAAGCATATACAGAACTCAAAGTCTGACTGCACTGGATACAGATCACTGCCCAAAGGGTCTAATTGTACTAGATTCAGACTGTAGACTCCATGTTATGACTGTACCGACTCAGTTCATAGCCCAAAGCATCTAACTGTAGTGGATTCAGACTGTAGGCTTCAGGATCTAACTATACTGGATTCAGACTGTAAATCCCTAGGTCTGACTGTACTGGAGACTCTAGACCCTATGGATCAGGTTGTTCAGTCTTCTATAAGATTCTCCTCACGCCTCTGTAATGATGATACAGATTCTTGATTTTGATCTTTTGTTAAATGTATCTCTTAGCCTTTTCTACTGATTTATTCTTTGTAGATTCACATTTTCTTACCCTTCCTGTCATGGTCTGCCTATCATTCCAACATGAATACCTTTCTCATTGGCTTGACTCAACACTTTGATCATCCCAAATTTGATTTCTTACTCGCACTATTTAGGTTAATCTCTCTTTACTGGTTTCTTATAAGAACACTGGCCCCAGCTCTGCTCAAGTCGAGAATGACTCAGCAGTAGAAATCTCACTTTTCCCAGTATTAGTGCCTGTGCCCCACACACCGAAAACTCCCTCTCCCACATGCCGTGCCGTGCATTCATCTCTCTAATCTGATTTGCCGAATGCCAATTTGCAGATGGCTCAGGTAATGATTTGAGATTATTTGACATTATCCTTATTCTGAGTATATAGATACTCCACCTTTGTCCTGCTTACACCATTGGTTATCACATGATGATCGGATGATCCTCTGAGATGAGCAGATATCCTAAATCCTGGCGTGCAAACCCCACACAGACAGGCGCATGAGGTTGGAATTGAACCCGCGTCTATGGCGCAGTGAGGCAGCAGTGCTATCCACTGAGCCACTGTGGTAATCTCTTAGGCAGTGTGAGTGTACAGAGGGATCTGGGAGTTCTTGTACACCAGTCAATGCAAGTAGGGGCAATGAGCAATTAGGAAGGCAAATCTGTATATTTAGACTTCACTGGAGGAAGACGGGAGCTAAGAAGTAGGGATGTCTTGCTGCCAGCATACCCGCACCAGCCTGGTCTGGGCCTCAACTCCAGGAGTCGCCTCTTCTATTCCCTCTGAGTAAGTTTAAAGTTTGAAAAATAAACACTCCATAAAAGGGTAAAAAAAGATCGGACAGGGGAGATCTGGCTGGAGTGTCCTAGTCTGCCGCCATCTTTGGTCTCCACTTTATATGAGAATCTGGTCCACTGCCAATTGTCGTGAAAACTAATCTAATCCACTAATGTCAATTCAGGAACGAAATCTACTGCCTTTATCAGGCCTGTACTACATGTGACTCCAGGCCCACATTAACCTGGCTGACTCTTAATTGACTTCTGAAATGGCCCTAGCAGGACACTTAGGGATACTGGCTCAGTCAGCAACATCCATAAAATTACCTAAAGGCTTGAGGGGTAAATAGCTTCCTGCTGCTCCGAAGTCATAAGTTGTACATATTCAACATTGTGAAGCATTTTGATACAGGCAATGGGGAACATTGTTTCCAGGTAAAAACAAGGACTGCAGATGCTGGAAACCAGAGTTTAGATCAGAGTGGTGCTGGAAAAGCACAGCAGGTCAAGCAGCATCCGAGGAGCAGGAAAATCTACATTTTGGGCCAAAACTCTTCATCAGGAATGTTTCAGTAACAGCAAGGTCACCAACAAGGAGACCATAGTTGGTCTGATTCACAAACAAAAGGCAGCATGAGGACATGTTCCTTTACACCAGTACGTCGTTGTGATCTAGAATATGCTGCCTGAAAGGGCAATGGAAACACGTTCAACAGAGCTGTCAAATATTTACCCAGATCTCTTTGAGGAGGAAGAGACAGTCTTGAGAAAAGAGCCGGGGAGTGAATCTGATCGGATTCTTCAACCAAGGCACAGGCACAGTGAGTGAAATGGCGTCATGATTCCAATCAACACTCTGCACTTTAATATTCAATAACTTTACAAACAAAACTCATCCTTATACTGTCAGAAAATTTA